>NC_067398.1:347160837-347510837 GCF_016432865.1 Antechinus flavipes | reverse complement strand
AATAGAAACTCTCTTTTCCTTGCCACCTAGTGTTTTCTAGCCAGACCCTTCCATGACCTTGATGATTCCTCCATCATCACCATTTCTCCCTGTCATCACTTCTCTTTGCCTCTTTTTAGCTTCTATCTGAAATAGACAGTCCAGCGCTCAGGGCATAATCCACCAGCTTTCTTCACATATAGATTTATTTTCTTTTTATGAATTTGATTTGAACAGAGTTCCAATCCCATTTTGTAGAAGAGGAAACCGGGGTCCAATGCTATTATATAACTTGCCGAAGATCACACAAATAATAACAGAGTTATACTTCAGATTAGACCTTCTAAATGCTGATCTAATGTTCTTTCCATTGCAATATGCTTGCCAGACTTTGGATAAGCCATTCTCTTTTTTAAGCTTTTTATTTTCAAAACATATGCATAGAGAGTTTTCAACATTCACCCTTACAAAACCTTGTGTTACAAATTTTTGTTCTCTCCCTTTCCCCTAGGGGAAAAGGTGGGAATTCATGCTCGTGGGAGGAGTTGGATTAACTAATCTCTGAGCTCCCAGCTGACTCAAAGAATCTAAGAATCTATAAAGAATCCAGATTAGAGACTCCTTAAAAATCATTCCCAGCTTTGAGAGGAGTTTTATATTTATTGGAAATATCTTAACTGATTGCTTTTTTTCCTAGAGAAATTTAGCAAAAGAGAAAAAACATTAGTTCAAATTTCTCTTGAAAATTTTTAAGAAGCTGATCACGCCCACACCCTTTCTAAAAATTCCAAGAAAGCAAAGTTCAGCAAATGCCCAACTAATATTTATTATAGCTATAAAATTAGTTTTAAGGCAGATTTATTATATTATATAATGATTTTTTCCTTTGTTATATAAATTATGCAATGGACAATGAAGCCTCTTATATAATCAATGTCATGTTTATACTCCTGAGACTTGGATCATAATTTTGCTCTTTTTAATTAATTGCAGAGTATTGCAGTTGCATGTCACATTAACACATATGCCTTGTTCCACACTTATCACTGAATGCTTTCCTGCCAAGAAAAAGGAGGCAAACTTCAACAATATTTCATAAATTCATTATTAGTCACTGTAATGATCAAAGTTTTAATATCTTTCTATTTTTTTTCAATCGTTTTTCAAGATGTTCTCCTGGCTTTCCTATCAGAAACCCCATTCTCTCCTCTATCATTGTCCCCACCCTGGTCCAGGCCTTGGATAATTGGCTTGACATATTTCAATAGCCTATTGGCTGGTCTTCAAATCTCCCTCCACTCCATTTCATCCTTCACTCAGCCACCAAAGTGCAGGTTTTACCACATCATCTTACCCTAACTCCACTCAATCTCAATAATCGCCTCCAGGATCCAATATAAAATATATAAAATATGATATCCTCCGTTTGGTATTCAAAGTCCTTAATATCCTGAACTTCCTACAGTTCCATTCTTCTTACATTTTACTCTCCTTAGTGTAATATTTTTTGTTGTTCATTTGTGTTAAACTCTTCATGTTCCATTCTGGGGTATTCTTGGCAAAAATACTGCACTGATTTGCCAGTTCTTCCTTCAGTTCATTTTATAGATAAGGAATGAGTAGGGTTAAGTGCTTTGCCCAGGATCACACGACTAGTAATTTAGGAAGATGACTCTTCCTTACTCCAGTACTCTTTGTACTGCTTCTTCTAGCTACACTTTAATATAACTAGTATAGCCAGTGACTCTAGCCTCCTTGTTTTTCTTCAAACAAGACACTCTATTTGCTGACTCCCAGCCTTTCCAATGGTGATCCAAGGGCCTGGAAATCCCTTCCTCCTTGTCGGTGGCTTCTAGCTTTCCTAGCTTCCTTCAAATCGCAGCTAAGATCCTGACAAGAAGCCTTTCCACTCTCCCTTAAGTCTATTGCTTTCCCTCTGACCCTCTAATCCTGCATTACCTTATTAGTAGATAGGTGCTTACATTTTCCATTTCGATTGTGAGGTCCTTGGAGCTCATATTTGTGCCCTTTCATCTAAAGAACCGCATTAATCAAAAGCTGATTGGGTGCTTCTTTGCCACTCAAAGGGAATAAAGCAAGGAAACCAAACAAACTCAAATTATACCTTTCCCAGAACTCTTGGATTTAAACAAATCCTAGATCTATGTATGGAAAACTTCTAGGGCGAGGAAAGTAGCAGGTTTGCAGTTAATTAATAGATGTATTATTGTTTTACTATATATCAGAGTCTAGTTATTGTTCTGGGCTGGCCCTAACTTAGGACAGTCTCCTGGTAATGTATTGGTAATGGAATGAAATGGGATACCCATAGATCATTCAACAGTTAATAAAAAGGTTTTCTTAATATAGCAGGAAAGGGATATTCAACAAGAATTTGAATTCAGCTCACTGTGAGTTAATTCAGCTAACCAAAGCTGCTCAGTCTTTAAATTGCCCATTGCAGTTCAATAATCAAGAACCATAGCATCCCGCAGCTCCTCATGGCTGTCATATTCAGATGTCCAGGAAGTAATGACAGCAGGTTTTAGTCCCTGAGATGACTAAGTCTCAAAAATGGTTGCCATGCTTTTAGAGGAAAAATTAGCCTAAATTACATGAGGGGGCAGGGAGCTAGGATATTTCTCCCACTACAGTAATAAGATAATATTTATTTACCAATTTTATGGTAACAGCAAAAAGGCTATACATAGTACATGCATAACTACTTCTGTATCAAACTGACGCCATTATGTCGAGATCATGTGGCTAATGCTCACTGAAATATAGTGAACTTAAAATAGAGCTTTGGTTCACCACAAATCCACACAGGCCTTGCCAATGAGTCAGTTCCACCCTGTAGAGATAGGCAGAGCTGAGGAATAGAAAATCACTGATTCTCTGAGAACCATAAAGAAGATAACATTAGGTGTGGGCTGTGATCAACATTACTTGGTTACAATTGCACTGTCACAGCACCATCAGCTCCACATGATTTTTCAAAGACTACTGAAGAAACAATCACATTTTAAAGTTCTTTAAATACTCTGAAATACTTCTTTAGACTCCTCTCATGACATTTAGATAGCTTCTTTCTCTTTGTACATTTCTTTATTTGTTTGGGATTTCAACTCCATGTCAATTCTTTCTGACTTATCATTCCCTTTCCATTTTACTTTCAATTTTTTCCCAATAATCTCATATTCATTTCCTCCCCTTGGAGGAAAAAAATTTATAGCAATTATGTATAGTCATTTCTAGTTTGAAGATGACCCTTTCAGAAGTCTTCTTTTAGGAATGCAGGATTACATTTGTACAATAAGAATTTTAAAATACCCAATAGAATGTGTTTCTGAGTCATGATGAGTTTCCGTGATCACCAGACTAATGTTTCCCAAAGAAAAGCTTAGAACACTTCCTTTTTAAAAAATAATAGCTTTTTATTTTCAAAAATAGTTGCAAAAATAATTTTCTACATTCACTCTTGCAAAACCTTGTTTCAAATTTTTCTCTCTCCCTTTCCCTCATCCCCCTCCCCTAGACAGCAAGTAATCCAATATAGGTTAAATATGTGCAATTCTTCTAAACATATTTCCACAGTTATCATGCTGCACAAGAAAAATCAGATCCAAAAGGAAAAGAAATGAGAAATAAAATAAAACAAACAACAACAAAAAAGGTGAAAATATTAAGTCGTGATTCACATTCAGTCCCCATAGTCATCTCGGATGGCTCTCTCCATCACAAAACTATTGAAACCACCCCGTATTGCCTCATTGTTGAAAAAGTCAAGTCCATCACAGTTGATCATCACATAATCTTGCATAATCTTGTTGTTGCTGTGTACAATGTTCTCTTGGTTCTACTTACTTCATTTGCCATCAATTCATGTAAGTCTCTCCAGGCATCTCTGAAATCATCCTGCTGATCGTTTCTTGTAAAATAATACTAGGCCATTACATTCATATACCATAACTCATTCAGCCATCCACTCAGTTTCCAGTTCCTTGCCACTACAAAAAGAGCTGCCACCAACATTTTTTCACATGTGGGTCCTTTTCTCTAAACTTAGAACACTTTCAGGAAGATTCTGCCACTTCAGGGTCACTTCAGAAATGAATCCCAGATTAAATAAATTATCCTTCTCTGCTCCTCACACACAGGAATCTAACTGTCTTTCCTTCCCTAAAGAGAAAGAAATCCAGAATTCAATTCAGCAAGCATTTATTATAAAGTATTAAGCAACAAATATTTATTATGATTATCCTATATGCAAAAGTATCTGTACTTAGTTGTAGGGAGACAAAAAACAAATCTAACATAGACCTTCTCAATTTAATTCAGTTCAATAAGCATTTTATTTTATTTTTTTAACAAGCATTTTCTAGACACCTCTTAGATATCAGGCTGTGTTAGGGTGGAGGAAGGGGAAGAAAAATAAAAAAACCCAGCAAGTCTAAAGCAGCCAACCAAAATCAAAGGATCCCCCTCTAAATATTGTTCCAGTCTTTTGGGGAGGAGGATTGAAATGAGATCTGAAGGGCCAGGAGCCATGGAGGATAAGGGTGGAGGAAGGGGTGGGGATGCACTGAACCTCAAAGTGTGAGAACCACAGAACAAGTGGAATTCCAGGAAACATGTCAGTGGAATTGGCAAGCATGGGTCAACATCCTTAGTTTCTGGGAACGTTTTCAAGCCCTCAGTCATTACTAGGTGCTGGCTGAAATTATTGGAGTGTGATGGGGAATAGAGACAAAGAGTATTGGATTTTTAATCGGACTTTCATCCTTTCTATAAGAAAAATGGAAGTTGGAGCCATTTGGAAGAAACCTGTGTCTCACACTCCCCCTGCTGGCACACCTGTGGCAGCAAGCCCTTCTACATTCCTACATAATACTGGTGATGGCTGAATGGGGGAAATGAGGTCAACTTGGGTCCCGTTAGAAAGTCAGGAAGAAAATCAGCGATTAGGAAAGAAAAAAATATGGGTTTTCTTTTTTTCTTGCTGTCACTTTCCCTTCTGTTAGGGATTCTGAAGGATTAATAGTAGGATTAGTAAGGGGAAAAACCGCTTGAAATGGGAGTCTAGTTTCTAGGATCATAAATTTAGTGTAAAGAGACCTGAGAACTAATCTTTGCCTCAAGACCGAAGGACAAATAACAGCCGTAATCTTTACCAGCTCCCTCATTTTTAATAAAGAAGATGAAAAAAGGGGGGTAGTGAAGCAAGTTGTCCGAGATTAAACAATTAGAAAGTTCCTCTAAGACCTGCCCTATCTGCCATATATTGAATATGAGCATGAATTTCCATTGATGTGTCGTCTCCTCGGTTAGAATGTGAGCACTGAGAAAGAGGCGCTCTTGATCTAGATCTAGCTCTAGAAAGAGGCAGCTTGATTTTATCCGTGTCCCCAGTTCCTAGAAGCTTGCTTCACACATAGGTAATAGTTAATAAATGCTTTTCAATTCCCTTCCCTCGGCTGAATCCCAATTCCCTTCATTTCCTTTCTGTGCTCTAGCCCTGTGTATAACGTGTTAGGAAGGATCAGCAACATTTTAGAAAAGTCAAAGATAGAAGGTTGTGTCTTTATCATTCTTGTTATGTGAAAGGAGGGCTCACCTTGGAGAGGGAAGGAAAAAAATTAGGGAACTCAAAGTCTTATAAAGTAAGTGTTGAAAACTTTCTTTACACATAAGTGGGAAAAATACTATTTAAAAAAAAAAGAAGGAAGGTCTCATTCTTATCAACACTTCTCCTCAACCCCCTGCCATATATACATATAGTATTTTCTCCTCTTGTATCACCCTTATCCTGAGAGATGAGAAGACAGGGGATCACTGATAGGTAAAATTTTTCTTGGAATCCAAGAATTAACAATTTATTTTTTATTAACTGTTGTTATAGTTCAGTTAAAAAATGAACATTTTTTAACTCTTTGTGACCCCATTTGGGGTTTTCTTGGCAAAGATAACTGGATTGTTTGTCATTTCATTTCCCAGCTCATTGTAAGGATGAGAAACTAAGGCGAACAGGGTTAAATGACTTATCCAAGATCACATAGCTAGTAAGCTTCAGAGGCCAGATTTGAACTCATGAATCTTCCTAATTCCCTGCACTCTATGATATGCCCTTCTATTGACCACAGCAATCAGAATAATTTATCCTGTATTTTTCTACATTTTTCCATTGCAATTACCTATTTTTTCTATGAATTATTTCTACATTTTTCAATTGCAATTACCTATTTTTTCTATGAATTATTACTATATTTTTTCAATTGTAATTACCTATTTTTCTATGAATTATTAGGACTCATTATTTAAGTAAAGGGAGAATGATTTCATGATAAAATTGAAATAAACTTAATCCAATCTCTTCATTTTGCAGTCAAAGAAACCGAAGCCTAGAAAAAAAAAAAAGTGGCCAGACATACACAGCCTGACAGCAGCAAAACTGAAAGTTGACCCCAAACTTATTGGGTCCTGAGTTCTTGCTATTGTACTTTGTCTCTGAATTTTAAATTGCACAGCATCTAATGTGTTAAGGGTTGAGTACTCCTCAGCCTTTTTTTTTTTTTCTTTTTCCTACCATGGACTTGCCAAGGTCTGCCCTATCATTATAAGTTGCAAGGGAGGCAATTGTCGACTACAATTATTCTCAACTTGTTCTCCCAGGTTCTTAGAATTGAGACTTCCAGCAAAGCACAAGCCCTTCCAAAACCATTCTGTTCCCTGATTTCCATGCCAATAAGAACTGTGCTGGGCAACTGGGACTCCTTTCAACATGTCTAGCAGCTTTTCTGCAAAATTGCCTTCTTCCCTCCTCACTCTGCAGCAAGGTCTAATAGTATGTCAGAGTTGGAAGTTGCTTTAGAGATCATCCAATCCAGTTCTATTCTTTGACAAAGGAGGGAAATGAAGTCTCCAAAATGAAATTTGGGATGGGCCAGAAAAAAACTTAATTTGAAATCTTTGCATCTGGGGCAAGAGACAGGAAATGCAATCTCATGTGAACAAGAGGTAGTGGAAGAAGACTGAGACTTCAGAACTCTGATATGATATACATTGAATGTCCAGCTTATCCCTGGATATCTTCTGGTATCTTCCAGTCCAAACCAATAAGTATCTTAAATAATTTCTTAAGTATTTATTGGGTACTTAATATGTTCAAAGCCCTAGAGTTGCAAAAATAAAATAAAATTTAAAATCTACTAGAATGGGTATGTAGACATTTGTAAATTGTTAAATGCAAATTAATTTGAGGACAGAGGTCCTTACCATCCTTGGAAAAAAGGAAAAGGATTAGATTGTAGTAGGAAGAAGGACATGAGATTAATTTTGAGATCAGCTAGGGATTCTAAGAGGCAGAGATGAAAAAGGAGTAATTTGGAAGATATGGATAGACAGTTTGTGTCAAAGCTTGAGATCAGGAAATAGAAATTTGGAGACCAGCAAAAGGGCCATCTTGGTTAGAATGTAGAGTGCATGATAGGGAGTAGCATGAAATACTCCTAGAAGGTAAACAGGTACCAAACTATGAAGACTTTTAATTGCCAAGATGAAGGATTTGGATTTTATCCAAGAGGCAGAATATTCTCAAGCATTGGGTTTATGTTTTAAGAGTCTGGAGTCATGGGGACAGCTAGGTGATGCAGTGGATAGAGCATCAGCTCTGAAGTCAGGAGGACCTGAGTTCAAATCTGGTTTCAGACACTTAACATTTTCTAGCTGTGTAACACTGGACAAGTCACTTAACCTCAGCAAATTGCCTCAAGAAAAAAAAAGAGTCAGGAGTAAGGAGTACAAATAGGAGGCTATTATTCCCCAATTACTCAAAGGATATGAATGGACAGTTTCAAAAGGAAGAAACCCAAGATGACCAGAACCATAAGAAAAAAAATTACTTTGCATCATTTATAGAGAAATTAAAATTAAAATAACTCAAAGGTTCTATATTATGAGTACGGTTGCCAAAGGTAACATAAAAGAAAATGACAAATTTGGAAGGGGCTGCAGGAAAATTGGAACACTAACACATTGATGATGGATCTATAAATTGGTCCAGACAATTTGGAATTATGTCTCCAAATTCACTGAACTATGTCTTTGACCCAGCAATACTACTACAAAGGATCAAAGAAAGACATGAAGGGTCTACTTGCACAAAACTATAGCAACTCTTTCTGAAATAGCAAAAAACAGGAAACTCAATCAATTAAGGAATTACTGGATATATTCTATCATATAGAAGGGTTTGGAATACTACTATTGTTTTATAAAAAAAAAAAAAGACAAAACTAGAAAGATTTGCACGAAGTGATGCAGAGAGAAATGAGGACCATGAGAACAATTTATATGACGATAACAATATTGTAAGGATAAACAACCATGAAAAACTTAACAACTCCTCTCAATGTCATAAGCACTAATGATGTCAAAGAAGCAATGGGAAAGTATGCTATCTACCACTTGACAAAAAGATTATGATGGACTTGGGGCAAAAGGAGACTTTTAAAAATTTCTTTCTGTACTTTATTTTTAATTTATGGAATAAAACAAGTAGATAGTGAATATAGCATGTAGTATAGTTAAATATATAATATAGTAGAGCTAACATATAATGTGGTTTTAAAAAAAAAAAAGATTATATACAAAACTGCAAATCTATTGTATACAATTTACTATTCCTTTTAAATATATAATAAAGTTTCCGTGTAATTTTTTTTCCTTTTTTCTTTCTTCTTCACCCCTACTCTAGAAATGTCTACCATTATACACAAATATGTAAATGTATATATGTGTGTGTAAATATATATATATACATATGTAAAATCATTCTACACATATTTCAATTTATCAGTTTTTTCTCTAAACATAGATACCATTTTCTTTCATATGTGCTTTGTAGTTAATATGGATATTTATAACAGTAAAAATGACTTATTAATTCAAGATTATTATTATTATTAAATTATTATTTTATTAAAATAATATTCTTACTGTATATTCTCTTAGTTCTGCTCATTTCATTCTTCATTATTTCATACAAATCTATCCATGTATTTCTAAGATCATCAAGCTCACTATTTCTAAGAGCATAGTAGTATTCCATCACAATCATATATCAGGACTTGTTCAGCCATTCCTCAACTGACAAGTATTCCTACAATTTCCAGTTCAAAAGGTAAAAAGAAGACCAAGATAGACAAATTTCAAAAAAAATTGAAGGAAGAAAGAGGATCTAGGAGGAGATCGATAGTGTCAAAACCTGCAGAAGAGCTTAAGAATGAGGACTGAGAAAAAACTATCAGATGTGGCAATGTAGAATTTTAAAGGGGAAGGTGCTCTTTTTAAAAAAAGATATTCAAGTATTGTGTGGTCCCTTAGAGTCACTGCAGAAACCACTGTAGTCCAAAAAACTTCATGTACCCTTCCACCAAGAAACCCTTGTTCTAAACTCCTAAGAATATCAGATCAGCAAGGATGGACAGAAGCAGCTACACCCAAAGAAAGAACACTGGGAAATGAGTGTAAACTGTTTGAATTTTGGTTTTTCTTCCCGGGTTATTTTTACCTTCTGAATCCAATTCTCCCTGTGCAACAAGAGAACTTTGGTTCTGCACACATATATTGTACCTAAGATATACAGTGACATATTCGACATGTATAGGACTGCTTGCCATCTGGGGGAGGAGGTGGAGGGAGGGAGGGGAAAAGTCGGAACAGAAGTGAGTGCAAGGGATAATGTAAAAAAATTACTCAGGCATGGATTCTATCAATAAAAAGTTATAATAAAAAATAAAAAAAGAATTAGATGGTGAAATCCAAACTGGAGAATGTGAAAAGTAAGAAAAGCAAAAAAAGAGAAACATTTAGATATTCAAATAAAAGGATCTTTTGATTATTTGCACTAATTAAAAAAAAAAAAAAAGAATATCAGATCAGGTTCTTAGGTGTGGTAACAGGAAATCCAATAATGATTCACCATTTTCCTGGGTTCGATTTATATTTGTATATACTTGCTTACAAGGACCCATTAAGTCCTTAAAAGGAGGGGTTTTTTTTCCTTTCTTTTTTTTTTTTTTCCATGCCAGGGCTTTACACATTGCCAGGTACATAGATACTTAATAAAACTACTTCTTGAGTGATTGACTAAGAAGGGCACTTTTTGCCTCAGGGGCATCTCTCTCTCTACTAGATCTAGAGAAGTGAGTGTGTATATTTTAATAATATTATTATCGTTATCCTCTTTCTGCTTATAAATTCTCCTGTTTATGGAAGTTTGCATTTTTCAAGGATATGATTTCAATATTCCGGCCTTGTATCAACGTCTGCTCTTTCTCCCTGTGCCTTCAACTGCACCTTCTGTACTTTGACATGTATATATACTCTACATAATATGCCAGGATTAATCACACCAAATGGGGACTTAAAAGCAACTGGATTTTCTCTTATATAATAAAAGGGAGGGAATGGTAGTGCTGAAAGAACAATGAGCAATGTGGGGGAAGGAGGGTAGAGAGAACAGTTTGTTGGCTAAAAAATAGGTCTGCCATTCATGCTGCTGCATACAGAGAACTCATTTGTATTCTTCCCCCTCGTGGGAAAGGAGGAGAAACAGAACTCAGATGAATTTGGCAGGAAATGAAGAGCTTCTTCTTATCCCAGAATGGAGCTAGGAAGAGGGAGATGTTCTAATGGGGTGTTTGCATTGTCCTATCAACCCTCACTCTGAGCTCTTCTCAGCCCTGTCTAGCAAGAGCAGTCCATCCAAACCTCCATCACAGGTACCAACACATACAATCCCCAAAAACAAATTTAAAAAAAAAGTCATCTCTAAGTCTTTATAACCCCCATTATATGATTTTCTTGGCAAAAATACTGGAGTGATTTGCTTTTTCCTCCTCCAAGAGATTAAGGTAAACAGGATTAAATGACCTTGTACCCAGGGTCACAAAATTAGTAAGTGTCCTACGCTGGACACTAAAAAGTGTCAGATCTTCCTGATTCCAGGCCCAGTGCTCTATCTACTGCACCTCCAGCCAAATAATACAGACTGGCCAACTCAGAATTAGCACCTGCTTGCATGTCTCATCTCCATAGAGGTGCTATTCTGGCTATATTGCTATTATTCCAACCCACCTGAAGTTAAATAATTCCTTGTTATGAGTCAAGCTATGACCACACTGAGAAGGAGAAGAGGCAGTGAGAATGCAAAAGAAATTCCCAATTCAGAAAAGTCTCATTTGGACTTCATGTCTCCAGAAATTTCAGTCTATGCTATGTTAGGGCAGACAAAAATAAATCTGATTTTCGGAGGAAAATTTCTGCTTATATAAGATGCTACAAAATTTTTCAGTGACTCAAAAACTACTTATAAAGCATCTATTATGCATCCAGCTCTGTGTTAGGTACTTAGGAAGAAATGGAAGTCCACAATAGAGGTCTTATTCCCTCAAAAACTTTAGCTTCTAATTGCAGAGAAAAAAAAATGGCATAAATGGAACAATTAAGTAATAAATATAAGGTCATAAAGTACAGGAAAATCATTGCTGGATCTGGATTCCAATCTCAACTTTGTCCCTGTGTGACACTGGGCAATCTGCTTTACCTATGTGAACCTTCGTTTGTTCATTTATAAAATTTTATAAAATTTATTAGTGGTTTCTAGAGTCCCTTCTTAGGCTAATTCTATTCCTAATGTGAATTAAAATGCGGGGGAAAAAATGTAATTCAATGAAGACATGAGGCTAGGGTCAGGCTTCCTAGAATGATCAATATTTAGGAACTTTACAATAACTAATCCAACCCACTGTTAAATTCAATTCTATGTTTCATTGTGGTATATTGGTGACCTTGAATTCTTAGAAACTATGTCAATGGAAGCCAAGCTCTTACAGATCTTATAAGCTAAAAGGATTTCTAGCACTGATTCAGCAATAGATCTTTTGTCTGGAAACCAGCCTACCTAAGTTTGAAGAGCTCATTCCTCACCCTATGGATTGTCACCCCTATCAAATGGGGATATTTTTTCATTTCCAACAAAGAAATAATATGGTGTAATGTAGTAGTATCAAATTCAAATAAATAATTCCACTAAATTGTACAATCTGACAACATATTGACTTAAAAATCCACATACTAACATTATCTATGTTCTATTGTATTTTTATTTATTTTATCTTCAATTATATTTATCTAGTTCCTCCTATGGAAGTGTTATAGAATTGCATATGTTTAACATACATTTGATTATTTTCTGTCTTGCAGGGGGTGAAGAGGAGAGAAATAGAAAAAAAAAATTTTGGAACACAAGTTTTGCAAAAGTGAATGTTGAAAACTATGCATATATTTTGAAAAGAAAAAGAAAAAAATTAAAGTGTTGCTGGCCCCAGTGAGGCCTCTAGAATGTGTCTGTCATCTCTGATATAGCAGATAGGGTACTGTTCTTGGACTCAAAAAAGGATAAGATTCAAATCCAATCTGAGGCATTTACTAAGAAGACATTTAACCTAAGCTTCTGTTTGTGACTCTTTAATCCATTAAGTTCCCTTCCAATTGCAAATCTATTACCTGATTAACTTACAAAAGCTGTTTATAACTGTCTCTAAGGCATTCTGGAATGGTTTGATTTCTTCAATAGATGTGGCTCATACACAGATTCTTGAAGTATTAAAGAATTGAAGCATATAATTGGACATTTATGTAATGCTTTGTGGTTGTGTTGTTGTTCAGTTTTTTCAACTATGTTCCCATTTGGGGCTTTCTTGGCAAAGATACTGCAGTGGTTTGCCATTTCCTTCTCCAACTCATTTTACAGATGAGGAAACTGAGGCACACAAAGTTAAGTGACTTGCCCAATATCACACAGCTAGTAAGTCTCTGAGACAAGATTTGAACTCATGAAGATGAGTCTTCCTCCACTCTAGACTAGATACTCAATCTACTTCCCTGCTAGCTTCCCCTACTATGCTACTATGTTTATACAATACTTTTAGTGTGTTATTTTTTTTTTTCTGAACAACCCTATCAGATCATCAAGCTATCCTTCATGTTATTTTCACTATGGCTTTCACCATCTATATCCTCCTTATTTAAAAGTTAGTAAGAGATTAAGAAAATCCCAATAAATCACCTTCATGTCAGCTTTCCCAGAACTCATTCCACATACCTCTTCATTTCTCATTTCCCTCCCTTTCAGCTCCTTGCCCCTGATTCTGAATAGTCAATAAACAACTCCAACTCAGATAATAGACCAGAGTTTATCTTTTGACTGGAAAGTACAAAGAAAAAAAAAGAATACAAAATATGGTCTATTAATGTTCTTTACACATTATATTTTTAAAAATTAAAACAGATTCATAAATTGTAAACACATTAATAAATTGAAAAGTTGGAATAAGAAGGAAGACAAGCTAGTCAGTGAGCTATAATGGAATATTGTATATTCTGTAAAGTCAGCAGAGAACTGGGTGTGAATTCTAATTATGACAATTACTAGCTATTTGATTCTGGTGAGTCATTTAATCTTCCAGAAATTCATCATCTAATCATATAAATATGTACACATATATTGGATTTAACATACATTTTTAACATGTTTAACCTATATTGGATCACTTGCCATCTAGGAGACAGGGTAGGAGAAGGGGAGGAAAATTTGGAACACAAGGTTTTGCAAGGATCAATGTTGAGAAATTATCCATGCATATGTTTTGAAAATAAAAGGCTTTAATAAAAAAACCAATACTAGAAAAAATAAATCCATCATCATCATAATTGACATTTTACACACACACACACACACACACACACACACACACACACACACACACACACTATGTGTCAGGAACTGTGCTAAGCATTGTTCAATTATTGCCTCTTTTTGTTATTGTTACCACTTTTTTATTATTATATTTATTATTATTCCCATTTTACAGATGACAAAACTGATACAAAGAGAGATTAAGTATCTTTCCCAACATCACACATCCCAGACATTAGTAAATGTCTAAAGCCAGATTTGAATTCATGTCTTTCCTCTAGACCTGGTGCTCTAACCACTGCATCAGCTAGCTACATTTATACTTAGCTTCCTCTTCTGAAAAGTGGGGATAAAGTGCCAATAACATCTGCCTTATGGAATTTTAAGTAAGTATATGTAAATACTTGGTAAACCTTTGAGTCCTATATTAATTTATTGCCTATTGTCAACCACTTTCCATCTCTACCTGCTGAAATTCCATCTAATTCCCAATTATTTTTCACCCAACATTAATGCTATAATATCCATTCAAAGAAAGAGATATAGGACCCATATGTACAAAAATATTTAGAGCAATATATGTGTGCACATATATTTCTTTCTATAGTGGCAAAGAACTGGAAACTAAGTCCATAAATTTGGGCAATGGCAGAATAAATTGTGGTGTATAAACATAATGGAGGGTTATTATTGTGCCATATGACATGATGAAGAGACAGTTTCAGAGAAGCCTGGGAAGACCTATAGGAACTACTCAAGTAAAATACACAGAATAAGAAGAATAATGTATATCATAACAAGACTATAGAAACAAACAGTTCTAAGACCTCTGATTAATGCAATGAGCAGGCATGAATCCAGATCTGATAATGAAGCATGTTACTAATGTATTTACCTATATATTATCATCAAAGAGTGATGAATTCAAGATACAGAATGAAGCATGTATTTTCAGATATGATCAATGAGAGAATTAATTTTGCTCATCTTTCATATTTCTTACAAGAGTTTTCATTTTCTTCTTTCTTTTTCTGACATTGGGGGTGGGATGGAGTGAGTAAAAGAGAGTGACTAGCAAAAGGTTACCAAAAAAAGAAGAGGATCACTGAAGTATTTTTTAAAATACTCAAAACAGAAAACTGATTAAAATTTAATGTAGAGAATAGAGGGAGACAAGGAGGACAATTTTGAAAATTACTGAAATTATTTTCTTTAGAAGAAAAAGCAAGAAATCTTTGAGATTTGCATTTTCATGAAATATGCTGCTCTATTTTATATGTGTAAATTCTAGTTTTATTTGGTTAAGTTTGGAATAAATTTTTAAAGGAAATTCCACTTGTCCTAAAGGATTCAATTTAAATGTCATGGCTTTCCTGATTCAACTCTACCAAGAATTTCCAGCCCTTTTCTGTACTCCTCATGGAATTTTTAATAATAATAATAAATAATATCTACATAGTGCCTACTAGGTATTAATCACTGTGCTAAGCACTTTTCAAATCTCATTAGATCTTCATAACAGCTCTGGGAAGTAGGTCCTATTATTATAACCATTTTATAGCTGAGGAAATTGAGACAGGTTAAATGGCATGCCCAATATCATATAACTAGGAAGTGTATAAGAACGTATTGGAATTCATCATCCTAAATCCAGACCCAGTATTCTATCCACTGTGCCAGTTAATTTACTCTAGTTTATATCTCTCCTATATTTCATAATTGCTGTTTTGTACTTTTTCTTCTTTTTTATTGTTTTATTTTTTTCTTGTTATATATGTACATTAATATTTTAAAATACATATTTCTTTATGAATCATATTGGGAGGGGAAAATCAGAACAAAAGGGAAAAACCACAAGAGAAAAAGAAAAACAGAAGAAAAAGGGGAAAAAAGTGAACTTAGCATGTGTAGATTTACATTCAGTCTCTATAGTTCTCTCTGTGGATATAGATGGCATTCTCTATCCCAAGTTTATAGAATTGCCCTGAACTGCTGAGTTGATCATTGCACAATATTGCTGTTATCAGCTTGTTTCGCTCAGCATCAATGCATGTAAATCTTTTCAGACCTTTCTAAAATCAGCTTGTTCATCCTTTTTTATAGAACAATAATATTCCATCACTTGGATATACTATAACTTATTTAACCATTCTACAATTGATGGGCATCCACTCATTTTCTAATTCTTTGCTAATTAAAAAAGAGATATTACTATTATATATTAAAGTAATTTGTGCAAATATCCCAATTAAATTTTAAGTTTCTTGAAGTCAGGAGCTATTTCTTTTTTTATATTCTTCAGCACCAGTCACAATACCAGTACTCTCTCTTCCTTTCCTCTGACCAAAGTGACATGAACTTACAGAGATGAATAATGCTCTTTGCTGACTTCCTGTGCCCTTGTTCTCATCCCTTCCTACTCCTCCACACAGACTAAAAATATGCTCAGTTCTCCCCAATCTTGAAAAAACAAGAACTCTAACTTAATCCTCCAATCCTATCTAACCACTGCTTAGTCTTAATTCTCTCCGTCATTGCCAAACTTTTAGAAAGTCTTCTATACAGCCTCCATCTCTTTGTCCATCACTCTCTTCTCATAATTTAGCAATCTAATGTCCATCCTCACTCTACTGAAACTTTTCTTTCAAAACTTATCAATAACTTCCAAAAGAATAAATCTAATGGTCATTTCTTCCATTGCTCATTTCTCTGCTTTCAGCTGTATTTAACACTCTTTGCCATGTCTTCTGTATTTCTTTTCTCTTGGCTTCAGTCTATAGTTATTTGATTCTCCTACTCACTTTCTAACTATTCTTTCTCTTTTCCTTCTTTTTTTTTTATTTGATTGGTTTGTTATTTCTGAATGAAGTTCTTTGAATGGGTCTGTCCTAGATCCTCTCCAATAAAACAATATAATTAGTGAAGACAACAATGGGAATTGAAGAAAATAACCACTACAAAATAATTTAAATTTAATTCTGAGAAATTTTAAAGGACAAAATTGGCTATTTCCCTCAACATCTTCGCAAAAGTGAGGGTTCATGGGTGTGAAACATAGTTTCAGGGCTTTTTTTTTACTATGTATTGATTGATTTTGCTGAAATTTTTCTCAGTTTTTCAAATACTCTGTTATAAGACATGACTCTCTAGATGAAGAGAAGAAAGAAATATAGGGAATCCAGGCAATTAAAAATAAAAGGTAATAGGAGACTGGCACAGGTACAAGTAGTAATATCTCTGCCTTCAAGAAATTTACAGATGAATTCCATAAAGTTTCTTTCAGCTTTAAATCTATAATACCCCTATAGAATACTGAGATCAACTTCCTACTAGTAAGCAGCAGGTCACAATATAAAAGGAATAGTAAAGTATTAGTGAAACATGGGGCAAAGCAAAACACAACATTTTCCAAAATGATTTTCTTAATCACTTAGGAAGAGTTTCCTTTCCTTCTGTAGTTCCCAACTGTTTACAAAAGGTGAGCCATTGCCAGGCATTTGTGCTTTAGGCTCTCCTTTTTGCATCTCTTCCAACCCCTTCTCTCTTTCTGTCTCTCTGTCTCTCCTTGTCTCTCTGTCTCTCACTCTCTCTCTTTTTCTCTATGTCTCTTTCTCTGTTGCTCTCTCTCACTCTCTTTCTGTCTCTGTCTCTCTGTTTGTATCTGTCTCTGACTCTGTCTCTCTCTGTCTCTGTCACTCCCTTTCTTTCTCTTTCTCTCTTTCTCTGTCTCTGTGTGTGTGTCTCTCTCTCTCTCTTTGTCCCTCTCTCTCTCCTCTTTCTCTCTGTCTCTTTCTGTCTCTCTCTGTATGTGTCTCTGTCTGTCTCTGTCTTTTTCAATCTGTTTCTGTCTCTTTTTTTCTGTCTCTTTCTATCTCTCAGTATCTCTCTATCTCTATCTGTGTATGTGTTTCTCTGTCTCTGTCCCTCAGTCTCTCTCAGTCTGTCTCTGTCTCTCTCCAGTCTCTGCCTCTGTCTTTTTCTATCTCTCTCTGTCTCTCATTTTTCTGTTACTAGAAAAGGAGGTCAGTTTTATAGCTAGTCACAGGATTATAGGTTTAGAACTAGAAGGGATCTTGGGCTAAAATAAATTAACTTGACCAAGATCCGGCTGATAGGGACAGAGTCAGATTATGAACTGAAGACCTGCCAATGCTTTTCCCACTATGCCACATTGTTTCCAGAATTTTTCCTATCTAGTAAGAAAGTTTCTTTCCCTCCACATAAAAGTACCAGCCTAGGGACTTCCTTTAACAGTGGCTATTCCTTTTTACCACCTATTGAGATATGGCAATTGTGGACTTGAACATCTTAGCTGTCATTCTTCCTCTGACACTGCAAAGGGACATCCTCCACCTGGGGAACAATCTTGGCTTATTTAGGAGCCGCTGGTTTTACAGAGATTAAACTGAAGTATACCTCCAGGGAGCATGTGTAGAATGAGTCTATAGGGAGCATTCCATAGAGCATATACTGAGTAGTCCTGACCATTTCTGGGGAAATATGTTCATTTCTAATGAGACTGGTACTTTGGGAATGATGAAGCAATCTCCATATGGCCCTTGAATCAGAAGAGCTGATGATTCAATTGACCTTTCAAAGGGGGAGTGATTGCCCCTGGCTTTTTCTTCTCTTTCTGACTGAGGAGTTTATCAGGACCATTTTGAAAGATTTCCCATAAAGAATGGAGGAAGAATAATGGTTTCTGACTCCCCATCACCATCCCCATGTTTTGGGGTTTGAGTTTGTTCTTTCCTGACTGTTAAGGGAATGCAAATCAGTCTTGAGATAGATTCATCTAGACTTGACAGCCCATGTTGTAAATTAAGGAGGTTTAGAGATCTTAAGTTTCAGTGCTGACTGCTCTTCAAAAAGGGTTCCAGGCAATCAACCACTCCAGCCTTCTTGGAGATTATGACAAGCAACTGGAGTCCCAATCCCTAACATTACATTCAAAAAAACAAGAAAATATGGAATTTGAGGAAAACAGTGAAGAGTTAAAATATAAAATGACCAATTAAAAATAATGCAAATAGATTCATGTTTCAATGCTTTAAATATCAACCACCCAACTTGGGGTTAATGGTAATTAGTACTATCACTTGTTTATTTCTGTCAAATGCAGGTTTGTTAGTATTTTAGGCTGACATTTCTTTTGAGTATAGGAAATACACATCTGTCCCATTTTATTGTATCAATTTAGTTGTATCCAACTCTTTGTGAACCCATTTTGAAGGTTTTCCTTGGCAAAGATACTGGAATGATTTGCTATTTCCTTCTCCAGCCCATTTTATACATGAGGAACTGAGGCAAACAGGGTTAAATGACTTGCCTAAGGTCATACAACTGGATTTGAACTCAGGTCCTCCTGACTCCAAGATCTGAACTATCCACTGAGTTAATTAGTTGCCTTGTATTATACATTTAATAATTATTCACTTTGGGGATACCCTAACCATGAACCTCCCCCCAAAAAAATACCCATTCCCCCTTCTCATGAACTGATATCCCATTATTAAGGTTTCTTGTAAAGGGCTGAAACTCTGAGTTGATGCACTGAGGACAAACAACCAAACACTTAAGGCTAACTACTGATTGGACAATATTCTATTAGCATATGCTTGGAAAATGGCCCTTCTCATTATTCTGTGCTGGTTCAGTCTTTTGGTGTATACAGAGAATTGTGGGAAGGAGGTGGAGTAAGACAAGCCAGAGTCACTTGGGTGGTGGAAGTGGAAAAGAAAGGTCTGCGGAGATCCTGTGTCCATTCCTTTCACTTCTCCCCCTAAAGACCAAGAATAAAGACCAAGGACTTTTGCTTATCCTGACTCCGGCTGATTCTAAGGTATCTAGGGTGCTAACTCAGTCTTCACAGTTTCTCACCAGAAACAGGGTCTTTCCCTCGGAAACTGATATTTTTATGATGGAAAATTGTTCCATCTTTTGTCTCTATTCTTATCTAGTCACAACACATAAACATAATATAGGTTAGAGTGTAATAGAGTCAAAGTTAAGATCCAAATAAGAGACTCTAGGAAAAGAATAAGAGAGAAAAACCATCTTCAACTGGAAGGAGATAAAGCAAGATTTTCTAGCTGAAGCAGCCCCTGAATTAAAGTACAGAAAGAGAAAGATTTTTCAAAATCTTGTACCAGAGAAAGCATTTCTTTGTTCTCCCTTGGTCATAGCTGTAGTGTTATACAACCAAATTAGGATTTTCCTCTAACTGAGGCTATTCTGCTTTGCCACTCTATACCACTACCTTTCCCTACCTCATTCTACTCTGCCATCCCTTTACACAGGAAGCACTTTCCCAAACTCTCCAATTTAAAGAGAGATTCATCTTCTTTAATTTCCTGTTAAGCAATGGCAAGTACAGATATTGATATCTTTTATCCCTCTGACATCTGAGAGATGTGTCATTCATAAGAAAGAACATTCCTGACTTATTCAGGAGCACGTAAAACTCCTTCACATTCACTTTTTCTCTAATTCGCTAAATATGAGAAGAATCTCTTTTAAGCAATGGCAGGATTACCCAATATTCAAAGTCGTCTACAATCCCAAAGTAGAAGGGAGATCCTTCAGATGAGAAAGTGGGATGGGATGTTTGAGAGAATAGAAGAGAAAGATCCCAGCATTAGCTATGTATAGTTATCTGGGTTGAATGTCATTTGTTCTTATCATCATAAGGTCTAGGAGATCAGGATACATAGATGAATGTCTAATCTAAACTTTGCATTTCCCCCAGCACCTAAAACAGAGTTCTCTAGGTACTTTTAAACATTTTTATTGAATCTAATAGTAGTGAACGAGATGAGGTGAGATCTTTCAAGACAGTTGTGAAAATCGAGTAAGCTTGATCAATGGAGAAATCAAGTAGATTTCTCAAAATCTACTTCAGAGTTTGAGTAGGCCTGAAGGACTTTGAAGATTGAGTCAAGGGCATACCTAAGTCCCCTTCCTGCTATCCTCCCATGACATCAGCTTCTCTCTATTTCAGTCAAATATGGGCAACTATGTACTTATTGGTCAAGTAAAATTTCTTGGGTAGTTCCGACGTTTAGAATGTAAGATCCTCAGCCAATAATGATAAGGGTCAGTGGTAGGAGGGGGTATTTGCATTAGGAATTAAAAGTGTTGACCCTGCCCCCCCCCACCCTCTACGGGCCTTCCTCCCTTAGATTGTCTGTTTGATGGGTGAGACGCCCTTCTTGCGAGAATGTATAATAAACTTTGCTTTGCTTCTAGAGATCTCTCCAGCTTTTATTTTATTAAATGGTGACCCCTCACCATTTCTGAACCACACAGTAGACACTTAATACATGCTTGAAGAATTAAAACTGAATTGCATTTTCAAGTCCTTCCTATACATTAAAGTCCCATGTCAATCCAGGAACCCACCCTTCCTACTCCCACTGAGACCTTCATAAAAGATCATGAGAAGGAGGGAGTTACCTTAGCCTAGGTAACCAGCACAATCATAACAATACATAAGACACAGAGGAAGACAGCAGCTATTCTATTTAGTGACAACTAATGTCTCTTTATAACCACAGAAGATTGTCAACAAAAATAATATGGCTTTTAATCTCCCAGGAAACTGATTCATCTTGAGAGCTCTGATAGACATGTTATTCTTTTGTTGTTGTTCTCAATGCATAATTTTTCAGAATCCCAATTCATTTTCATTTGTGTGGGCAAATGGGGGACTTTAAAACATACTCAGATGCATCATTATTTCCAGATGAAAGTTCAATGCATAGCCTTGTGAATATGAGGATTACTCAGGGCTATGACCACAGCTTTCAAAAAATAGGTTAAACTGGATCATGGTTGCAAATATAAATTGATCTAGCCCAGGCAATATCAACATTTTTCTCTTCATTTCCATTTGTGAGACAGGAACTAAATGTGTGATTTTATTAATAAAGGGAATTCCCACATAAGAAAACTCTCTATACCAATGTACCTTCTTTGCAACTGAACATCTAAGAGAAATGCCTGTAAGAGACAGAAAGATTAAATAATGTGCCCAGGATCACATGAAATAGCCAATATGTGTCAGAAGAAGTACTTGACTTCAGATCTTCCTAACTCCAAGACATACACACACACACACACACACACACACACACACACACATATATATTTTTTCCTATTAATTCCTCAGGTGTTCTTTCACACATATAATAAAGCATTCCCTCCCATTCTGTTGTTATGCCACAGTTCTCTTTTATTTTCCTGACTTGGTTTCCCTAATTATCCTGACTCAGTCCTGCCTCTGTTTCCCTGCTTCTCAGTTCTGCAAAACCTCCCCTCCCTCTTATCAGAATACTTGATAAGGATAAAAGATCTTATGTTTTAGAATATCAGAATGCCTCTCCCCATCCCAAGCTATTAGAATATCAGATACTGTCTTATCAAGATGCCTCTCCCGAGCTTCGCTACAGGTTTGGAACCTGCAGCAAGTCAACAGCCCAGCAGAGAAGCTAAAAACACCGGGGCTGAAGAATACAACCGCAAACAGCTGGAGTCTCTCAGGACCTGGCCGCCCCCCCCCTTCCCCCCCCTCAGTGACTCAGCACACTTTGGGATCTCAGAGCGCAGGCGCAGCACAGTCCTGCTAGTGCCTCACTGCTGCCCCCTGCAGTCTGTAGAGGAAGCTCGATAACACACCCAGCCCCCCCCCCCCAAAGAAAGACTCCAGTTTTTTCTGTTTTTCTTTGGTAGTTTGTCTCTGATTAATAGACAGAATGAGCAAGAAGCTGAAGAGGACTTTAACCCTTGACAGCTTCTATACAGATAGAGAGCAGACTCTAAATCCTGAGGAGACTAAAAACAGGCAGTCCCCAGGTGATTCCCCAAAGGAGGAGAGCATCTGTTCGTCAGCACAGATGAACCTCATAGAAGTGATTAAAAAGGCTCTCACAAGGGAGCTAGAAGAAAAATGGGAAAAGAGCCTGGAGAAGTCAGTTAAAGAGAGAGTGGATAAAGAAGTAAAATCCTTGAAAAATAGGATTAGTGAACTGGAAACAGAAAACAGCTCTCTAAAAAACAAAATTGGCGAAATGGAAAAAAATTCCACAGAACAAAAGAACTCAATTGGACAATTAGAAAAAGATTTTTAAAAAGTGAGTGAAGAGAATACTTCACTGAAAATCAGAATTGAACAAGTGGAATTGAATGACTCGAGGAGACAAGAAGAATCAGTCAAGCAAATCCAAAAAAATCAAACAATGGAGAAAAATGTGAAATACCTTCTGGGGAAGACAACAGACCTGGAAAACAGATCCAGGAGAGACAATCTGAGAATCATTGGACTCCCAGAAAAACATGATGAAAAAAAGAGCCTGGACACTGTCTTCCAGGAAATTATCAAAGAGAACTGCCCAGAAGTCATAGGAACAGAGGAAAAAATAAACATTGAAAGGATTCATCGATCACCCACTGAAAGGGATCCTAAAATCAAAACACCAAGGAATATAGTGGCCAAATGCCAGAACCCTCAGATGAAAGAAAAAATATTGCAAGCGGCTAGAAAAACCCAATTCAAGTATCAAGGAGCCACAATAAGGATCACCCAGGATCTGGCAGCATCCACATTAAAAGATCAAAGGGCCTGGAATATGATATTCCGAAAGGCTAAGGAACTTGATATGCAACCAAAAATAACTTACCCAGCGAGAATGAGCATCTTTTTCCAGGGAAGAAGATGGACATTCAACGAAGTAAGCGAATTTCATCTATTTCTGATGAAAAAACCAGAACTTAACAAAAAGTTTGATCTACAAATATAGAACTCAAGAGAAATCTAAAAAGGTAAAGATTAATCTTGGGAACTATATTTTGACTATATAGATGTATAAAGAATACATGTATACCTTGTTCTAGAAATTGATGTGGAAAGGACATTGTACCAGAAAAAGGGTAAAGTGGGGGTAGTACATCTCATGAAGAGGCATAGGAAACCTATTATATCTGAGAGAAAGAATGGAGGGGGATGAATATAGTGGGTATCTTACTGCCTTCAGAATTGGCTTTAAGTGAAAAATCTTAAGACATATTCAATCTATGGTGAAACTTCTCCCATCTCATTGAAAAGTGAGAAGGGAAAAGTGGAAAGGGAAGGAATAAGCTAAGCGGAAGGGAATACGGGAACTGGGAGGGAAAGGGGTAAGATAGGGGGAGGAACTCTAAGGCGGGGGGAGGGACACTAAAAAGGGAGGGCTGTGAGAAGCAAGGGGTGCTCACAAGCTTAATACTTGGAAGGGGGGAAAGGGGAAAGAAGGGAGGAAAGCATAAACTGGGGTTAACAAGATGGCAAGTAATACAGAATTGGTCATTCTAACCATAAACGTGAACGGGGTAAACTCCCCCATAAAGAGGAAGCGGTTAGCAGAATGGATTAAAAGCCAGAATCCTACAATATGTTGTTTACAGGAAACACACCTGAAGCGGGGAGATACATGCAGGTTAAAGGTAAAAGGTTGGAGCAAAATCTACTATGCTTCAGGTGAAGTCAAAAAAGCAGGGGTAGCCATCCTGATCTCAGATCAAGCTAAAGCAAAAATTGACCTAATTAAAAGAGATAAGGAAGGACACTATATCTTGCTAAAGGGTAGCATGGATAATGAAGCACTATCTATATTAAACATATATGCACCAAGTGGGGTAGCATCTAAATTCTTAAAAGAGAAACTAAGAGAGCTGCAAGAAGAAATAGACAGTAAAACTATAATAGTGGGAGATCTTAACCTTGCACTCTCAGAATTAGATAAATCAAACCAGAAAATAAATAAGAAAGAAGTCAAAGAGGTAAACAGAATACTAGAAAAGCTAGATATGATAGATCTCTGGAGAAAATGTAATGGAGACAGAAAGGAATACACTTTCTTTTCAGCAGTTCATGGAACCTATACAAAAATTGACCATATATTAGGACATAAAAACCTCAAACTCAAATGTAGTAAGGCAGAAATAGTAAATGCATCCTTTTCAGACCACGATGCAATGAAAATTACATTCAACAAAAAAGCAGGGGGAAGTAGACCAAAAAATAATTGGAAACTAAATAATCTCATACTAAAGAATGATTGGGTAAAACAGCAAATCATAGACATAATTAATAACTTCACCCAAGAAAACGATAATAATGAGACATCATACCAAAATGTATGGGATGCAGCCAAAGCAGTAATAAGGGGAAATTTCATATCTCTAGAGGCCTATTTGTATAAAATAGAGAAAGAGAAGGTCAATGAATTGGGTTTGCAATTAAAAATGCTAGAAAAGGAACAAATTAAAAACCCCCAGTCAAACACTAAACTTGAAATTCTAAAAGTAAAAGGTGAGATCAATAAAATTGAAAGTAAAAAAACTATTGAATTGATTAATAAAACTAAGAGTTGGTTCTATGAAAAAACCAACAAAATAGACAAACCCTTAGTAAATCTGATTAAAAAAAGGAAAGAGGAAAATCAAATTGTTAGTCTTAAAAATGAAAAGGGAGAACTCACCACTAACGAAGAGGAAATTAGAGCAATAATTAGGAGTTACTTTGCCCAACTTTATGCCAATAAATTCGACAACTTAAATGAAATAGAAAAATACCTCCAAAAATACAGCTTGCCCAAACTAACAGAGGAAGAAGTAAATATCCTAAACAGTCCCATCTCAGAAAAAGAAATAGAACAAACTATCAATCAACTCCCTAAGAAAAAATCCCCAGGACCAGATGGATTTACATGTGAATTCTACCAAACATTTAAAGAACAATTAACTCCAATGTTATATAAACTATTTGAAAAAATAGGGATTGAAGGAGTCCTACCAAACTCCTTTTATGACACAGATATGGTACTGATACCTAAACCAGGTAGGCTGAAAACAGAGAAAGAAAATTATAGACCAATCTCCCTAATGAATATTGATGCTAAAATCTTAAATAAAATATTAGCAAAAAGATTACAGAAAATTGTCACCAGGATAATACACTATGACCAAGTAGGATTTATACCAGGAATGCAGGGCTGGTTCAATATTAGGAAAACTATTAGCATAATTGACTATATCAATAACCAAACAAACAAAAACCACATGATCATCTCAATAGATGCAGAAAAAGCATTCGATAAAATCCAACATCCATTCCTAATAAAAACACTTGAGAGCATAGGAATAAATGGACTTTTCCTTAAAATAGTCAGGAGCATATATTTAAAACCATCAGTAAGCATCATATGCAATGGGGAAAAACTGGAACCTTTCCCAGTAAGATCTGGAGTGAAGCAAGGTTGCCCACTATCACCATTATTATTTAATATCGTATTAGAAACACTAGCCTCGGCAATAAGAGTTGAGAAAGATATAAAAGGAATTAGAGTAGGCAATGAGGAAACCAAACTATCACTCTTTGCAGATGATATGATGGTATACCTAGAGAACCCCAGAGATTCTACCAAAAAGCTATTGGAAATAATTCATAATTTTAGCAAAGTAGCTGGCTACAAAATAAATCCCCATAAATCCTCAGCATTTTTATACATCACCAACAAAACCCAACAGCAAGAGATACAAAGAGAAATTCCATTCAGAATAACTGTTGATACCATAAAATATTTGGGAATCTATCTACCAAAGGAAAGTCAGGAATTATATGAGCAAAATTATAAAAAAGTCTCCACACAAATAAAGTCAGACTTAAATAATTGGAAAAATATTAAGTGCTCTTGGATCGGCCGAGCGAACATAATAAAGATGACAATACTCCCTAAACTAATCTATTTATTTAGTGCTATACCAATCAGACTTCCAAGAAAATATTTTATTGATCTAGAAAAAATAACAACAAAATTCATATGGAACAATAAAAAGTCGAGAATCTCAAGGGAATTAATGAAAAAAAAATCAAATGAAGGTGGCCTAGCTGTACCTGATCTAAAATTATATTATAAAGCAGCAGTCACCAAAACCATTTGGTATTGGCTAAGAAATAGATTAGTGGATCAGTGGAAAAGGCTAGGCTCACAAGACAGAATAGTCAATTATAGCAATCTAGTGTTTGACAAACCCAAAGCCCCTAACTTCTGGGAAAAGAATTCATTATTTGATAAAAACTGCTGGGATAATTGGAAATTAGTATGGCAGAAATTAGGCATGGACCCACACTTAACACCATATACCAAGATAAGATCAAAATGGGTCTATGACCTAGGCATAAAGAACGAGACTATAAATAAATTAGAGGAACATAGAATAGTTTATCTCTCAGACTTGTGGAGGAGAAAGAAATTTGTGACCAAAGATGAACTAGAGACCATTACTGATCACAGAATAGAAAATTTCGATTACATCAAATTAAAAAGCTTTTGTACAAATAAAACTAATGCAAACAAGATTAGAAGGGAAGCAACAAACTGGGAAAACATTTTCACAGTTAAAGGTTCTGATAAAGGCCTCATTTCCAAAATATATAGAGAACTGACTCAAATTTATAAGAAATCAAGCCATTCTCCAATTGATAAATGGTCAAAGGATATGAACAGACAATTTTCAGAGGATGAGATTGAAACTATTACCACTCATATGAAAGAGTGTTCCAAATCATTATTGATCAGAGAAATGCAAATTAAGACAACTCTGAGATACCACTACACACCGGTCAGATTGGCTAAGATGACAGGAAAAAATAATGATGAATGTTGGAGGGGATGCGGGAAAACTGGGACACTAATGCATTGTTGGTGGAGTTGTGAACGAATCCAACCATTCTGGAGAGCAATCTGGAATTATGCCCAAAAAATTATCAAAATGTGCATATCCTTTGATCCAGCAGTGTTTCTATTGGGCTTATATCCCAAAGAAATACTAAAGAAGGGAAAGGGACCTGTATGTGCCAAAATGTTTGTAGCAGCCCTGTTTGTAGTGGCTAGAAACTGGAAAATGAATGGATGCCCATCAATTGGAGAATGGCTGGGTAAATTGTGGTATATGAATGTTATGGAATATTATTGTTCTGTAAGAAATGACCAGCAGGATGAATACAGAGAGGCTTGGAGAGACCTACATGAACTGATGCTAAGTGAAATGAGCAGAACCAGGAGATCATTATACACTTCGACAACGATATTGTATGAGGACATATTTTGATGGAAGTGGATTTCTTTGACAAAGAGACCTGAGTTTCAATTGATAAATGACGGACAAAAGCAGCTACACCCAAAGAAAGAACACTGGGAAACGAATGTGAACTATCTGCATTTTTGTTTTTCTTCCCGGATTATTTATACCTTCTGAATCCATTCTCCCTACGCAACAAGAGAACTGTTCGGTTCTGCAAACATATATTGTATCTAGGATATACTGCAACATATCCAACATATAAAGGACTGCTTGCCATCTAGGGGAGGGGGTGGAGGGAGGGAGGGGAAAAAAATCGGAACAGAAATGAGTGTCAATATAATGTAATTATTAAATAAAAAATTAAAAAAGAAAAAAAAAAAAAAAAAAAAAGATGCCTCTCCCCATCTCCGGCCACCTCCCCCTGATTATGTCATCCCCTCTCCAGAGGCTAACCCACCCTGTCAGAATCTCGTTCCTGCTCTCAGTACCCTGACTCTGCCCCTGCCTCAGTCTACCCTCTGTGTCTGAGCCACATGTATATATGTCATTGAGAACTCACATTGTTGGCTGGATTCTTGCAGACGATAGTCTCATTCAGCCCTGGGACCAAACCATGGATCCAATTTGATCCCAGTAAATCTCTCCATTTAAAAAACTATTAAATACTTTCTAATCTCTATCTTGCTCAGTTTCTCTGGCATTATACTATCTCATCTTTCCTTCTGCTGTTGCTTTTCAGGGCTTCTTATAGTTTCCATATTTTATTCTTAATGATTTGATTCCAGATCCAGTGACCTTTCATTTATACCAAGCTGCCATTTTGTTTAAAGACAATCAGAAACTAAAACGTTCTAAAGCCAAATGAGCATCCAAAAGAGGCTTTCTCTCTGATGTTATTAGTAGGATGGAAAGACTATTGGAGGGGGCAACGAGGTAGGCACTGGATAGGGCATCAATCCTGGACTCAGGAGGACTGTATTCAAATTCAGCCTAGATATCTACCAGCTCTGTGACTGTCACTTAACCTCTATTGCCTCAAAAATAAATGAATAAATAAATAAATAAGAAGAAAGAAAAAAAAAAAGAGAGTGCTTTTAAAAGAAATATATTTAGCATTTTGTGACTGGGCAAATAACTAAAAATACTCTTTCCAGGAATCTTTAGTAATAATGATATAGCCTCCTCTAAAGCTACTCTTCTCAATTCTTATTTGCATTCATAGATTCTGTCCACGAGAATTTGAGATACTCTTTGGGTTTTAATTTCAAAACTAGCTTATACCAACTGATGTGCTTATCTATATTGTTATTTGTCCTTTGTTCTTGAAGAGCAATATCAGGAGGGTGATGTCTTGGCTTGTGCCTGAGAGAGGCAGACCTGTGCAAAGTCATCAGCCTCACACTCTCCTACAGAGTCATGGAAGTCCATTCATAGCTTCCAACAACTGGGGGTGCAGTGGGGGTACTTTTCTAAAATAAAGACTTCTTCAGGTCTCAGTTTATCTGAGGCAATATCCATTCAATGACTAATGATCAGATAAGAATTGAGACAAAAGCCCAATTTACCATCATAAAAATAACAGTCTAATAGGGGAAGACCCTTAGAGTTATTGGTAAGAAAAGAAAACAATTGCTATTTACACTCATTATAAGCCATCAAAACCTAAACAGTGAGCTCAAGAGCCTTGGATTGGAAGCTATTTTTGGCATTCCATGAAAGCCAGAGTGATTTGGGTTTAAAGGCATAGTAACATTTGAAACACAATTGCCTTATTTTCAAAGCTATATTTCAAAAAATTATAAATGAAAAAAGCAAATTATCCCAGCTTTAAAAAAATTTTTTTAATTAAAAAACCTTACCCCCAAACCTAAAATATCTTACAAAATATAAATGACCAAAAATTATATTTCTATGGACAACATACCTACAAGTAAGAGTATGGTTTCCCAAGTAGAAAGAGGTACCAGGTATGGTAAGGGAAAGAGAGAAGAAGGAGGAAGAGGAGGAAAAAGAGAAGGAAGAGGAGGAGGAGGAAAAGGAGGAAGAGGAGGAAGAGATGATGATAACGATGAAGAGAAGGAAGAGGACAAGAAAAAGAAAGAACAAAAGAATGAGAGAAAGGGAGAAAGAAGAAAGAGAGAGAGGAAGGAAGGAAGAAGGGAGAGAAGGAAGGAAAGAAGGAAAGGAAGAAAGGAAGGGGGAAGGAAGGAAGGAGAAGAGAGGGAAAGAGAGAAAGAAGGGAGGGAGGGAGGAAAGAAATAACAACAATTTTCAACTTCTGCTCAAACTCATAGATTAGGTCCCCAGAGGCCCACTACTACAACTCTCAGATAATAGTAAAAATAGTTAATACAAAATGTTCTAAAAACCAGTTTTGTTCCTTTCCACAAACACACACAGCATCCATGGGACAAGTAAGCTGAAATCTGGAACATAATAGTAGTGAGGGACATATAAAAAATATGTAACAAAGGTTTAACTCACAAAATTTTATTTGGAAGTCCTTCTCTTTGTGTAGAGATCTCATGCAGAACCCTTTTTGTTGTGGTGGTCTGTCCTGTGTTCTTGAAGAGGACCAATGACTTCAGGAGGGTGCTATCTTGCTTGTGCATTGGAGTGAGGCAAAGTTGCACAAAGTTGTCATCCTCACTCTCTCCAGAGCCATCAAAGTCTGATAACAAGATACAATTCAAGATGACTGTTAATGGCCCAGGATACAGTGGATGACTTTGGCTTACCTTTAAAAAGTGGCCAATAGATACAATTAACTTGAAGTTAAGGCTTTTTGCTAAGTAGTCACAGTAAGAGCAGTGGTTGCAAAATATGTCCACCATAAGCTTATGATGCACTCTCCCATAAGTCCAGACATTATCACTTGGAAAAATGGGCACAAACTTAAAGTACTTTGATAGGAAGATACAAACATAAGAAACATATGTGGCCAAGACAACTCACTGTTTCCATGGGGATGGACACTGGTATCTTTTCTCTTCTTGTAGCATCTTCATGCTGTTCCCTACTCATTGCAGGCTTCCTGCTTAACAAGTCACTCATCAGGGTCTCTAGGTCTGTTCATCTCCCAAATTGACCAAATGCCAAGCATAATTCACTCTTTACCATAAGTGGCTCTCTTTTTTATTTCCAGTGATCATATTTCTCAACCCTGTGTCTACTGACTAGATTCCATGAAGTTGCCTTCTAACCCAAATGTTTCTATCTGCCTAAAACCATTCTTCCTCCTACAAAATGAGTACTACAGAAATTCAGAGGGGGAAGAAATGATTATGAACTTCAGTAGCCAGGGAAAGGTTCACAGAACTCAACAAACATCAAGTGCCCACCATAACCAAGACACTAAGCTAGAAATACATGAAGAAAAGCAATAGTCCCTGTTCTGAAGTTTACATTCTACTAAAGAGATTAAAGAAATGTATAAGTAAACGTAAAGTAATTTCAAGAGGGAGAAGGAATTAGAAAAGTCTTCATGCAGGATTCAGAGAAGCAAAGAGTATTTTGGGTAGTAAGAAAAATACTAAGGAAGAAAATAACTTGGTTTCTGACCTCAAAGAGTTTACACCTAATTTGGAATACAAGACATACATATATAAATACCTATCATGAGTCTTTGTTGCTTTGACGGAAGAATGGGAATTCAGCCTATGCATCTGTATACAGCCATGATGTAATAGAATCAATGCAAGAAATAATTTATTCATATAAAAGCTAGAAGTCAGGGACAATATTGCCTTATTTTCTCAGTTTCTATTATATATTATATATACTATACTATACTATACTATACTATACTATACTATACTATACTCTCTGCTTTGGAGGAAACAATCCATGATCCTTTCTGTGTTAGTAGATTTGACTACATACATTGTATTTCTAGAATATCCTTTATAAAGAAGGTATTTGAGTGTAGATTCTATTCATGAAGATTGCAATTTACAAATAAACCTGAACAAAATACACTGGAAAAAAGACAAACTTGGGACTCAGAATCATCAGATTCCCTGGATTCAAATCCTACCTCAGTGTTTACCACCTGTATGATCTTGAGCATTCAATGAACCAGAATTTATTAAGCAGAAATCTTAAATATCTGTTCTTGCCCTGACTTAGGTAATAGAAACTACTGAGGGCAGGCAGATAGTGACTTGGGAACTTTTCCAACAGTACTTGTGTCAGGAAAAATCTTTTCTAAGTCCATTTTCCCTTTACTTGTATGCTTACTTACCCTGAGATGTCTGATCCTTTTTCCATTTTACAGATAGTCTACCCCTGTAACATTGTGGAGAGCCCTTTAAATGTGCTTGAGAAACCACCAGATGTCACTGTTATGCCATCCAACAGTGTTGCCCAACTTTTCCCACCTGGGACACACTTGTGAACTTTCCAAGAAATATGTTGATGTGTATAAGTGTTTGGAAGTGAAAAGAGTGTTCTTTGACTTCCCTTGTATCTATCTATCATCCCTACCCTCAATTCAGTGATGAATTCAACAGATCCAGTCACATCCTATTCACAGAGATTCTTCCTCCTCCCTTTCCCTCTCCCCTTCTCCCTTTCCTTCTCCCCCTCTCCCTTTCCCTTTCTCTCTTCCTTTTCCTCTCCCTCTCTCTCTTCTTCTTCCTTTCTCTCTCCCTCTCCCTCTCCTTCTCTTTCTCTCTTTCTTTCTCTTCCCCCCCCCCCCATTCATAATGATCTTTAGAGCACAGACTAAGAAATAAATGAAAGATAGGAGTTTTGGTCTTGACTTAGACAAATCGCTTTAACATCTTCAAATCTCTTGTTCCTCATTGTAAAATGGGGAAAGAGTAGGAGAGAGAGGAGATAAATTAGGTGATTTCTAAATTCTTTTCTAGCTCTTAAAATTTAAAATTTAAAATTCATCCTAATTCTTACAATTTCTACTACCTTTTACTACTCTTGGATTTTTTTTTTTTTTTTGAACAATGACAGTGAATGGCATTTAATAAACTCCCATGATCATCTTATGAGTTTCTGTGGTATAATTTTTTTTTTTTAAAGCAGAGGATTTACCAGTCATATACTTTTGTAGTCCCAGCTCCAAAACACCAGCATTATGACTGTGGATTATTTATTTATTTTCTGAGACTCCATTTCCCTCCCTCTTGTAAAATTGAGGTAATAATACACTACTTATTTTCAGACCTGCTGTGAGGAAAGAGCATTGCAAAGCACTATATAAGTGTGATATGTTTCTCTTTTTTCCGATAGCCTTCTAGCTCCTCAGAACCAGGAATGTACTAATCCCCTATTTTCCTAGGCTTTGTGTTTCTATCACTCTGTCTTATTTCAGTTAGCAAAGGTTTTCAAAAGAGCTTTAAGGAAGTTACCATGGTAAAGTATAACAAAACAAAACAAAACAAAAAAGCAGAGAATTGATGAGTTTACAACGCCAAATCTTACTCCACAAGCTTTTAGACTGGTACTGGCCCCATACTTATTAACAGAGTCATATCAGATTGAGGCACCTTAGTTCAAGATAATATTTCCCCATCTGGGCCTCCAGGATTCCTCACTGGGCTCAATTTGGACTTTTGTCTGTATCCTTGAATTCTCTCTAACTTGTGCCCTGGAAATTCTCTTACCCTGACCTATTTTTATGTCCAAGTTATTATTGTGAAAAACATTTACTCACTAGCTTGATGTTAAGACTGGTCTTCCTTTGTAGTTCTAACTTACACCTAACTCTAAGCCCTTGTAGACAGCTCTCAGCCCAACTCCTCATGATCCCTCTAACCTCCCTAGAGACATAGTTCATCTTCGGACTCCATTGTTGTCCTATTTCAAAACCTCTAGGCCTTCCCAATAAGTGCCTACTTCAGGATTCCATCTTCCTCAGCTCATTTGTAGAGTAGAGTGAGAGGCCCAGGAAACCAACAATTGTTCCCACTGTTCTTGGAGCATCTTGTCAACACTTCTTGTCACTTCCCTATATGGTCATTTTGATGAGTCAAAGTTTTCTTCAATCTACCTTTGCTTTCTAAAATTCTATCTTGCCCTTTTATATAAATGTATATTCATGAGTAATAAAATAAGACATCTAGACTTGGAAGAGTCTTTACCTTTTATTTGGCCCAGCCTTCTTATTTTAGTAATGAAAAAATGGAAGCTAAAAGTGAACTGCTGATGTCTATATCCTATCTTACAGAGGTAGTAAGCATCCAAAATAGGATTTGAATTCAATTTTTTTGATGAGAGAGAGAGAGAGAGAGAGAGAGAGAAGGAAGGAGGAAGGGAAAGAGGGAGGGAGGGGAAAAGGGAGAAAGGGAGAGAAAGAGAGAGAGAGAGCGCTCTTTCCACACAATCTGAACACAATTTCCATACAAGAAGCAAAAGGTTATTTTACCAGGAGAAACAAAGAAATCATGGTTCTGGGGGTAGCTAGATGGTATAGTGGATAGAGCACTAGCTCAAAAGTCTGGAGGACCTGAGTTCAAATCCAACCTTAGACACTTAACACTTAACTAGCTATGTGACACTGAGCAAGTCAATCACTTAACCCCCAATTGCTTCACCCACCCCCCCAAAAAAAGAAGAAAGAAATCATGGTTCTTAGGGACAACATTCCCAGGAACTTTAAGACAGAGTTAGCTTATTGTCAATTCAACAAGAGTTAGAATTAGTAAGTATCTGAAGCACCATCTAGTTGTCCCATAAAATAAACTAGTAGAAAGGTACATAGCTAGGGAATGCACATAGCTAAGCAAACTCATAACTCCTCAGGGAACCATATCTTTTCTCTTTTCATATTTTCTTCAAGATGCTCCCACTGGAGACAGCATATCTGATGAGCGGGCCACTCAGTGGGTTCCCTGCATCTGTTCCTCTCCTTACTCTGGTGTACTCTGAATGAGGCACAAGGGAAAAGGATAATAACAATTCCATCTCTCAAGATCTGGCTTCTTATAGTTGGCTTTCCTCTCAATTGCCATTAATAACTCCTTGCTCAGAGCTTGCTTACTAAGGCCACCAGAGGGGTGGCCACCAATATCTGGTGGCCTTTGATTTCATCAAGTTAATTGAAGAACTTCTTCCTACCTTCTGAAGGAGTAAGAAAATATTTATTTCTTTTGCTAACCCTTCAAAGTCTGAAAAGATGCAAATAGATCTCCTCTCTGTTGCTTGTCCTTTACAATTTGCAAATAGATTCCTCAGGGTTTCATACCAGTTATAATGGAGGGTAGGGGTATTTAGTCAGTTTTGCTTTTGGTGTTGACTTGTTTTCAGTTGTGTTCAACTCTTTGTGGTCCCATTTTAGAATTTTCTTGGCAAAGACATTAGAGTAATTTGACATTTCCATATCCAGTTCAATTTATAGATGAGAAACTGAAGCAAACAGGTTTAAATTACTTCTCTCACTAGTTAAGTGTCTGAGGCTAGATTTGAATTCAGGAAGATGAATCTTTCTGATTCCAATACTTTATCCCCTATGCCACCTAGTTGCCCAGTATTGTGCTTGGGGATAGCAAAAGAAGTTTTTTTGGATTCTGGCCCTGAAGAGTTTATATACTATTAAATAAGAAAGCTATTTAGATGATCGATATGCAATCATACATGATGAGTGCATTAGAGAGATATAAAATTAAGTGTATTTAAGATATACATATAAAATAAGGGATTCCGGGTTATTTTTACCTTCTGAATCCAATTCTCCCTGTGCAACAAGAGAACTGTTCGGTTCTGCACACATATATTGTATCTAGGACATACTGTAACCTATTTAACATGTATAGGACTGCTTGCCATCTGGGGGAGGGGGTGGAGTGAGGGAGGGGGAAAATCGGAATAGAAGTGAGTGCAAGGAATAATGTTGTAAAAAATTACCCAGGCATGGGTTCTGTCAATAAAAAGTTATTATAAAATAAATAAATAAATAATGAATAAAGTAAGGGATTCCCTAAAGATTATATAGCACTTACAGATATTCATATAAGTCACATAGCAAGTAAAAGAGCCAGGATTTTTATCCTGGTCTCCTGCCTCCAACTAGTCTCCTGCTATGCCAGGCAATTTTTCCACTAGAGAAAAACTTGAACATCATTAAATGGATATGTAGGCAGGGCAGTGGGCAGAATGCTGGGCCTAAGGCAAGAAAACCTAAGATCAAATTCAGCCTCAGACACTTATTAGCTGTGTGACCTTACATAGATCACTTTACCTGTCTTTGTCTCAGTTTCCTGTATAATAGAGATCATAAAAGCACCACCATACATATCCTCCCAGATGGTTGTGAGCTCACTTATCAAGAATGAAATTTGCAAAGCATTTAGCACAGGTGCTTGGCATATAGTAGGTATCACATAAATTCTAAATATGTGAACAAATAATTTCAAGTCACTGACATTACAAGTATCAGTATTCTCTAGAGAACCTCAACTAAATCGGGATCCCAAACTACCCCTCCATTAACTAAATATGTGACTCAGCAAGTCCCCTCACTTGTTTGAACCTGTTTTTTTTTAATTTAGAAAAATAAAATCTTGGGGCTAGATGAGCTCTAAGATGATTTGCTGCTCCACCATTCCTGTGTTTCTATTTTTCTATCAAACTAAACCATCTGAGACAGTTTAAAATTACCATGTACCATGCTGACCTGAAATTTCTTTTAGATAACTGTAAAAAGATTCAAACCTGCCCACTAATTGTGTCCCCTAAGGCTCTATCTTGGGTCCTCACCTCTTTCTACCTCAATGATGTTATTATTTCCCAGGGGTTCAATTATCATCTCTATATAGAGAACTCCAGCCCTAATCTCTCTTATGAAATATAATCCTGCATTACCAACTGCCTGCCTGAACACCTCTACTTCTCAAAGGCATCTCAAACTCGATGCATCCAAAGTGGAACTGACTTAATGTTCTCCAAAATCTATTCCTCCTCCAAAATGATCACCCAGGTTCAATATCTGGGAATCATCATTGATCCTTTTTTCTCTTTTATGTATCATCTCCAATGAGTTATCAAGTCTTATTGATTTTCCTTTTTTAATCTCTGTAAATTTCAAATCTCACATCAGGGGCAGGTACAATGAATAGAGGCTAGATCTGAGATTAAGAAGACCCCAATTCAAATCCAGCTTCAGACACTTCTTAGTTGTGTGACCCAATGTAAATCACATAATCTCTGTTTGCCTCAGGTTCCTGGTCAGTAAAATGTGGATAATACTAGCATTGAGTTCTGACAGTTATAAGGTTCAAATGAGATAATAATTATAAAGTGCTTAGTTAGCATAGTAGCTGGCACACAGCACTATATAATGTTAGTTATTATTATGATCCTTTTCTTGAATTCAGATAGCCTCTACCCAAATTGTATTTCATCTGGACTATTATAATAGTCTCTGAATTGATCTTTCTGCTTCTAGTCTCTTCCTGCATCTAATCCATTTTCAACATAGTTGCCAAACTGATATTCCTTTAACACAAGTTTTAATCATGGCTCTCTACTGCCTCTTGAGTAAGATGCATAAAACTGTCTGACATTCAAAGTTCTTCACAATGTTGCTCCCACTTAGTTTTTCAGTTTTATTTCACAGGATATGCCTTCATACACTCTCCATTCCTGTTGCTTTAGCCCACGTATTCCATACACAACCTCTTCTTTCCTGCTTCCTTCCCTTTGCAGAGGTGGTTCCCCATGTCTAGAATACCCCTTTCCTTATCTCTACTTCATCAATTCTTAACTTGTTTCAAAGGACAATTCAGAGGTCTCCTCTTATACAAGCTTATTCCCAATTTCCCCCTAGTTGTTTGTTTTCTCTCCCCTTGAATTTTTTTTTTTTGGAGGGGGAAGGGGTCATAAGTCATACTGATGTTTTTTTTTCTAGTATATTACAATCACTTTCTGAAACATTCAAATATCTGTTCCCATCTCTCTCACTCAACGCCCCCACTAAATGTCCCTAAATATCTCCTTTCTTGTAACCAAGAAAAATAGGCAAAAGAAAAAAAAAAAAACTTCATCCAGTAAAAGCATATGGCAATGGATAGAAAATTCTATCAAAATTCCTAATGTCTCTGCAAAAAGACATTGTCTATTATCCAGGACCAAGATCAGTCATTACAATTACTCAGAATTCAACATCTTTTTAGTTTTCTTTTCATTTACAATATTGTAGTCATTGTCTACATTGTTCTCCTAATTCTACTTGTCTTGCTCTGCATTATCAGTTATTACATGTCTTCCCATGTTTTCTAAATTCCTCATTTATTTTTTCTCATAGCAATATGATGTTTCATTATTGTTATATACCAGTTTGTTTAGTCATTCCCCAATCTGGAAGTACCCATTTTTTTCCCTCCAGTTCTTTTCTGCCACAAAAAGTGGTTAGTAATATTTTTGTATCTATATGGCAATTTCTGTCTTTGACCTTTTTGAGATTCCATTCACAAGATTAACTGGATCACATAATTGCTGGTATTTTCCAGAAGGGTTGGATCATTTCATAGTTCTGATGCACTAACAATATATCAGAGTTCCTGTTTTCCTATAATCTCTCTAACATTGACTATTTCCAGAGAAATTTTTTAGAGGGGTCATCATGCTGGACATGAGATTAAATATCAGAGTTGTTTTTGTGAGAATTTCTCTTAGTGATCTGGAGCATTTTTTCCCCTTTTTTCTCTTTAAAAATCTTTGCATATACTTATCTGTGTACATGTTATCCCACCTTTCTTCAAAGAAATGTAAATTCCTAATTTTTTTTTTTTGCTTTCGTAGCCACTTCCCCAAGCCCAGCCCCTTACCATTGCTAATATGAATAGAATTGAAATGTCTTAAATTTTTTTTTGAGAAAAGTTAAGGTTAATGCATAGGCTTATATAGAACAGGTTATAACTAACACACTGGAGGAACATTGCTATTGGTCAGAATGTGTAGATAGACATGCCCTAGCTTTATATAAATTTTTTTTTTTTTTTTTTTTTTGCACAGAGGTCTTATTCTGCTTTGGCTTCCTTGCTGTGGATAATAGACTGGTTTTTCTTTTTAAACTTTTTAACTACTTTGTCAACAAGCTGGTACATGCCAGACAAGTTTTTATTGGTATCAAAATGTCACAATGGTTCTCATACTGTTGTATACTTGGGTTTGTGCCCCAACAGTACTCATATGGCAATCACAGAAAAGGACATTGTACAGTCTAAATGAAAGACTCTCCTCAATATAGTGTTGCTATTGTCAGCTTTTCTTCTATATATGAAATTGTTCCATTTGGAATATAGTAAATAGAATTGCTCTCATTTTCATATATTAGGCCAATTTCTTAAGGAGGCTGGTATTTGGTGGAAAGAACACCATACTAGGAATCAGGAAACTAAAATAGAATTTTAGTTTTAATTCTATTCTGCAAACCATTTTCTGCAACACAATTTTCTGTGATCAGTCACAACTCATTTTCCTCATTTATAAAATAAAGGGGTTGGATTAACTGGTTTCTTTCAATTTTCACATTTTAAGGTTCTCAGAAGTGAAATTTACAGGAAAACAACATTGTAAAAGCAAATAACTTTGAAAGACTTAAGAGCTCTGATTAATACATTGTCCAACTATAATTCCAAAGGACTAATGATAAAGCATGCTACCCTGTCCACCTTTTCCTAGAGAGGTAATGGATTCAAAATATAAGAAGAGCTATGGCTGTTTGGGCATGGCCAGTCTAAAAATTTGTTTTGCTTAACTGTGAATACTTATTGCCTTGTTTTTTCTCAATAACGGGGATGAGGAGGTGAGGAGAGAAAACAAAGGTTTGCCCAGTAATAATAATAATAATAATTAATAAAATATGCTTTATGAAATATTGCTAAAAGTGAGAAAGCCTAAGGGGAATTGGTGAAAATAGACATGTGATCTCCAGGGATCAGTTCAAAAAAATAGGATTTCATTGGACCTAATTAAAATCATCTTTAGACAATATAATTATTTCAATTATTTGGCATTATCAGGAAAAGAGATACCCTGTTTGAATGAGTTTTCCATTCAGCTGAAGTTTATTCTTTCAATTCTTAAAACATGATTTTAAAAATATTCACAATAATTTTTTAAAACATATATTGCCTGCTTCTCTATCTTTGAAAACAAAATACACTATACATAATTTAACATTTCTGTTATGACTCAGAGACTTAATGATAATCATCAGTTACTAAATTCTATTTCCTTAGTTGTAATGGGGTGTAATATGGTGATGCCTGAAAGTTCTATTATAGCATGTAGGACTGTGTGTCCCTGAATTAAATGGCCCCAGACAACTGGACTTTGGTGGTGATTTTTTTTTCCTTTTCCTTTTTTGGTTCATTGTCCCTTCTCACAGCTTTCCCTTCTTAAGCAACCTTCCATATCCCTGACCTCTTCTAAGGTGATTTAAATAAGTATATTCCAATTGCTAGTTTACAAATGCTATTAATCCACAGCAAATTTTATTTAGTCTGCAAAAGACTTACTAGCCAATGGACTTACTCCATAAAACTTAGAAAACTGACTCCAACACATGCTGGCTCCTTATAGCAGCCTCCTAAACTACTGAGTTACATTAGAGGAATCTGTGAAAGACAGAAAAGACCAAAGATCCAAATTTAGATACTCAACTGCTATTTTGGATCCAATTTAACAAATATTAAGAACCTACCATGTTCAAGATATTCATGCTAAGACTTGTAAACTCAAAGGTAAAAACGAAACAACTTCTGCCCTAAAGGAACTTATATCCTGTTCAGATAATATTGTATTATGCATTTGGGTAAATGGCTAAAATACAAGGTAGAAAATGAAGGGAGTCAAGGAGAGATCACACTAGGGGAAAGTTCGAGGGAAATCAGAGCGCTAAAAAAGAGGGGTCAGGAAATGTTTCATGAGGAAGGTGGCATTTGAATGGGAACTTGAAAAAAGTTCCCTTTTTTAAAGGAAAATATGGGGAAAGAGTACTTTCTAGGTGAGCCTGGAAGTGGAATGGAATGTTAATTTTGCAAAACACCTAGGAGTCCAATTTGTTCAGAAAAGAGAGTGTCAATAGATGCAGAAAAAGCATTAGATAAATCTAACACCCATTCCTATTAAAAACATTAGAGAATATAAGAATAAATGGACTTTTCCTTAAAATGATCAGTAGCATCTATTTAAAACCATCAGCAAGCATCATATGTAATGGGGACAAACTAGAACCATTCCCAATAAGATCATGAGTGAAACAAGGCTGCTCACTATCACCATTACTATTCAATATTGTATTAGAGATGTTAGCTTTGGCAATAAGAGAAAAAAGAGAGATTAAAGGAATTAGATTAGATCATGAGGAAACCAAATTATCACTCTTTGCAGATGATATGATGGTATACTTAGAGAATCTTAGACAATCAACTAAAAACTACTGGAAATGATTCACAACTTTAGCAAAGTTACAGGATACAAAATAAATCCACACAAATCATCAACATTTTTATATATTACCAGCAAAATCTAGCAGCAAGAGATACAAAAAGAAATTCCATTAAAAATAATTGTCAATAGTATAAAATATTTGGGAATGATTCTGCCAAGGAAAAGTCAGGAGCTATAAGAACACAACTACAAAACACTTTTCACACAAATAAATGAAATACTAAACTAGGCAAAGCAATAAGCATTTGTTATTTAATTTGTGCTAGGCACTGCACTGAGATTACAAAAACACATGTAACCTGTGGCCCAAGGTCCACTTGCTTGAGATTCTCTCATTATTGATGGAGATGAACATCTTGCCCTATATGAGGGATAAGAGAAAGTTGGTGGGTGGCAGAAGAGCTCCAATCTTTACTAGTAACTTTTGAAACTCTTCAGGGCAAGTCTCCTCTGGGGATTCATCAAGTTTTGAGTCTTCTTTGCATTCTTCAAATGTTGGGTTACTTCGGGCACCTCTGCATGGAAAGCTTTAAGAGAGAAGATGGAAGAAGCCAACTCCACTTCAAAGTGCTAAAGAAGATGAAGACATTAGAAGAGCTGCTATTCTCTAGTCATGTCCCTACCACCGGTTTGCTACACTAGAGATTTTAAGCAGTATCCCCTTGGGTGAGATCCAGGTTATTCTCTTGTTTGAGTTAAATTATCTTTTTTTCAGTTCTCTTTTCTTTCTTTCTTTTTGTTTTAATTCTTTTAAAAATAATTTTAAATAGCTTTTTTGTTTTCAGAACACATGCTAACATAGTTCTTCAGCATTCATCCTTGCAAAATCTTGTGTTCCAAATTTTTTCTCCATCCTTTTCCCCTCTCCTCCTCCCCTAGACAGCAAATAATCCAATATAAGTTAAACATGTGCAATTCTTCTATACATATTTCCAATTTTATTATGCTGCACAAGAAAAAATAGATCAAAAAGGAAAGAAAGAAAAAAACAAAAAAACAATAACAACAACAAAAAAGATGAAAATAGTACTTTGTGATCTACATTCAGTCTTCATGGTCCCCTTTCTGGCGCAGATGTCTCTCTCCATCAAAAGTCTATTGGACTTGGCTTGAATTACTTCATTGTTGAAAAGAGCCAGGTCCATCATAGTTGATCACCATAGTCTTATTGTTCTCCTGGTTCTTTTGCTCACTTCACTTATCATCAGTTCATCTAAGTTTTTCCAGGCCTTTCTGAAATCATCCTGCTGATGGTTTCTTATGGAACAATAATATTCCATTACATTCATATACCATAACTTATTCAGCCATTCCCCAACTGATGGGCATCCACTAAGTTTCCAGTTCTTTACCACCACAAAAAGGGCTGCTACAAACACTTTTGTACATGTGGATCCTTTTCCCTTTTTTATCTTTTTGGGATACAGATTTAGTAGAAACACTGCTCGATCAAAGGGTAGGATAGCCCTTTGGGCATAATTCCAAATTGTTCTCCAGACAATGGTTAGATTAGTTCACAACTCCACCAACAATGTATTACTGTCCCAGTTTTCCCACATTATCTCCAACATTTATCATTATCTTTTTCTATCATCTTAGCCAATCTGAGTTTGAAGTGATAACTCTGAGCTAAGTTATCTTGTTTATAAGGAGACAATGCCTTCATTTTGTGTTAGCTGGCATTGAAAGATCTATGTATAATGTTTTGATATAATTTGAACAAATTAGTTTCTTTGCTATTTACTGTGTGTGTTCATTGTGGCATCTGTATCAGGTGGGAAAGAGATCAAGGCTTAGATATACAGCTTAGGGTCCCCTTTACCCTCAAAATGACAAAGTGATCAGAAGTCGAATTGACCTAGATAATATCTCTCTTAGACTAATAATAAAGGGAGGAGATAGCTATTATTCTAGCCCAGCACTGAGAACTTCTGGACCAATCTCATGCTTCCTCCCCTGGAAGAAATTAAACAATTCTTTGTAGAAGGGGGAGAGAAGAAGTAAAAGATGAGTATTCTGCGTCTATTTAAGTCATAGTAACAGGCCTTGTCATTGGCAAATTTTCTCCTTACATGTGAACCTTTCTATACACAAACATTTTCTCTACAGGAGCAATTGAACTTCACATTGTTAGATTCAACTCAACCCTCTAGCCTGTCAAGCTGTTTTTGGATCCTACCTCTTATCCTACTACAGTTATCCAGTGTTAACTATGCATTCTAGCTTTGTACCACCTTCAAGTTTGATGATCATGTCATCTATATCTTTTTTCAAAGTCATTAATAAAAATGGTAAATAGCATAATAATGAGCACCATCACTAAAGAGAACTCATGTGGAGAGTTCCTCCTACTCTAACCAGTCCTGAATCTATTTGTTCATAGTATCTCCACAAGAAGAGTATGAGATAAATATATCAAAAATCTTTACCAAAATCTTGGTAAGCTCTATCTACAACATTTCCTTTGTTTACAAATTTTGCAATCTTATCAAAAAAGAAAATATAGGTAGTTTTGTATGATCTCTCTTCAAAACCAAGATGACTCTTTGCAATCACGACTTCCTTTTTAGTTTTTTATTAACCTTAATTATGTCTTTAATAATCTGTCCTAATTTTTTTTCAGGAATTGAAGGCTTATACTCAAATTATTCTAAGATTAAAAGTGTAGAAGGTCATTTTCCCACAAAAATAAGGAATTTTGGTATTGGGACAGATTTTGGAGGAGTTTGTTATACTACAAAAGAATTCTATAGAAAAGCTATTAGAAATAATCCACAACTTTAGCAAAATTGCAGGATACAAAATAAATCCTCATAATTATCAACATTTTTATACATCGCTAACAAAATCCAACAGTAAGAGATACAAAGAGAAATTCCATTTAAAATAACTGTCAATAGTATAAAATATTTGGGAATCTATTTGCCAAGGGAAAGTGAGAAACTATATGAGCAAAACTACAAAACACTTTCTACACAAATAAAGTCAGATCTAAACAATTGGAAAAATATCAAGTGCTCTTGGATAGGTTGAGCGAATAGAATAAAGATGACAATACTATCTAAGCTAATCTATTTATTTAGTGCTATACCATTCAAACTCCCAAGAAACTAATATAGAAAAAATAACAACAAAATTCATCTGGAAGAACAAAAGGTAAAGAATTTCAAGGCAACTAATAATAAAAAAAAACAAATGAAGGTGACCTCGCTGTGCCATATCTAAAACTATATTATAAAGCAGTAGTCATCAAAAGCATTTGGTAATGGCTAAGAAATAGACTAGTTGATCAATGGAATAGGTTAGGTTCACAGGACAAAATAGTCAATAACTATAGCAATCTAGTATTTGACAAACCCAAAGACCCCAGCTTTTGGGATAAGAATTCACTATTTGACAAAAACTGCTGGGAAAATTAGAAACTAGTATGGCAGAAACTAGACATTGACCCATATTTAACACCATATACCAAGATAAAGTATATGGGTTCATGATCTAAACATAAAGAATGACATTATAAGTAAATTAGAAGAACATAGGATAGTTTACCTCTCAGACCTGTGGAAGAGGAAGGAATCTATGACCAAAGAAGAACTAGAGATCATTATTGATCACAAAATAAATAATTTTGATTATATTAAGTTAAAAAGGTTTTGTACAAACAAAACTAATGCAAACAAAATTAGAAGGGAAGCAATAAACTAAGAAAACAGTTTTATATTCAAAGGTTCTAATAAAGGCCTCATGTCTAAATTATATGGAGAATTGACTCAAATTTATAAGAATTCAAGCCATTCTCCAACTGATAAATAGTCAAAGGATATGAATAGACAATTTTCAGATAAAGAAATGGAAATTATTTCTAGTCATATGAAAAGGTGCTCCAAATCACTATTGATCAGAGAAATGCAGATTAAATCAACTCTGAGATACCACTATACAGCTTTCAGATTGGCTAAGGTGATAGGAAAAGATAATGACTAATGTTGGAGAGGATGTGGGAAAACTGGGACAATAATGTATTGTTGGTAGAATTGTGAATGGATTCAACCATTCTGGAGAGCAATTTGGAACTATGCCCAAAGGGCTATCAAACTGGGCACACCAGCAGTGCTTCTACTGGGCTTATATCCCAAAGAAATCTTAAAGAAAGGAAATGTGGCAGCTGTTTTTCAAGTAACAAAAAACTGGAAATTGATTGGAAGCCCATCATTTGAAGAATGGTTGAATAAATTATGGTATATGAATGTTATGGAATATTATTATTCTGTAATAAACGATCAGCAGGATGATTTCAGAAAGTCCTGGAGAGACTTACATGAACTGATATTAAATGAAATGAGCAGAACCAGAAGATCATTACACATGGCAACAACAAAATTATACAATGATCAATTCTCATAGATGTGGCTCTCTTCAACAATGATATGGTTCAAATTAGTTCCAGTTGTCTAGTAATGAAGAGAGCTAGCTACACCCAGAGAGAGAACTATGGGGAATGAGTGTGGATTACAACATAGCATTTCCACTGCTTCTGTTATTGTTTGCACTTTTGTTTTTCTTCTCAGTTTTTTTCTTTCTTTCTAGATCCAATTTTTGTTGTGCAGCAAGATAGCTGTATAAATATGTATACATATATTGGATTTAACATACACTTTAATATATTTAACATGTATTGGACTAGCTGCCATCTAGGGGAGGGGATGGAGGGAAGGAGGTGGAAAAGTTGGAACAGAAGGTTTTGCAAGGGTCAATGTTGAAAATAAAAAAACTATAATAAAAAACGAATTCATGTTTATTTTTTCTGACTTAATCTTTCTTTATTCAATAGTGTTTGTCTATTTCTTGTCCATGTTCTCCCTATCTTTCTTATATCCCTTCTTGCTCTTTCTCTTCCTGTTAGTCTCACTATGATGGGGTTGGAAAGTTTTTTGGTTTAAAATTATTCATCTTAAATCCAATGCAAAAAGGGAATTAGCTAGCTATCCCAACATTTTTCTTTATTGTCCCTGCTACCTGCTCACTTTGGTGTCTCTAGTTAAGTCATGTAGCCTTCCTTTTGGGATGTTCTCTTAAATATTCCAAATAAGGTGGACCTGTTATTTTCGTTATTGATTGGCTTATTTAATTTATATGCAAAACTCTTTTAGACTCAGCAATAAACTCTGAAAGATGATGAATTCAGTTTTGGTTATGTCAAAATTGCAGGCAAGGAACCCAGAATGAGCTGTACAACCATCAGTTGAAGTTTCAGATAAAGGAATGTGAAAATCATCTGTGAAGAGATAATTTAATTTAGAAGGCATCACTACTGAAAGTGTAGCAGTAGAGGAAAAGAGGCTCAGAATAGAATATTAGAGAATACCTGTGACTAGGGAATATTAAAAAGCATGATAATAGAGAGAAGGAAACTTTGAAGAAAGTAAAACAAGAAAAAGAACCAAGAGAGATTAAAGTTATAGAAGCCAAAGAATGAAACAGTGTGGGTAGAGGGACAAGGAAGAGAGAAGTGGTAATCAGTTGTATGAAAAGCTGAAGAGAAGATTAAAGAGGATGAATTTACTGGATTTAGCAGTTAAATGATCACTGATATTATGTTAAAATTTAAAATTACGTTAAAAAACAAACAAAACAAATGCAGCCAAAATTAGAAGGGAATCAGAAAGTGGGGGGGGGGGGCGAAGAAGCTGAGAAAAACTTAAAAGCAGTATCAAATTGGGGCAGCTCAAATTTTTTAATATTTTCTTTTTTCACATAGTTGGTGAATTTCATTGATGCTTTCTAAGTTCAGACACTAACAGTGGTACAATGAGAATCCAAAATAAAGAGAGTTCACATCTTTTCTAGAAAATCTGTACTATTCTCTGCATTCATTAGCAGGAAAGGAGACCCACTTGATTTCTTTGGGTCACATTTAGTAAACTCTGAGAAAGAATTTTCATTAGAGTTTAAAGATTAATAGCTAGATAATAGGGTTAAAACGAATGCAGGTAGTTGGCAAATAGTAGGTAGTCTATCTTTTGGTAGAGAGAGATTACCTTTTGGGAGAATTTTTCAGTGAAAGAGGGGAGAGAAGACCATATCTCAGAAAGAATCAAGCAAAGGATTTTTATTGAAGGACAGTGGAGATCTGAACATGTCAGTAGGCAGTGATAGATAGGAGGTCATAGATAAGGATAGAATAAAGATAAGATAAAAAGAGAAAATGATTGGGAAAGCTTTAGGACAGATGGTTCCCCAAATTCAGTGCTTTCATGCCATACTACTTCTTCAGAAGCAGACCTACTTCCCTTGTAATCAGGAGACAGTAGCGCTCCACACGAGTGGAAATGGACCCACCTTCTCTGCTGCTTCCCTTCCCCCTTGAGGACCTCAGCTAAAATGCTTTTGTCTTTCAGGTTTAGTCTGGTTCCAGATTCTAAAAATACAAGGTAAGGTAGCAGTTTCTCTGTTTGCCACATTAGTGGCCAGGAGACAGGCTCAAGGGTGACTGAGATGGATGAAGGTCCTTAATCACAGCCCTGATTTCAGGGAGAAGGAAGCAGACTCTGATATTGGGTGATAGGATTCCCCAGCCATATCTTTCATTCTATATATCCTAAGCCAAGACTTGAGAGGTAGACGTGGTTGTCAAGACCTATAGTCTCACCTCTTGGTGGAGACTAATGCTTCTAAGGAGAAAACTGGAATCCTAAAGGGAATTAGGTCCCTCAGAGAATTGACCCTCCCTGACCATCCCTTCTCGTTAATGAAACATACCAGCTTCATCTTTTCTCTGCCTATGTTTTGCCTTGTGGTATTCAGCCTCCCAACAAAGCCAGTTTCCTCCTTAGCAACATCAGCCTGATTCGACTAGATCAAGAACCAGATTTTCAACAACAGTCTCCTTCTTTCTCCTTTAAATCGGGACTGTGACTTGGAGCTTTGACCTAAATCTAATCCCCTTGGATTTCCCCCCTGGCAAATAAAGGAAATTGCTGCCTTTCATTTACTGCTCTATGGAATGTAGAACTCTTCTCAACCTGTAATAAGGCAATAAGATATGCATTTAGGATGGGAATTTATTAAACCTTACAAAGAATGACAACAGTTCCTACCTGTAAGAAGCTTTTTAAATATTCTATTAGATTCAGAGCTGGAAGAGACCTCAAAGGTAATAGAGGACATTGTGACCAATAGACATTAAGTGGGAGAGGACAGAAGAGGAATACTTATAAAATATAGGTAATGAAAAGACAAAATGCTTTTTAAAAAATAAACAACAAAACAGAAATTACATGTGCTGTTGATCACAGTTAATCCATTGATTTTTCAGAGGAATTGATTGATTCACCAAAATGAAAAGGTTTTTTTGTTCAAAGGGCTATCAAACTGTGAAAATCCTTTGATCCAGTAGTGTCTCTACTGAGTCTGTATCCCCAAAAGATCATAAAAAAGAGGAAAGGACTCATATGTGCAAAAATTTTTGTGACAGCCCTTTTTGTAGTGGTAAGAACCTGGAAACGGAATGGATGCCCATCAATTGGAGAATGGCTGAATAAGTTATGGCATATGAATGTAATGGAATATTATTTTTCAATAAGAAATGATGAGCAGGATGATTTCAGAGAGGCCTGGAGAGATTTACATGAACTGATGCTAAGTGTGTGTAGAAATTGTAATGCCAGAGAAACTGAGCAAGACAGATTAGAGCCCAATTCAATAGTTTATTAAATGGAGAGAGATACTGGGACCAATGGATCCATGTTTGGTCCCAGGGCTGGACAAGACTATCATGTCAAAAAGTCCAGCCTTAAGTATCAAAGGGCAAGCTTTTTTATAGGATAACAAGAGCAATGACATAATGGGGGAGGTACCTGAATGGAGGCAACCTAATGGGGGGAGGCACCTAGGATGATACAATGGAGGGAGGTTACTGATATTCTAATGACATCTAAAATGGATAAACATTTATCCTGTCAAACATTAAGAAGGAATGTCTATAACCTAAAGATATAAAACCTTTATCTCTTCCACCATTTAAGAGGGAATGATTATAGCCTGGGGTTTTGGGGCAGAGCAACTGAGGTAGACCTTTATCTCATCAAACATTAAGGGGGAAAGGTTATAACCTGAAGCAGAATAACTAAATAGGACAATTAGGGAAACTGGGACTGGACATCCAAAGGGAACTTTGGCACAACAAAACCAGAGAAAATTGTTTACAACAACAGCAAGATTATGTGATAATCAGTTCTGATAGATGTAGCTCTTTTCAACAGTGAGATGATTCAGTTAAGTTACAATGGGTCTTGTGATGAAGAGAGCCGTCTGTACCCAAAGAGAGGACTATGGGAATTGAGTGTGGATCACAGCACAACACTTTTCTGTTGTTGTTTTCTTGAATTTTGTTTTCTCTTTTTTTTCCCTTTTTGATCTGATTTTTCTTGTGCAGCATAATTGTGAAAATATGTGTAGAAGAACAGTATATGTTTAACATATATTGGTTACTGGCCATTAGGTTATTGGAAGGGGGGGAAGGGGAAATTTTTTAAACACAAGACTTTGCAAGGGTGAATGCTGAAAATCATCTATGTATATGTTTTGAAAATAAAAAAGCTTTAATAAAAAATGACTGGGAAAATATCAAAAATAATTTTTTCTATCATACTATGACATTTCTTATGTCTTTGGGGGACTGTGGATGTAACAAATTGCACATAATAAACTTCTGCTCTGTTGATTAATTTTAGTGAATACTTTCCTTTATTTTTTCTTATAAAGGATGGCTGGGAAGAGATAGGAAAGGGGGAAGAAATTGGGAAACATAAGTGATACAAAAATAATAGGTGTCAATAATAAAGCAGGGTAATTGGAGTATTCCATCTTTAATATTTCTAACAAATGGTATGATCTGATGATTTCAAGAGCAAAGCCATAGAAATACTGGGGGCAAGGGAAATAGAGAAAAAGGAGTAATACATTTTGGAATAAGGGTCAATGAGCAGTGAAAGTTGTCGACATCTAGCTCCTCTTTCTGAGCTGAGATGCTGACAGGTACACAAAAGCCTCTAAAAAGCCCGACTTTAAGAGAAGGCCAGTCAGAAAGCTGCAGGAGTGAGGCCTCAGGACTAAATCAGGGACCAAATTCCAAACTGGTCCCGACTTTCCTCTGTGGGTTCTGTCTCTTACCCTAACCCCACCTGAGCATCAAATAGCTAATTAGCCTTTCTATTTTTAATACTTCCTCCCCCTCCCCCATTCTGTAATGGCTATTTCAATTCCCCATGGTTTTTTATAAACAACAATACTGTTATGACCAAAGGCCCCTCCTCCTGTTTTCCCTCCTTAATTCAGGGAAGAAGCTCTGGAAGCTACCAAATTACTGGGAATCTTCCTTTTTCTCAAATAAATAAATAAATAAATGAAAACAACAACAACAAAAAGCCCTGCCCAAAGCTCTGTTGGTGTGTACTGCAGCCATGGCTGCTGAGGCCTCTGGGAAGATAAGGAACAACCTCCAACTCACCCCCCTCCCCATCCCCGACCTGTTTCCCCAGAAGAGTCCCTCTCCACCAAGAGGAGAGCCCCAGCCCTGTTGCTGTGGCAACCAGGAGACTGCTCTCCCCCTCATCCACAGAAATAGCCCCAGGGAGAGGAGTTGAGGATTGAATTGCTATAATCTTAGAGCTACAGCTGGGGGCTGGGAGCCCAGCCTGCTTGATGTGGCACTTACCCATTGGCCCAGGGGGAGCATGATGCCGCAGAGGCTAAATCCACCTCTCCCTTCCTTTCCTCTTCCCTCTCATTCCCATCCCCCTCCCCAGCCAAACTAGAAACCTCAAGGCCACACAGCCAAATTCTCTCCTGCAACATAGAGAGGGCCCCTGCTAGTTTAGCCAGAGCCAGATGTTGCTGCTTTGACTACTTTAACCCTCTATGAGGGAAGGCAGCCTTGCTTAGGTGATTAGAATCAAAGAAAGGCTGCTTTTGGAGGGGGAAATGTGATTTTTCAATTTAGGGCAGGAAAGGACCAAAGCAATCCAATTCTCTGATTTTATAGAGGTTGAAACTGAAGCCTACGGAAATTATTAAATGACTAGTCTAGATCACACATAGTAAGTGCCATAAGTTCCTTCCACAGAACCTTGACCTTGAATCCAATCATTTTCTCCTCTAGATTAGAATTTGATGATAAACATGTGTTTGATGATAATTGAAGGAATTTTGATGTCTCTACATCGAATTTTTAAAAAGAATCTACAAATTTGTCCAAGATTCACTGGAGAGAATGTCATTACTCTTCATCATATTACTCCCTTCTACTCCCCTAATTCTTCACCCATCTACTCAGAACCTTTCAAGATTTAGGCCATCTACCTATTTATGTAAAATTTTAGAGATTGAAGAGAATATCTAAATTCAGTTTAGGTATCACCATTTCTTCCCTTTCTTCATCCCCCATTTTATAGATGATTAAACTAAGACTCGAAGAAACTAAGTGACCTATTTAGAACCATACACCTGATTAATGAGAAAATCAGTATAAAAAGTCAGTTGTAATACCACGCAATGCAGTCTGTGTAACTTCTCTATTTTTTCCCCTAACAAACACAAGCCCACTTTCCTCTAATAATACACTAACCTCTTAGATGATTTAAGAGTTTTTACTATCAAGTTCTAGGGGGAAAGATACAATGAATAAGTTGGGAATACAGTAGCACAGAAAAATGTTAACATTTTACAAAATTCTTATTGTTTAAGCCCAGTCATCACCACCAGTAGAGTATTTGATCTATTGTCCTTATCTCCCTTCTACTCAATATTAACCTTGAAAGTCAGTTCTAATTTCATTATTATGGATTGACTGATCAGGATTGTCTTTACCAACTTTCTAGAGTAAGGATTCTTAACCTTATTGGTACCTATATTCAAAATGTTTCAAAGTCCTGTCACAACTTGTAAACCATAAAGAACTCTGGGTCATAATCTATTGATATGTTTTGTTTGGCTATGCTTATAAACTACAAAGGCAGGGTCTCTTGAGAGTCAGAAAGTAAAAGTGATATTAAAAAGAGAGAGAGAGAGAAAAGACAATCAATAAAACATTAAAAGAAAGGGAAAATTTAAAAAAAAAACCCTTTGGCTCAAATCTTGATTCCAAAAAAGTGATGAGCAAGCACCAGTAGTCACTTATTCCAATATATTGGATAGCCAAGAATAGATATTATGAGTCTGAAATTTTAGTCCCTGGAATTAATCAAATCTTGATGGTTTTCATACCTTTTAAGGGGAAAAAAAAAAAAACTAGCCCAGCCCAAGTTGGGAATTAAGGGAAATTCTGATAGATATTCCTCTTACCACAGAGAAGAATGGACTAAAGATTCTGAGTTATAAATATAATCTAATGGCCTGTGTTCGAGTAAAAAAGATAAAAAATAAATTAAGGATAAGAGAATCATCAGGCCTGAAACAGGTAGATGAAGGCAGCTTTAGGGTAAAGAGGAAAGAATCTTCCCTTGCTGAAAGCCTGGAGAAAGGGACAAAGGGCAAGACAAGTTTATTTAGCCCTGGTTAGTGGTATGAAGGTGAGGTAATCAAAGATTGCTAAACTGGATGGGGGAAGGGAACTATCATAGAAGTTAAGGTCCCTGTCTAGACCCTACATTCTCATAACATATTAAAACCAAAAAAAGATTCTAATCCATTGTTCTTAAACATGGGATCCAATTTGGAGTTCCATGAATAGATTTCATGGGATTCTTTTTTTTAATTTGATGAAAGTATTTTAATATGATTAGTTTCTTTTGTTGTCTGACATTCTATTTCATACATTTTAAAAAATTATTCTTAGAAGGGATTCATAGGCTTCAACAAACTACCAAAGGGATTCATGATACCAATAAGGTTAAGGACCCCTGATCTAAAGAACTGGGAAAGACAATCCTGGTCAATTAATCTATAACAATAAAGTAGAAATGAGTGACTATTAAGATCCATAATGAAGAGAAGGGAGGTAAGGAGCTTCCACTGAAGGTCCTGCAGGTTGCAAAGCTCAGGATTAATACATTGAGAGTTATACCTATAATCTCATCTCAAGCCCTATGCAACTTTCAAGTTTATAAGGAACTTATAAGAAATATAAGAATAAGTAAATAAGAAAAGCTATGAATGTGAGCTTTTTAAAAAATGCAATCACCCCCATCACACAATATGTCATCAGAATGGGGATTTATTGAAAGATATTAAGTTATTATTATTCAACAATTTCAGTCAACACTCATCTCTCCTTTTCAAATTATCCATAGTATTTATCTGTACCACACATTTTGACAATTAGGATACTAAGATTACAACATTTGACATGTAAGGGACCTTATTAATTATTTGGGCTAACCCCCTAGTTTTATAGATGTAGAAACTAAGCCCAGAGAAGTTGTGACTTGCCTAATGTCACATAGATATAAACAACAGAACCATTATTTGAACCTAAATCCCGCATTGTAATAATATTACTAAATTTTGTATTGAAGACTGTATTTTCATTTCCCAACTATTCATGGACTATGAATTTTTTGTTCTCCCCAAAAGCTTATTATCTCCTTGAGTGCAAGTACCAAGCTTATTATTTTCTTTCTTTCTTTTTTCCCATCAATGAAAGATCAACACATCTATAACTAAAGTCTTCGTCTTCTCCAAAAACTTCCTCTCTTATTAGTATCAATGGTGTCCTAAGTCTTCCTGGCTTCAAAACTTTGAAATCAAAATATACTTTTTTCTTCTCTTCCAAATGTAGTCTGTTACCAAGTTCTGGTGATTTTCCCATAATATATCTTGGATCCTCTCTCCAATCAATAAACATTTATTTTGTGTCTGTTATAGATCAGGCATTGTGTTAAGCAATTCTTTGTTAAACAAATTTTAGGTCCTTCAATTCATTAAGCCCCTTCTTGTGCCAGACACTGTGGTAGGTGCAGAGGATATTCCTACCTATATAAACTACTTCAGTAACTCTTAATTGGTTTCTTGCCACCAAATTTAAACTTCCCTATTCATCCCTTATATAATTTCCAGTTCCATTTCCCTAAAATAGTGACTTTATCATGTTGCTGCTCAGCTCAAAAGACTTCAATCTTTTTTGTCTACAGGACAAATTCCAAACTTCTAACTTGGCATTCAAGAGCTTCCTCATCTGGTTCCAATCTTTCTTTCCAATCTTTTCTCCCAAATGTACTATTTCCCTATTAACGTTCTAGACCCTAAATGATCTGTTTATCAAACGCCTTTTCCCCCATTCCTATTTCCCAGCCCTGCCCCTCTTTTAATCTGATTAATCATAAGATCATATATATACAGATGAGGAAATTAAGGCACAGAGAAATGAAGTGACTTGCTTGAGATCACAAATCTAGTAGATAGCAAGAATAAGATTACAGCTTTTAAGATCTGGCCAATGTCTTTTTTTTTTTCCTCTCTCAGCAAAGATTCACTGTACATTAACAACATCCACCTTACTACTTTTTCATTTTTCCAAACTTGTTTTGTACTTTAAAGAAACTGCTATAAAGCTCCTTCTTTCTATTTTGAATGGTGGGAGTTCAGTATGCAATAATTAACTGTCTTCTGCAGGCCCCTTCCCAAGACAAGTTTGCCAATAGCTTGTTAGATCACTTCCTGAGGGGCAGGCCCCAGCCATAAAAAGCACCAGAAGTCTACAAACTTTGTCTAAATTTACAACTCAGGGCAGAAGGTCAGAGCAATAGCTTTGTTCTTTGTTTATCTTTTGGTCTAGAAGCCAATTGCCCTTATTAGAAAACTTTTTTTTTTTAAACAAAATTGCTGGAGGTTTTATTTTAAGGTTGTTTTCTCTCTTGAAAACAGGCTCCAACAAGCCTATTCTATTTCCTACACAGTACTATGAGGTCCTAATTATTATCTCTCTACAGAGGGAGGAAAGACTGAGGAAGAGGAGGGTGAGAGGCTTCCAGGGTAAAGTGTCTGAAAATGATGTAAGTCATGTACCATTCGGATTGTTGCCAAATGCACTTCAAAGAAGCCATCGATTTGAACTTTGCATTGTTTCTCAGGAACCTCAATGCCTGCTTTGAATCAGAGAGCCTGGCGAATGCTATCTGCTCACATTTCATTTGGCTTAAGGTTTCAGGTTCCTTAAGTCAGGACTCAACCAAATGTGGTGGGGAGGGGAAAAAAGGTTTCATGTAGTTGATAATGCCTGAGGCTTTAGATGAAACCCAAAACTTAGCCACAGTTGATGAAAATCCCTTGACTGTTTTCAAACAGTATATAAAAGAGTCTCACCTGGATTTATATTTTGAATCTAGCAAATTAGACTTTTGAAATGATCTGGAGGAAGTCTCTAACTAATTGAGTAGATTTTGTATGATCTATTGAGTTAGCCTGCTGAGGCTTCACGTATCATTTGCTCTTTTGGAGAATTTTATTTGCCAAAAGATTGGGGACAGGGAGGAGGGGAGAGATTGTAGTCACTTGAGAATGTTTTGATAGCAATATGGTTTTTCTGTTATTTTATTATTTATTTTTGAGAAAGAGGAAAAGGGAAGGATTAGGAGGATGATGAAGAAAGGAAGGAAGGAAGGAAGGAAGGAAGGAAGGAAGGAAGGAGGAAGGAAGGAAGGAAGGAAGGAAGGAAGGAAGGAAGGAAGGAAGGAAGGAAGGAAGGAAGGAAGGAAGGAAGGAAGGAAGGAAAAGAATTGTTAAAAATAACACTCTTGACATTGAAAATCAGATATGAAGAACAATTATTTAAAGAAGAATCTTAAGGAATTGTCTTAGTGTTTTTGGCCAGAAGCAGGCACCATTCATCTTTGGGAAGATGGAGCACTGAGTACAGAAATAGGGGAACCTTTATACTTGTTCATGTGACGCAGCTCCTCCCCTCAGTGAAAGGATTGGTCCATTTTATCAGGGTTACAGTCTTTCTGATACACCCACTACAAGTTTCCCCTTAATATGTATAATATATGCCTTCCCCTCATCATACATCCCATGTTCTAAAATGGCGAAAAACTCCTCCTCTGGGGTGTGTTGTTTAATATTCAATTAGCCTATTAAACAGTAGTGATTTCGTCAAGTCAGGTCATTGACCCCAACTAGTTTGGGCTGGAAGTGCTATTATCTTAAATTTGTGTTTTTTTTTCCAAAACCACAAGTCTTTCTGATTGGCTGAATCCACCTGTGCCTTCCTTCCCCCCCTCCCCACTTCCCTCCTCTCCCCCCCCCCCCCCCAGTTCTTGTTTGTTCAAGGCTTCTATTGATCACTTAATTGTTCTTCCTTAATCTTTTACATTCTATGAGCTCTTGGTCAATGTTACCCACTATCCCACACTACCTCAGAGCTTATAACACTGTGGAAACCCAATTTTTCAGCATTTTTCACAGAAAGAAGGAAGGAAGGAAAAGAAAGAAAAGAAAAAGGAAAGAAGGAAGGAAAGGGAAGAAGGGAGGGAGAGAGGAAGGAAGGAAGGGAAGAAATGAGAAAGGAAGGAAGGGAGGGAGTGAGGAAAGAAAAAAAAAGGAATGAAGAAGAAAGGAAAAGAGGAGGGAGAGAGGAAAATAGAAGGAAAGGAGAAACTTGAAGTCATTATAAGCATTATAATTTCCAAAATTCAGTGCAACCCACTTTCTACTTCGTGTTCATTTCTGGACTTAGTCTCCTTGGATTTATGAATTCCACCACTGGTGATTATTTTCTTTGCATCTTTCTCCAAGTATCTTCTTTTAACTGCAAATATTCCTTGCAAGGATGTGGATAAGTTCAGTTTCTTCCCTAAATGACAGACAAAAGTAAGAACAATAAGGTATTGGAGGATAATAGAGAGGAGGAGGCTAGATGGAAAATAAGAAGGTAATATAAGAAAATAGAATATCTGGGAAAAATTTGAAAAATTATCTACTCTTAATTTTGCTAGAGGACAATTCTTGATTCCTTATGATAGTGTAGTAGTGGATAAAATTACAAGGCCAGAATGACCTTGAAAGAGTCTCCAAGAAATTCAGATATTTTGAGGCTAGGACCTAGAATAATAAAATTGAAAAGTTGGAAGGTATATCAGAAATCATCTAATCCAATACAACAAATAAAATTATTTTGTAAATCATTTTGCAAACCCTAATGTGCTATATAAGTGTTAACACCATTGGTCTTTAATTCCTTCAAGAATTAATAAATCTTATCTATACTATTCCTGAGAAATTATTAATCCAATCTCTACATGAAAGATCTTCAGTGTTGGAAACTCATTATCTTCTACCTCAAACAATCTATTCAATTTCTGAACTACTCTAAATCCAGACTGGAAAGGGAGTGGTATCTAACTCCTTCTCAATATCCAGAAAAAAGGAATAGAAGGGAAGTTATCAACTTTTTTTTAAGGCAATGAAGGTAAATGACCTTTCAGAATCACATTGCTAATAAGTAGCTGAGGCCCAATTCATCATTTGAATTCTGTTCCTCCTGACTCAAGAGCTAGTGCGCTATGCACTGCAAGACCTAGCTATCCCTCAAATTAAATCTTAAATATAGAAGCCTGAAGTTTTGGAAATAGGGGAAAGATAGAGTGAGCCATAGGTTCCAAGCTGAGTCTAAAGGGACTCTAGACTCTAGACTCTAGTCAGGGAGGGTTACCCGGGGATTAGAGAAGAATAAGAAAGCAAAGGCAGGAAAAGACGTGGTATCTGTAGGATTTGGCCAGCTGATGTGCATAAAAACTGCATTTAATATCATAAGAGGATACTATGATATGAGAAGGAACCTTAGAAATCATTTAGTCCACCAAAGTTCAGACTAAGACATATCTTTTGGACAAACACAATTAAGGAATTTGTTTTATTTAACTAAGTGTGTGTGTGTGTGTGTGTGTGTGTGTGTGTGTGGGGGGGGGTGGGTGTGGGTGTGGGTGTGGGTGTGTATGTGTAATACATTTATGTTATAATGGTTTAATTTGTCTTTTTTCAATTGGAGTTGGGAAAGATGAGAGGGAGAGAGCATGGATTTTGAATGATTGAAAAATTAATTTAAAATAATTTCTCTCAGGCTTTCATTTTTATAGATGAGGAAACAGATCTAGTAACTTGCCCAAATTCTTGAATCTCTTCCTATTCCAAGTCTTTCGAAAATCAGAGTCCTGACATTGAATTGGTTTTTCCTTTAATTGGTTGCTAATGTTGGAGTCTGAGGCTACTTGTCTCTAAAGCTAGTTCCTCTATTTTGCATTTAGTAGAGTTCTCAAATTGCCCATGCCAATCCCATATGCAATAACCCTTTGCTTGGCAATTATCTGAGTAAATCACAATGATCAGGTTCTTGTTTGCAAGCCAGTGTAGCAAGTCTACATCAGAATATGCTTTTAGTTACTCTGTGTTGTGAATCCAGGTTTCAGAATTTAATAAAATTGAGGTCTCTATTATTTCTGGGCAAATTACTTTGTATCTCCAATATTATTTATCCAGCTAGTATCTTTTGTGTCTGCAGTCAACAGCATCTGGCAGTCCATCAGGAATGAGCAAGGCTATTGAGTGATGGTGGGGATTCTGTATTTCCAGGTGTTTTCATTTCATTTTGTTTTTTCAATCATTCAAACAATGCAGACAATGAAACCTAAAGGGAGAATGGACTAGAAAAATCAGTATAGATTATTAAAATTGAGAGATGTTAGCAAGGTTTTGAATACATATTTTCATTCACAATCTCTGTGAAGTCTTTATATCTGCCACCATTCACTCCCCCATATACACCCCATAGAATTTCACATATAATGCAAATGAATAATTCTACTGCCTGCTTGCAGTTAAATTGGATTCTATGTCTTTTTTTTTTAAAAACAAATGAAGTCGAACCAGTTAGATATATGTGCCGGTTCAAATTTCAATTACTAGGTTATTCATTAAGTAAATAGGAAATAACTTTGACCATTTCCTTCCTTTGAGGGCCAAGGGCAGTCCCTGACATTCTCAGTCCTTGAGCACTCCTGCATAGATTGAGAAGGAGAGGAAGGGAAGAGCTTGACTATAGGCATAATAGGAGTCAGGCTGGAGACCCCCCAGAAGTAGATGCAGGTAACCAATATAGTATAATAATAGTTAATAATAATTGCCATTATTTACATATCTATAAAAGTTTAAGGATTATAAGAGACTTAAAAGTTTGCAAAGCACTTTATGTGTATTATTTCATTTGATTCTCACAACTCTGTTAAGTAGAAGCTATTTATTATTAACTCCATTTCACAAAAGAGGAAACAGGCAGACAGAAGTTAGTGACTTATAGTTATTGTCTAAAGGAGAATTTGAATTCAAGCTTCTTGATCCCATGTCTAGCAATTTTATATACAGAACCACCTATAAATTAGTGAAAGCTAAATAAATCCCAAAACCTGGTAGTCAAGTCCTAATTCTAAAATTTGCTAATTTTTTGACTAGATGAGAGAAAGAAAACTCTTTATACATAGGCTGAGGTGTTGGGATCTCTAACACTAGGAAAGGACCCTTTCTCCTGTGTGGTTCCCAGAGCCCTCCTTTGTCCTCTTGCCATTAACAATGGGACACAGGGAAATACAAAGGACAGGTAAATCACAGGTATTTGTGTACACGAATCTGATTTAGTCTTTAACAAAATAAAAAGAAATTGTGTCAGGTTCCCCCCAATTGAAGTAAGGCAGAGGAAGGAGGTAAGGACTGTAAGGTCTCCTTGTAATTATTTTTCTCCAGTTTTCTGGTGAAGTCCACTTGAGTGAGTGCCTACAAAAAAATAAAATAAAATAAAAACAAATTTAAAAAAAAAAAAACATGGTCTTATATTTTACGGCTCACTCCTTTAGCTTTCCTTTCCCAAAGGCAATTGTCTATGTCAGGATAGAACTGCTAGTACCTTTGGGAGCAAGGAAGAAGCCAAGTCACTTCCTTCCTCTCCTACTCTCTTCCTTTTTCTTAGATTCTCCTTTTAGTTCAGTCCTATTGTCAAAATATATGATATTTCCTTGCCTCAAGAAATGATGAAAAAACTCCAAATCTTAAATGTGTATGCAGGTCCAGGCCCTGCTTCCCCCTAACAGAGGATATGTCACATTCATATGAAAAGGGCCTTAAAAGGACAGTACATTACAACCAAAGGAACAAGGGGTCATGATATTGTGAACTGTTTCTAGAAGCTTTTGTCATATGAAGCATTGAAGATGTCTCAGAGATCATTGAGTGTCTCATTATAGAGATAAGAAAATTAAGACCTAAAGACTTGCCACAAATTATAAAGGTAATAAATAAATGTTCTATCCTAAAATTTCAGCATAATTGCTAAATTCAATTCATTATCTATTTTATCAGCCTTCACCTAGTATTCATCTAAGGCAGTTTACCACTAGTTAATATCTAAATCCAGGTAAAATGAGAGGTAAAAATTCCAGCTTTAATAACCTTGCATTTGTACCCTGTTTTTATAAATCCTTGGTGTCATGGATCACAGTTCAATCCTTCTATGAGTCTTTATTATATGTGACTATTAATCATGTTTTGTATTTCTACTTTCCAAAATCTTTTCATTTTTTTTTTCTCATTCAATCTTTACAACCCATATCACAGAGGAGAAACACAATTCTGAGGTCTTTATGTCCTAATATATGGTCAATTTTTGTGTAGGTTCCATGAACTGTGGAGGAAAAAAGTGTACTCCTTTCTGTTTCCGTTCAATTTTCTCCAAAGATCTATCATACCTAACTTTTCTAGTATTCTATTTACCTCCTTAACCTCTTTCTTATTTATTTTGTGGTTCAATTTATCTAGTTCTGAGAGAGCAAGGGTGAGATCTCCAACTATTATAGTTTTGCTGTGTATTTCTTCTTGCAGCTCTCTTAATTTCTTTTTTTAGGGATTTAGATGCTATACCACTTGGTGTATATATGTTTAGTATTGATGTTGCTTCATTTTCTATGGTATCCTTTAGCAAGATATAGTTTCTTTTCTTATCTCTTTTAGTTAGAGATTTTTTTTTTTTTTTTTTGCTTTTTTTACTTCACTTGAAGTGTAACAGATTCTGCTCCAACCTTTTATCTTTACTCTGTATGTATCACTCTGCTTTAAATGTGTTTCTTGTAAACAATATATCATTGGGCTCTGGCTTTTAAACCAATCTGCTATCTGCTTCCACTTTATGGGAGAGTTCACCCCATTCACATTTATGGTTAAAGCTAATAATTCTGTATTTCCCACCATCTTATTTCCCCTAAATTATACTTTTCTCTTTCCTTTTTCCCTTTTTCTCCTCCCCACTATTTTACTTATGAACACCACTTGCCTCAAGCAGCCCTCCCCGTTTAGAGTCCCTCCCCCTTTCTTATACTTTTCCCCTACTATTTATTTTCCCTTCTATTAGCTTATCCCTTCCCTTTTCCCTTTCCTCTCCTACTTTCCTATAAGATGAGAGAAGTTTTTCTGTGAAACCAAATATGCCTAATATTCTCTTTTTTGAACCAAATCTGATAAGAGTAAGAGTCATACAATGTTCATCCCCCTCCCTTCTTTCCCGCAGTTATAATAGGTTTTCTTTGCCTAATGTAATTTCCCTCATTTTACCTCAACTTTCCCCTTTTTTCTGGTATAATCCCCTTTCCACCTCTAGTTTCTTTTTTATATTATAACAGTAAAATAAAATTATACATGTACTCTCTATGTATACCCATAACAGAAATACAGTTGTCAAGAGTTCTTTTCTTTTTACCTTTTATTCTTTTCTTAAGTTCTATATTTGTAGGTCAAATTTTTGGTTTAGCTCTGGTCTTTTCATCAGAAATAAATGGAATTCACCTATTTCATTGAGTGTCTATCTTCTTCCCTGAAAGAAAAAGCTCAGTTTATTGAGGTAGTTTATTCTTGGCTGCATTCCAAAGTCCTTTGCCTTACAGAATATCAGATTCTAGGCCTTTCCATACTTTAAGATAAAAGTTGGTCCTGATTAATCCTTATTGGGATCCTCAGTTTTTGGATTTTTTTTTTTTTTTTTTACCTAGCTGTTTGCAATATTTTTTCCTTGGTCCAATAGTTCTGAAATTTAATCACAATATTCCTTGGACTTTTAATTTTGGAGTCTCTTCCAGGAGGTGTTCGATGAATTCTTTCAATGATTATTTTACCTTCTGATTCTATGAAATCAGAGCAGTTCTCTTTGATGACTTCCTGAAAAAAAATTTTTAGGCTCTTTTTTTCATCATGGTTTTCTGAAAGTCCAATAATCCTTAGACTGTCTCTCTTAGATCTATTTTCCAGGTTAGTTGTTTTCCCAAGGAGGTATTTTATATTTTCTTCTAGTTTTTTTTTTCATTTTTTTTTGTTTGTTTTGCTTGACTGATTCTTCATGTCTCATTGAGCCATTCATTTCCATTTGTTCAGTTCTGACTTTTAGTGAATTATTTTCTTCACTTACATTTTTTAGTTCTTTTTGTATTTGTCCAATTGAATTTTTAAATGAGTTATTTTGTTCTATGGATTTTTCCCCCCCATTTCACAAATTCTGTCTTTAAGGAGTTATTTTCCTTTTCCATTTCACAAATTCTGTTTTTCAGGAAGTTGTTTTCTTTTTCCATTTTGTCAACTCTATTTGTAAGGAGTTCTATGCTTTTTCCATTTTACTAAATCTATTTTGTAATGAATTTTCTTCAGATAATTTCTGTGTTTCCTTTTCCAAACTTTCTTGTAAAGTCCTCAATTCCTTTCTCCATTTTGCCTCCAGCTCTCTTTTAAGATTTTGTAATTTCTTCTAGTAGAGCCTTGTGTGATAGGGACCAATTTATAAAACCCTTTGGGGCATTATCTGGAGACAATCTGCTTTTAGTCTCCTCGTGAAATCTGTTCTTTTCTTTCACCATAAAAACTATCTATTGTCAGAGATCTTTTTGCTTTTTTCCTCACCTTTTTTAAAAGTTGTGATCTGCTTTTAGGGCAGGGGAGGTTTTCCAAGCTTCCTCTACAAGTGGCAGTGGCTGCGCTGACTGACTTCTGGTGCTGGGTGGGCATGGCCAGGTCTTGTGGAATTCTGGCATTTTGGTGTTCACTATTTACCTTTTTTGTTTGTGTTGGATGTTTTATAACTTCTCTGATGATTTACTGGCTTGCAACCAGGGCAGAATAGCCCACATTGCTGTTGATTCTTCCCTGTAGATTCTCCAGCCCCCAAAACCCACACCACCCTAGGACTGTGCACTGCCTGCCCTCCATGTCTGTGAAGTTGAAACAGATCTTTTCTGGAGAGCTTCAAAATTATCTTCTGCTGGTAATTTGTTACACTCCCAATATTTGTGGATTCTTCCAGTTCAGAACTAATTCAGAGGCTGGATTTGCTAATTAGTCTGAAGGTCATTGGAGAAGGTCAGAAAGAACATATGTCCTCTCTGCCATCTTGGCTCTGCTCCCTGGGAAAACACAATTCTAGAAGGAAGCCATGGAAGCAAGAGAAATAAAGGAGCTCATTCCATAACAGACTAGGTCTAGAGCTTAAATTTCCATCCATCCTTCCAGTTTTGCGATAATGACTTCAAAGAATAGTTCTACTGGTCTTGTTATTTCCTCCCTTATGAGCACCAAAGTTGGGGTGGAGAGGCAGAACCATAGTTATAATTTTATGTCATTTTCAGTCTTGAACAAGCTTTTCTTGTTTCCTCTTTCATTTTTTCCAACATTTATATCTTCTAGTTGTATGTTTCTGGGTGCCTGGTATAATCTACAAAACCACTGAGATTAGTTCTCTTCACTTTGTTTCTAAAGTTTCTTCCTATTATATTATTAGTAATTTTATCCCAAAGAGATTATAAAAGAGAGAAAAGGACCCAGGTGTGCAAAAATGTAGAGTCTTATTTGTAGTAGAAAGGAACTGGAAATTGAATGGATGTCAATTATTTGGGGAATGGCTAAATAAGTTATCATATATGAATATGATGAGCAAGCTAATTTCAGAAAAACCTAAACTTTTATGAACTGATGCTGAGTGAACAAAACCAAGAAAGTATTATACACAGTAATAAGATTATGTGATAATCAGTTGTGTCAGACTTAGTGCTTTTCAAAATGAAGTGATTGAAGGCAATTCCAATAAATCTCTGATGGAAAAAGCCACTCACATCTAGAGACAGAATTGTAGAGACTGAATGTGGATCAAAGCATAGAATTTTCACCTTTTTTGTGTGATTGGTTGGTTGCTTGTTTTGTTTTTTTTTTCTCTTCCTCATGTTTTTTTCCCTTTTGATCTAATTTTTCTTGCACAGCATATGGAAATATGATCAGATAAATTGTACATATTTTAACCTATAGTGGACTGCTTGCTGTCTTGGAAGAAAGGAGGAGAGGGAGAAAAATTGGGAACACAAAGTTTTCAAAGGTGAATGTTGAAAACTATCTTAGATTGTGTTTGAAAAAAATACAATACCATTAAAAATTTTTTTTACTAGTGATATTTTCCATTTTCTGTTCCTCAAATCCATTTTTAAGAAATGCTCAGTTGTGTAATAGATATCATAGATGGCTTTGTTGTTGGTTTTTTAAGATAAGGTTTGTTTTGCTTTAGTTTTTTACCTATAGAGAAGTGATTTCATCAGTATAAGGAATTCTCAGGATAGGATAATATATCCACCCATATGGACCAGCAACTATTCAAAAATTTGCCATCTTAGGGAATTGTGAGGGATATGGAGAGATGGAGTAATTAATCCAGGGTCACATAAATAATATTTGTTAAGAGCTGGACTTAAACTAGGTCTCTATTACAATACCTTCTGTAGTTCTCCATCTAAATCAAACTGGTTTACTCAACGTACCATACCCTACCTTGCTCAATTCCATTTCCATGCTTTACCTTTTAGCTCCACCTACCAAGACATACTCATTGTTTTGATCAATTCAGGACTATTGCATACCAGGACCCAACATTCACCACTTCTATTGAGTTCCTGTAGCATTTATTGCTAGTGCCTCTCATTTGGCACTTCATTGCTACCTTTTTTTTTTTTTTTCTTTTCTTTTTTTAAAAATCCTAAACTTAGTGACAACTCCCTCCAAATAAATATTTCCATATAAAAAATAGAATAGAAAGTAGAATTATGTTTGAAACTGTGAATTGCTATTATAAATAGTTTTTTTTAACAAGCTACATAGTAAATTCTACCTATTACTTTCATAGCTGCCCTGTATGTCTATGTTTCCTTTGGACCTCCCTCCTTTTCTTTTTTTCCATTTCAAAAATATTTTTGATGATGGTATCCAAGATACAGGGACAACTAACAAAATATATAAAGCCAAAAGAAATCTCCCAATAGTTAAATAGTCACAAGATAGGAATAAAGAGTTCCCAAAAGAAGAATTGCAGACTTATTGTCTGCATAAAAGAAGCTCCAAATCTCTAATAATAATAGAAATAGAAACCAAAACCAGTCTGAAGTTTCACCTCAGACCCAGCAAATTGGAAAAGATGATACAAGATAGGAATAGTAATTGTAGGAGAAGTTATATAAAAACAGACATACCTGTGCATTGTAATTAGTACTAATGATTGCTCTAAGCATTTTGAAAAGCAATTTGGAATTAGGAAAATAAAGTTGCTAAATTGCTGATTCCCTTTGACCCAGAGATTCTATTGCTGGGCACACCAAAAGGAGGTCAATGATTAAAAACAAAGGACCCATGTGTACCAAAATATTAAGAGCAACACTTTGGGTGGTAGCAAAGAACTGGAAATACAATGACTGTCCACCAATTGAGGAATACGTAAACAAATTAAGCTATGTGAATTTAATGGAATATTACTGTGCTATAAGCAATCATAACTATGATGACTACAGAGAAGAATGGGAAGATATATGAATGATACAAAGTGAAGTAAGCAGAGCCAGGAAAACAATATGTAATGGACTGGCCAATGAGCCTAGTCCTTATGAGTTAGTTAATGTAATTTTGGTGCATATTTTGGAGCAGATGCAAACATTTTATAATTGGTTTTAACCTCCTAACAGCTTGTTGAAATAATAGTATTATGACTGGCAGAGAAAACTGGGATATAATTAAAAGGTATTAGTTAATCAGAGCCTGCTCTTTTCTTGATTTGACTTATTCTTGCTTGGTGGAGTCCAATGAGAGAAGTGAATCAATATAGTAAGGTGAGATTGCCATTTTAGCCCACAATTCAATTTTTGCTTCAGAATTCATTCTTTCATTTTAAGTGAAGGAGATTGGAAATAGAGGGGAAGAAGTAGATTCCAGGTTGAAAGTTTCAGCTAATCCTACATAATAACCAAGAAGACTGAGTGACAGCCTTTAGGATGCAGCTCTTTGGTAGCTGAGACAGATTCATCAAGCACTAATGTCAAAAATGGATATGAATTTGGTCAGATTAATTATACATGAAAATGAAGTTAAATCTAAGCCCATTCTTCTCAGGGTATAAGGAAAAGTAGTATAAGGGACAGTGTGCCACATCACCTCTCTAACAAGTGCTGGGGAGAAATGAATATCCTTGTGTGCTTGCTCTATCTTCAAAATAAATATTTCTTTGTAAAAGTTAATTGGCATTAATTTTCAATGAATTGCTAATCATTGGAATAAAGGAGAACACATTGGAATAGAAGCTCAAGCCAAAAAATTTTTTTAAAAAGACAATTCATTCTCTCAGAATGTGCTGCAAAGCCTGAAGGGACAGTGTTGTCACAGTGAAGCCAATCTTGCTCTTAGAAACTAAGGCCAGACTACAACCACGTAAAAGAAAATGAAAAGAACAATAACAAAATGATCAAAAATGAATGCTTAGGAATGGCAATGATCAAGTCTGACCCAGAAAAATTTGAGAAGGAAACACCTCTCAGTGCTTTGCAGAAAGACGATGGGTATGGGACAGTGCACAGAATATCAGACTTTTTTGATATATGGTTTAGTTTTGAAAAAAAATTTTTCTTTCTTCCATTCTTCCTATTAGAGATGGTTCTCTGAAAGTGAAAAGGGAGAAGGAATACAGTAGGAAAGAGAGTTAATGTGAAATCAAAAGACACCAATAAAATATTTATTTAAAAAATAGAAATGGGGGCAGCTAAGTGGTACAGCAGATACAACTCTAGCTCTATCTAACATCAAATCCAGTCTCAGACACATGATACATAATAGCTGTGTGATCCTGGGTAAGTCACTTAGCCCAAAATAAAATAAATAGAAATGATCATGGGACTAGGAAGCCATGGTTCTGTCCTCAGCGCTTGACTTTGAATTGGTTAGTCCTTTTCACTAGGATTCTATTTCCTTTCCTGTAATATATAAAAAAAAAAAATCAATACTAGATAATTTCTTGCAAATTAAGACAACTCTGAGATACTACACACCTGTCAGATTGGCTAGAGTGACAGGGAAAGATAATGTGGAATGTTGGAGAGGATGTGGGAAAACAGGGACACTGATACATTGTTGGTGCAATTGTGAATGCATCCAGCCATTCTGGAGAGCAATTTGGAACTATGCTCAAAAAGTTATCAAACTGTGCATACCCTTTGATCCAGCAGTGTTTCTACTGGGCTTATACCCCAAAGAGATACTAAAGAAGGGAAAGGGACCTGTATGTGCCAAAATGTTTGTGGCAGCCCTGTTTGTAGTGGCTAGAAGCTGGAAACTGAATGGATGCCCATCAATTGGAGAATGGTTGAGTAAATTGTGGTATATGAATGTTATGGAATATTATTGTTCTGTAAGGAATGACCAGCAGGATGAATACAGAGAGGCTTGGAGAGACTTACATGAACTGATGCTAAGTGAAATGAGCAGAACCAGGAGATCATTATATACCTCAACAACGATACTGTTTGAGGATGTATTCTGATGGAAGTGGATCTCTTCGATAAAGAGAGCTAATTCAGTTTCAATTGATCAAAGATGGACAGAAGCAGCTACACCCAAAGAAAGAACACGGGGAAATGAATATAAACTGCTTGCATTTTTGTTTTTCTTCCCGGGTTATTTATACCTTCTGAATCCAATTCTCCCTGTGCAACAAGAAAACTGTTCAGTTCTGCACACATATATTTTATCTAGGATATACTGTAACCTATTCAACATGTAAAGGATGCTTACCATCTGGGGGAGGGGAAACATCGGAACAGAAGTGAATGCAAGGGATAATGCTGTAAAAAATTACCCTGGCATGGGTTCTATCAATAAAAAGTTATTTTTAAAAATACTAGATCATTTCTAATGGGCCTTTCAATTCTAACATTTTATGGTTTGCTAATGAGTCTTTTAACTTTTTTCATTAAGCATATACAAGCCAATATTAGCTTTGGAAATGGAAGAATAAACTCAAAGGTAACACCATTTTGCCAGACTCAATAAACATGTTCTCAAAGTCAAATCAACTACTTTCCAGGTTGAAAACCAATATCAAGATTTGATTTCAATTCAGTTGAATTCAGCAAACACTTATAATCTATTTTTATTGATTTTGATTCCCACATGAACAAGTAATTTAAATTCTGCACCACTAATGGACCTCCTTCCAGGGTTGTGAATATTTCAAGTGGTTTCTGTATGACATTCAATGCTTTCCCACATTTAGTTAGAGTTTGTCACCCCAATTACAAAAATATGTGCTATCCTACAAACTTCCCTATATGAGGCAAACTATTTTTATAACTATTCATAAAAGGTTCAACAAGACAGCAGCAAAGAAGTACACAAAAACATGGCCAGGCATTTGGAATACACTGTGCCTGGGTTAATTGGATCTACATGGACTCAATAGAATCTCAATGTTGAGGTCATCTGCAAAAGCCTCACCTCAATACCCACCCTCCAACATACTTACTAGATACTTGTCAGATGAACAGATAAGCACAGAGTTAAGCGGAAGGCTTGGGGGTTTGCAATCATTCTTGTGGCTTTCAGAAAATTGGCTCTTCTTGGTTTGAGGTTTAACTCTTTACCACACCAAACATTTTCAGCTATGGAGTGGGGGGAAGAGAGTTATAGAAATCAAGAGAGTCATTTGCACTTTTTGAAACTAAATATTTGAAGACAAAAAAATTTGCTCATTTGAATGCATTACTTGTAAATGGCAAATAGATGTAAAACTTAATTCTGGAGTTCCTTTTCCAAAGCTAACTGAGAAAAGTTATTATTATTTTGTTACTTATTATATATAATGCATTCTATATAATATAATAAATTGAATTAGCATAATTCATAGCTAACTTTTTGGCTCCTGGGTAAGACCTGCTCAGACACATGTCAACCTCTCTGTCTCTTCTTTTCCCAGACCTTAGCCCAAAGGAAAGAGGAATTTGCAAGTAGCACATTCCCTCCTCTGAGACCCTTCTCAATTCTCCCCTAGGTCTTGGGGAAAAGGTTATGGTAATTAAAGTGATTAAATTCATCCTTTCCTGAGAGAAAGGTAGACAGCTTAATTTTCTCTAAGTGTTAAGCATTCCTTTCATCAAAATATGCCATTTTTATCAACTCTTGTTAAAGAGAAATTGAAATGTGAATAATTGGACAAGAAGACATCACTCTTTTATAGCACAACAGACAATTTTCTCTGACTAAAAAAAAGGCACAGTTAGTAGCTGTTAAATGTTTAGTTCTGATGATCCCTAAGGCATTCTTTTCTATAACCCAGCTTACATTTTTTCCTCTTTCATTTCTGAAATAATAATGTATAATGGTGATGTTTACAGGTGAGAGGTAATATGGCATCACAAATTGAAAGCTGACTTTCCTACTCATCTCCCAAATGAAAGCACATTTAGTTTCTTTGTATGTCCTTCTATAACCTCACCATCAGAATTCAAACTGAAATCCTAAAAACCCATATCCTCTTAGAAGTGTTTCCTGATCATCCCAGTCTGTACTAATCTTTCCTTCTCTGAATTTCATACATATATAATTTGAACTCAAAATACAGTCAGCATTTGATTAAACATTGTTTATAATTTTATGTTGCACAAGCTTAATTTTGACTTCCTACTTAGATCAGAAATTTCTACTAAATGATAGTATTGAGTCAGTGTTTCCCAAAGGAGTATGTAGTAAGTTTGTTATTACAGATAGGTTATTTATAAGTAATATTGTATATAAATTTTGCTTAATTAGCATACAAATTATGGCATTCACAAAATAAAGAAAACTTGCCTGTTACAAATACAGTCTAATTTTGAAATACACATCAGACCTTGAATTAAAAAAAAAAAACCCTCTAATGGAAGGAAAACTACATTGGAAAGAATCCCTACTTTTTAAAGTGTTACCAACTTAATTGTTTAGTGTGCCACAATTCCTGACTGCAAAGAATAATGTTCCATGATCATAAATAAGGAAACAAAGAAATATATAAATAAATAAGTGATGAGCAAGTAGGGAAGGAAGGAGAAAGTAACAAACAAAAAAGGGAAAAAAGGAACAAAAGAGAGGAAGGAAGGAAGGAAGGAAGGAAGGAAGGAAGGAAGGAAGGAAGGAAGGAAGGAAGGAAGGAAGGAAGGAAGGAAGGAAGGAAGGAAGGAAGGAAGGAAGAAAAGAAGGAGGCAGTCTAAAACTTTGACAGATTAGTGGACTCACCAAGCCTTTGATCCTGTGTGATTATTGTTTTATGTCCTTCCATAAATCACCCATAGAGTATTTACCCAACCCCATGTATACCTTCCTTTTAATCTGTTAGGATTTCATGAATAACCCCTGAAATATTCAGTGTCTCCATCTGTTATCTCTTACTCTTGCAACGTAAGTGGCATTTCCTTTTCAGTTATAACTCTCATTCATGATGACATTTATATCACTTCTCACTTAACTCCACTTTCATAAGATTTATCCTGCCTTCTCTCCCTAAAGATCCCCTTGTTCCTAATGCCAAATTATAATTTCATGGGGTTCCCAAGCTCACTTCACATCCGGGTCCAATAGTGATTCTAGATTTCTCCAACTCTTCTCCAGTAACATTTCCAAATTTGAGTACTGTTCCCCCATCCATGAACCTCCTCTTTCCAGCTCCATTGTATATGTTGTTTCTCCTCCCTTCCCTCCATTCAAATGTAAGCTTCTTGAAAATAGTGACTTTTTTCATTTGTATTTATATTCCTGGAGTTTTATATGTGCTTGGCATATATTAAAAATTTAATGTTCTTTCTATCTAACTTTTTATCTATGTTTCCATCTATCTATAAGCTACTTGCTCCTATCATGGTATATCTATTTTATGCCTGTTAAGTATTGTCTAACTCCAAGACACTTTTCTGAGTCTACTCCTATTCTTCCTCTAGAATATTTTGCCTAAATTAAGACAACTCTGAGATACCACTACACACCTGTCAGATTGGCTAGAATGACAGGGAAAGATAATGTGGAATGTTGGAGGGGATGTGGGAAAACAGGGACACTGATACATTGTTGGTGCAATTGTGAATGCATCCAGCCATTCTGGAGAGCAATTTGGAACTATGCTCAAAAAGTTATCAAACTGTGCATACCCTTTGATCCAGCAGTGTTTCTACTGGGCTTATACTCCAAAGAGATACTAAAGAAGGGAAAGGGACCTGTATTTGCCAAAATGTTTGTGGCAGCCCTGTTTGTAGTGGCTAGAAACTGGAAAATGAATGGATGCCATCAATTGGAGAATGGTTGAGTAAATTGTGGTATATGAATGTTATGGAATATTATTGTTCTGTAAGGAATGACCAGCAGGATGAATAGAGAGAGGACTGGCGAAACTTACATGAACTGATGCTGAGTGAAATGAGCAGAACCAGGAGATCATTATATACCTCAACAACGATACTGTTTGAGGATGTATTCTGATGGAAGTGGATCCCTTCGATAAAGAGAGCTAATTCAATTTCAATTGATCAAGGATGGACAGAAGCAGCTACACCCAAAGAAAGAACACGGGGAAATGAATATAAACTGCTTGCATTTTTGTTTTTCTTCCCAGGTTATTTATACCTTCTGAATCCAATTCTCCCTGTGCAACAAGAAAACTGTTCAGTTCTGCACACATATATTTTATCTAGGATATACTGTAACCTATTCAACATGTAAAGGATGCTTACCATCTGGGGGAGGGGAAACATCGGAACAGAAGTGAATGCAAGGGATAATGCTGTAAAAAATTACCCTGGCATGGGTTCTGTCAATAAAAAGTTTTTTTAAAAAAGCGTTCTGAAGCTAGGAAAAAAAATAAAATATTTTGCCTAGTAATCGCAGCAGCTGTCATGGATTCAAACAGCATTTTTAAGAAAATGATTCCTTCATCTACATATGTGATGCTCATCTTCACATGCTCATGCACATGCTCATCTAATCTTGAACTACCAATTGCCTCTTGAACATCTCAGACTGGAATTTCCATAGACATCTCAAACTCAACATATCCAAAAGCATGATTCATTTTCACTTCTCTAAAATCTTACTTTCTTCCAAATTTTCCTATTATTCTTAAGGGTACCACCATTCTCCCAGTCCCCCAGTTTCATAACCTTGGCATTATCTTTAACTCCTTTCTCAAATCACTCTACAAATCTAATCTGTTACCAAGTCTTGTGGATTCTACCTCTCAATATTTCCATCTCTCTTCTGACACTACCACCATTCTAATAGAGGACATCATCTTTTTATCCCTGTACTACTGCAAGAGTCTCCTCTCTCAAGTTCTTCCTCTCTCCAATCCATTCTTCATTCATTTACCAAAGTGATTTTTCTATGATGTAAATCTAACTTTGATATTTTACTGCTCAGTGAGCTCTAGTTATTGAGTTATTAGTTCCAGGTTCAAACATACTATCATCATTTTGACATTTATAAATCTTCCTGGAGGATGGCAGTTTAGTCAGAAGTACAGTGAGTTCTCCTTCCCACTCGCCCCTCCCTACTACCTCAAAAAAAAAAAAAAGCCCACCAAGACAAAAATCAAAAAACTCCAAACAAACCTAGATGACATTATATTCTGAATCCTGACCAGGAAATCCAAGGGGAAAAATCACAGTGAGTCATTTTTCCAATCCAGGTCAGCACAGAAATATAGACAGAGAGGTCTACAGACACAAGAGACAAGGTCCGGCCAAGCAAAACATTCCAGCAACCAGAGGCTGTGTACCAGAGCCAGAAGAGATCTCCATATCCAAGAGAGAGGGGCTTACACTTGTGCAAAGTGCAGAACAAGTGCCAATTGGCCACTCTACTCAGTTCCAAATCACAGATTCAAGGGAGAGTGACAAGAGGATTTGCACATAGAAATGGTATTCAAGTATAAGTAGTTGTTAGGAGACATAAACTATAAACTAAGAAAAAAGTTCAGAAGCAAACAGCAATTATATGACTTAAACCCTAGAAGTAGAATGGTGTCTAAATTCTAGTTTCCTTATGATTTTGCAACCATCACTGTAAATAAGCAGTGAGCTTGGAATACAATATTTCAGAAAGCCAAATACATAGATAGGCTCACAACCAAGACTAACATATGCAGAAAAACATAAATAGAATTTTTAAGGTGGAAAATAGAATTTTAATAAAATAGAGGACTTCTAAACAATGATGAAAGACTCAGACTGAAGAATAAGAATTAGGGGGAAGGAAAAGATGTCCATTGTAGCAATTTGTTTTACTTGACTAAAGGTGTTTATAACAAAAGTTTTGTTTTGTTTTGTTTGTTTTTTTCAGTTGTGGAGTGGGGAGCAGGAGAGAAGGTAAATTTTTGCCAATTGAAAAAAAAAATTTTTTTAAAAGCTTTATACTAATTGACCCCTTTCTACCTTTTTAGTATTTTTATGCATTACTCCATTCATCTTTTGTTATTAACCAGCAATACTGCATTCTTGCTGTTCTTTAAAAAAAAGGCATTCGAAACTCACTTCTTGAAGTCTTTTTCACCAGCTGTTCTCCCATTTCTGTAATGCTCTCTCTGCTTATCTTTACTTCCTGGCCTCACTGTTTTCCTTTAAACTCAATTCAAATCCTACCTTTTCCAGGGAGACTTTCCTTGTACTTGTTTGTAGACTTCTACTTGTGCACCTTGGTTATGTGAGATCATTTTTTTCTAATCTTCCTCTTCCTTTCTTTCTTTCATGTGTTCTTCCTCATCTTTCCATTCTTTCCAAGCACCTCATGCTAATGACTTCTCTTTGAGATTAGTTTTCATCCATTTGTATACATTTTGTTTCCAGATGACTGCTTGCATGTTGAATGTTAGAATGAGAGTTTTTTGAAGGCAAGAATTGTATCTTTGCCTCTTTATGTCTAGCACTTAGTGCCTAGTATATAGTAAGTGTTTAATAAATGTTTATTGATTGATGTGATCATGCACAGTTTTGATTCTTTGAAAATTGTCGTTTCTTTCATTTGAAGCCACATCAACAACATAAATACGTGTCAGGAAGCAGTTTGGGATTGTTGAAAGTTCTATACAATTTTCCAAAAGGGTTCTAATCCATTCTCTGTTCATTTGTGAGCTCAGCTTATTGGCCCTCTGAAGTCACTTTCTAAGATTTAGGAAATGATGGATGCACTGTTCTATCTAAAGCACGATGCACTCTAGATGTTGGATTTGAGATCAGAAAGACCTAGATTTAAATGAATTCCACCTTTATCATTAGCCTCTTCATAGCAGTTGAGGAAGAAGTCTCTTACCATCTTTGTGTTGGGAGGTTCGAATCAGATAAAGAGATATAACATATATTTCCTAACACTAAAACTCTTATTAAGTGTGTTTGTTATTATTCATCTCTTGTTGCTCCCAGTGGATGGCTAAATTGCTATTTTTTGTGCTTGTGGATCTCATTGGAGAGGCAGAATCATGTGGTGGATACAATGCTGGACTTGAGTCCAGGAAGATTTGGGAAATTCAAATATGGCCTTAGACACTTACTAGCTATATAACCTTGGGCAAATCCCTTAGCTCCTATTTGCTTCAGTTCCTCATATGGAAAATGGGGACACACCATAGAATGAAATAGCAAGATATTCCTAATATTTTTACCAAGAGAAACCCATGGATAAAAGTCAATAAGATCATGTAAAGCCTAAATACTGAAAAAAAAAAAAAAAAGCATTCAACAACAATTTGAGTTTAGTTGATATTTTCCAAAGTAACCTATAGCTTTCTCCCCTTTTCCCTCAGTATGTCACCCCACTCCTAATCCCATATACAACCCAAGCTCAATTCTAAGTCTTCTTCATCCATGGGTCAAAATGCCCTCTTCTCTTTCCTGTTGAAGATGAAATAAAGTTTTCATTCTTCCAACTTCATAAAAAATTTGTGAAGGATATGTATTCAAACCACAAAATGGAGAAGTGAGACCCAAAACATTTATGACTAATGGACCCCTTAGCACCCTAGACTGCAAAGCCTTCATAAGTGTTTCCATTGCTCCATAGGCTAAGTAGGTTTCCCTGGGGAAGCAATTTATATTCAGCTCACATTCAAATGAAGTTAGCTCAAGATATTATTATTACTTTTTTTTAAAAACTGGAACTCGGTTGAGTTACCAGAAAATACTAATGAAAACTGCTGGCTGTAGACCAAGGTTCTGTCAGTGGAAGAGTATGTGTGAATGCTTAAATTGAGGTGTACCAAATTTAAAGTGGGAGGTGTTAATGCAAATTTTTTTGGGGAAAATACTTGGGAGTGAAAAAATTAAAAGGAACATTTGTTCCAAAGGAATTCTGGATTACCTGGGGTAAATCTGTGACTATAATTAATAATTAGAAGAGTTTACTCTAGAGATTGCTTGGCAGGGATGATCTGAAAGAAAACATAAGGAACACTAGGAAAAAGACATTCACACCTCATTAGTACATGTACCCAGATGCCTTCAAATTAGAAACTTTTTTTAAAAAGGCAAATTCCATGCTTATCTATTCTTAACAAGATACCACAAAACCGCTGAATGAAAAGTCTAAGCAAATATGTCTCAATTACTTAGTGAATAATGATTCTATTTGTGACTAAGATCCAGGCCACATTGATTCATCTCCTTGACACTTTATGCATTTGTGACATTTCATAACAAACTATCAAACCAGCAATAAGTATTTATTACAAATAAATAATGCTTATTATGTACCAAGCACTATACTCAGTGCTGGGAATATAAAGATAAAATGAAATAGTCCCTTCTCTCAAGAAGTTAATATTCTATAGGGGGATACCTGTGATTCAATGTATACATCACATTTGGAGAGATCAAGAAAGGCTTCATTCAGAAGACAGTACTTGACTGTTGAAAAAAAAAATTAAGGGACTCTCTGAGGCAGGGTATAATTCAATCATAAGGGATAGCCAATGAAAAGAGATGGAGTATCTGTTGGCTAGGTAATTCTTTTCTGAAGTGGAATGAGTGTAATGAAGTTAGAAATGTAGGTTGGCACTAGGTTATTAAGAACTTTAAATGTCAGTCATTGGATTATATTGAATAACATCTCTTCTTAAGAATAAAACAAAAAAAGAAAAGATTATCTACTTGTAGATTTTGCTGATCTATTTTGGTTTAATCTTGACTACCTTGGATACCATTGTCAGAAGGCAAGACATGTTAGATTTGACCTCTCCCCAGGATTCCGCAGAACACTTAAAGGATATTTTGGATACCTAAGCTCTCTGCCATTGGCTCTAGCCTCCTTCAGTGGTGTCCCCTCAAGTGTAAGGGATAGGGTCCCCTGAATCTTAGTTTTATTTAACCTTTTTATAAAGTTTTTTTTTACTTTTACAAAGTTTTTTTGTTTTGTTTTTACTTTTACAAAGAAATATTTACTTTAAAGGTATAAAATCATAAATATACAAATTTACCCCTTATAGGTGAGTCTCAATTCTCCTCTGAGAAAAATGATTATAAAGAAAAAATGATTTGAAGAGATCCAGAGTTCCCTCCCCCCCTTTTTTTCTAAAGTCCTCATTTAGGAGCAAGTTTGGGGGGATAAATGCTTTGATTAGATTGTCCAAGGCTAGGTAAATTTAGAAGTAAATGACATAATTAAAGTTACATATTCCATCCCCTCAATAAAATAGTTCCATCTCTTATTGTAACATTTATTCTTTCTTTTTAATTGTTAACCAATCTACCCTCAGGAACATTTATTCTTCCAAAGACTCTACTGTGAGCTCCACTGCTGTTATTTGACTTTGGCATTTGAGAGTATCATTTTAAAAAAAAAGAAAAAGAAAAGAGAGTATCATTGACTTTTTATTAATAAAATAATTAGCCCGGAAACTATGTCTCTTGAACTTTTAAAATATCACACCCCTCTATATCATCTCAATACCTGAAGAGGGGAGGGAATTCGGTTCATGTGTGGTTCAGAAATGGTGAGGGGTCACCATTTAATAAAAAAGCTTGAGAGATCTCTAGAAGCAAAGCAAAATTTATTATACATTTTCAAAAGAAGGGAATCCCACTTTTGGAGCAGACAATGGAAGGGAGGAGGCACCATAGGGGACAGGGTCAATACTTTTAGTCCCTAACACAAATACCCTCTCCCACCACTGACCCTTATCCTCATTGGCTGAGGATCTTACATTCTAAACCCAAGAAATTGAACTTGACCAATAAGTACATAGTTGCCCATATTTGACTGAAATAGGGAGAAAATGATATCATGGGAGCATACCAGGAAGGGGACTTAAGTATGCCCTTGACTCAATCTTCAAAGTCCTTCAGGCTTACTCAAATTCTGAAGTAGATGAAGCCTTACTTGATTTTCACTACTATCTTGAGAGATCTCAGCTCATCTTGTTCAGTTCATAATCTAGTTCAGTTCCTACATAGTATAGTCTTAGGTTCTGCATCCAAAGTCTATCTTAACCTTGAATTTTAGTCATCCAGGCTTTTCCAGGTTTCCTGGCTGGGCTTACTGACTACAACATTTAGCCTGGAATCCTGACTTAAAACATATCCCTGGCTTAAAGGTCTGGTCCTAATAAGAATTTTCCCCTGCACTTGAAACTGAGAACAAGTAAAACAGTGAAAATATCCCAGGACCATTTCACTGAGTCACAAGGTAAAAAAAAGAGGGAGAAAATATGTTCCTTTCCTGATTCAGTTCATGGCTTCGACATGGAGGGTGAACTGTATATGGTCCTCATCTTCTGGATAAAGCAGGAGAGAACACTCAAGAAAGTGAGACTTTATTTTCTTGTTTTCATTACACATCTAATATGGACATGTGCTTTGCATGACTTCATATATTTAATGGGTATCAGATTGTTTACCTTCTTGATAAATGGGGGAGGGCTAGAAGGAGGGAAAGAATTTGTAACTCAAAATCCTTACAAATGAATGTAATATATCATTTCTTGCAGGTAATATGGTGGTGTGCTTAGAAAATCTAAAAAAAACTACTTGGAATAATTAACAACTTTAGCAGAATTGTAGGATATAAAATAAACCCATATAAATCATCAATATTTATATATAACCAACAAAGTCCAGTAGTAAGAGATATAATGAGAAATTCCATTTAAAATAACTGTAGACAATAAAAAATATTTGAGTCTAACTCCCATAACAAACCCAGGGACTATATGAACACAATTACAAAACACTTTTTATATAAAGAAAGTCAGATCTAAACAATTGGAAAAATATAAATTGTGGGTAAGCAGAGCTAATATAATAAAAACTACAATTTTACCTAAGTTAATTTACTGAGTCAGTGCCATACCAATTAAACTACCAAAAAGTCATCTCACAGAACTAGAAAAAATAACAAAATTCATCTGAAAGGACAAAAGATCAAGAATATCAAAGTAACTAATGAAAAAAAATCCAAAGGAAGGTAGCCTAATTGTACCAGATCCAAAATTATATTATAAAGTGGCAGGCATCAAAACTATTTGGTATTAACTAAAAAATAGATTCAGCAATACCACTAATAGGTGGTATTTCCTAAAGAGATCAGAGATTCACACATACAAATCTATTCATAGCAGCTTTTTTTGTAGTGGTAAAGATTGGAAATGAAGGGGATGCCTGTCAACTGGGGAAGGGTTGAACAAGTTCTGGTATATGAATGCAATGCAATGTTGTTGTTCTATAAGAAATGATGAGCAGGCTAGTTTCAAAAAAGTCTGGGAAGCTTTACATGAACTGATGCTGGGTGAAGTAAGCAGAACCAGAGAACATTGTATCCTGTAACAGCAACATTGTTCAATAATCAACTATAATACAGTATGTTTGTGAGATTGTCTTAGAACATGCGTAGATTTAACATTGTAGCATTCCTCTATCATATTAATGGGAGCAGCCTCTTTCAATTTACTATATAACCAATTGAACAGAAAAATAAAATGTCTGTATGTCTATTTACTCATTCATTTATTTATAACATCCTGGTTTTTACTTAATAATATTTTATTTTTTCGAGTTACATGTAAAGAAAAATTTCAACATTCATCTTTTTAAGATTTTGAGCTCTAAATATTTTTTCTCTCCCTTTCTCTCCCTCCTCCCCACACCAAGAGAGTAAGCTATCTGACGTGGGTATACACACACACACACACACACACACACACACACACACACATATATATATATATACACAATCATGTTAGACATATTTCCACATTAGCTATGTTGTGAAAGTAGTATTGCTTCCATTTTAAAAATCCAGGTTGAATTGTAGAAGAAATCTGTACCTAACGGTATCATTCAATCCACTGTGAGGTGTTCAACAGGTTATGCACTGAGCAAGGAGTAAGTTCAGAAACAAACTGCATCTGTGTGATTCTGACTCCTATGTGGAACAAGTTCTCAGTTCTAGTTTCTAGCCCATTTTGAAGTCTGCAGCAGAATAAACAAGGCAGAAATCCAGGAAGAAAGCAGAATTTGTGGTTTGCAGCAACTGTGACTGACTCCAGGAGTATCCACTCCAGGAGAATAATCAATACAGAATCCTAAAGGGATTCTAAAGGGCAGAGTGAAGTTCTGTAATGCTGCACCAATAAATTTTTTCAATTGCCTTACAGAAGTTGAAAACAACAGTAGCTTACTTGAACTACAATTAGAGACAATCTCATAGATGTATTCTTCAGATCCAGCCAGGTCAGAAATTTTCAAAGCATGAAAACCCAGGAGAACAAAAAATCAACCCAGACATTTCTTCCATGAATGGCCAGAATCCAGCCTTAACATAAAGTCCAGAGTCAGAAAAAGGGCTGGAAAAATGAAGTAACAAATAAAAAAAGTATCTCACCATAACTCCAAAACATCTGCCAAAACTTCAAAGAAAAATATAACTTGAGCACAGCTTCAACTAGAATTCTTCAAAGAGATGAAGCAAATTTGTAAAAAGAAAAATTTTTGCATACAATGGAATGAAAATAACAGAGGGAAAAGGTGGAAAAGAATGAAGACTATGGAATAAAATATTGGAAAGAGAATTAATAGCTTGGCACAAGAATTACAAAACCTTGCCTAAATAATAAATTCCCTAAAAATTAGAATGGATAAAATGAAATACAAGAAGAAATATTAGAACAAAGTCACCTAATTTAGCAACTACCATTATATAGGAATGGAGAGCTTGGAACATGATGCTCCAGAAGGTAAAAAATATAAGCTTACAATGAAGAATAACTTGCCCAGCAAAACTGAATATAATCCTACAAGGGTAAAATAGAGCTGCTTTTTTTTTTTTTTTTTTTTTAACAATGTTGACAATTTTTTTTTATTATTATTATAGCTTTTTATTTACAAGTTATATACATGGGTAATTTTACAGCATTGACAATTGCCAAACCTTTTGTTCCTATTTTTCCCCTCCTTCCCCCCCGCTCCCAGATGGTAGGTTGACCAATACATGTTAAATATGTTAAAGTATAAATTAAATACAATATAAATATACACACCCAAACAGAAAATAGAGCTTTAATGAAAAAGAAGACTTCCAAATATTGCTGATACTACATTCCAGGTATACCTACATACATACATACATACATATATATATATATATATATATATATATATGTTGAAGTACAAACAAGTCAAGAGAAACATAAAAAGGTAAAGGTAAACAAGCATAAGGGAATAAAGAAAGAAAAAAAATGCTGATATTCTAATATGCAAAGATGATTCATGTACCCCCTCAGAATTCTATTATCATCAGGGATTGTAGAGAAAATTTACTTGACAAGGATTATTTCTGTAGTGCCTTGATGATGTTAAAAGAAGAATGGGAAAGGAGTATGAAAAGAATACAGCTGGGGTAGGTGAAAAGGAAAGATAGGAAAAATTATCTCATATAATTGGGGAACCCACAGAATGTTATATAATCAAGGAGGAATGAAGTGTGTGTATATCATTTTAAATTCACTTTCATCTAAACTAGTCAAAGGAGGGAAGAAGATATTCCCACTTAAAGTTGAGTATACAAATATATTTCACTCATCAGGGAACTAAGAGAGAGAAGGGATGAAGGAAAAAAGGAATAAAAAAATAATAAGAGGGAGAGCACACTAAGGGAGGGATTCTTCTAAGGAAAACAAATTAAGAAGGGATGGTCATATTAAAGAGGGACTTAAAATAAAAGAAAAAGAGAATAAAGAGCTTTTCGGTGTGATGGAGAAAGCCATCTGCGTCTGGAAAGAGGACTGTGAAGAATGTGGATGATAACTATTTTCATCTTTTTTGCTCTGGTTTGCTTGCTTGCTTTCCCCCCTCCCCGCCTTTTCTCATTTTTTTTTCCTTTTTGATCTGATTTTTCTTGTGCAGCATGATAGATGTGGAAATATGTATAGTAAAAAAAAAAAAAATTCTGGTTTTGAAAAAAAAAATTAAGGGACTCTCTGAGGCAGGGTATAATTCAATCATAAGGGATAGCCAATGAAAAGAGATGGAGTATCTGTTGGCTAGGTAATTCTTTTCTGAAGTGGAATGAGTGTAATGAAGTTAGAAATGTAGGTTGGCACTAGGTTTTTAAGAACTTTAAATGTCAGTCACTGGATTATATTGAATAACAATTCTTCTTAAGAGTAAAACAAAAAAGAAAAGATTATCTACTTGTAGATTTTGCTGATCTATTTTGGTTTAATCTTGACTACCTTGGATCCCGTTGTCAGAAGGCAAGACATGTTAGATTTGACCTCTCCCCAGGATTCCGCAGAACACTTAAAGGATATTTTGGATACCTAAGCTCTCTGCCATTGGCTCTAGCCTCCTTCAGTGGTGTCCCCTCAAGTGTAAGGGATAGGGTCCCCTGAATCTTAGTTTTATTTAACCTTTTTATAAAGTTTTTTTTTACTTTTACAAAGTTTTTTTGTTTTGTTTTGTTTTTACTTTTACAAAGAAATATTTACTTTATGGATTTCTCTGACAAAGAGACTTAACTGAGTTTCATTGGAGAAATGATGGACAGAAACAGCTACACCCAAAGAAGGAATACTGGGAAATGAATGTGAACTATTTGCATTTTTGATTTTCTTCCCGAGTTATTTTTACCTTCTGAATCCAATTCTCCCTGTGCAACAAGAGAACTGTTCGGTTCTGCAAATATGTATTGTATCTAGATATACTGCAACATATTTAACATATCTAGGACTGCTTGCCATCCTGGGGTGGGGGGGAGGAGGGAGGGAGGGGAAAAAACGAAACATAAGTGATTGCAAGGGATAATGTCGTGTAAAAATTATCCTGGCATGGATTCTGTCAATACAAAGTTATTATTAAATAAAATAAAATTAAAAATAAATAAATAAATAAATAAATGTGCCAAGTATATGGAAAAAAAAAAAAGAAATATTTACTTTAAAGGTATAAAATCATAAATATACAAATTTACCCCTTATAGGTGAGTCTCAATTCTCCTCTGAGAAAAATGATTATAAAGAACAAATGATTTGAAGAGATCCAGAGTTCCCTCCCCCCCTTTTTTTCTAAAGTCCTCATTTAGGAGCAAGTTTGGGGGGATAAATGCTTTGATTAGATTGTCCAAGGCTAGGTAAATTTAGAAGTAAATGACATAATTAAAGTTACATATTCCATCCCCTCAATAAAATAGTTCCATCTCTTATTGTAACATTTATTCTTTCTTTTTAATTGTTAACCAATCTACCCTCAGGAACATTTATTCTTCCAAAGACTCTACTGTGAGCTCCACTGCTGTTATTTGACTTTGGCATTTGAGAGTATCATTTATAAAAAAAAAGAAAAAGAAAAGAGAGTATCATTGACTTTTTATTAATAAAATAATTAGCCTGGAAACTATGTCTCTTGAACTTTTAAAATATCACACCCCTCTATATCATCTCAATACCTGAAGAGGGGAGGGAATTCGGTTCATGTGTGGTTCAGAAATGGTGAGGAGTCACCATTTAATAAAAAAGCTTGAGAGATCTCTAGAAGCAAAGCAAAATTTATTATACATTTTCAAAAGAAGGGAATCCCACCTTTGGAGCAGACAATGGAAGGGAGGAGGCACCATAGGGGACAGGGTCAATACTTTTAGTCCCTAACACAAATACCCTCTCCCACCACTGACCCTTATCCTCATTGGCTGAGGATCTTACATTCTAAACCCAAGAAATTGAACTTGACCAATAAGTACATAGTTGCCCATATTTGACTGAAATAGGGAGAAAACGATATCATGGGAGCATAGCAGGAAGGGGACTTAAGTATGCCCTTGACTCAATCTTCAAAGTCCTTCAGGCTTACTCAAATTCTGAAGTAGATGAAGCCTTACTTGATTTTCACTACTATCTTGAGAGATCTCAGCTCATCTTGTTCAGTTCATAACCTAGTTCAGTTCCTACATAGTATAGTCTTAGGTTCTGCATCCAAAGTCTATCTTAACCTTGAATTTTAGTCATCCAGGCTTTTCCAGATTTCCTGGCTGGGCTTACTGACTACAACATTTAGCCTGGAATCCTGACTTAAAACATATCCCTGGCTTAAAGGTCTGGTCCTAATAAGAATTTTCCCCTGCACTTGAAACTGAGAACAAGTAAAACAGTGAAAATATCCCAGGACCATTTCACTGAGTCACAAGGTAAAAAAAAGAGGGAGAAAATATGTTCCTTTCCTGATTCAGTTCATGGCTTCGACATGGAGGGTGAACTGTATATGGTCCTCATCCTCTGGATAAAGCAGGAGAGAACACTCAAGAAAGTGAGACTTTATTTTCTTGTTTTCATTACACATCTAATATGGACATGTGCTTTGCATGACTTCATATATTTAATGGGTATCAGATTGTTTACCTTCTTGATAAATGGGGGAGGGGCTAGAAGGAGGGAAAGAATTTGGAACTCAAAATCCTTACAAATGAATGTAATATATCATTTCTTGCAGGTAATATGGTGGTGTGCTTAGAAAATCTAAAAAAAACTACTTGGAATAATTAACAACTTTAGCAGAATTGTAGGATATAAAATAAACCCATATAAATCATCAATATTTATATATAACCAACAAAGTCCAGTAGTAAGAGATATAATGAGAAATTCCATTTAAAATAACTGTAGACGATAAAAAATATTTGAGTCTAACTCCCATGACAAACCCAGGGACTATATGAACACAATTACAAAACACTTTTTATATAAAGAAAGTCAGATCTAAACAATTGGAAAAATATAAATTGTGGGTAAGCAGAGCTAATATAATAAAAACTACAATTTTACCTAAGTTAATTTACTGAGTCAGTGCCATACCAATTAAACTACCAAAAAGTCATCTCACAGAACTAGAAAAAATAACAAAATTCATCTGAAAGGACAAAAGATCAAGAATATCAAAGTAACTAATGAAAAAAAATCCAAAGGAAGGTAGCCTAATTGTACCAGATCCAAAATTATATTATAAAGTGGCAGGCATCAAAACTATTTGGTACTAACTAAAAAATAGATTCAGCAATACCACTAATAGGTGGTATTTCCTAAAGAGATCAAAGATTCACACATACAAATCTATTCATAGCAGCTTTTTTTGTAGTGGTAAAGATTGAAAATGAAGGGGATGCCTGTCAACTGGGGAATGGTTGAACAAGTTCTGGTATATGAATGCAATGCAATGTTGTTGTTCTATAAGAAATGATGAGCAGGCTAGTTTCAAAAAAGTCTAGGAAGATTTACATGAACTGATGCTGGGTGAAGTAAGCAGAACCAGAGAACATTGTATCCTGTAAAAGCAACATTGTTCAATAATCAACTATAATACAGTATGTCTTGTGAGATTGTCTTAGAACATGTGTAGATTTAACATTGTAGCATTCCTCTATCATATTAATGGGAGCAGCCTCTTTCAATTTACTATATAACCAATTGAACAGAAAAATAAAATTTCTGTATGTCTATTTACTCATTCATTTATTTATAACATCCTGGTTTTTACTTAATAATATTTTATTTTTTCGAGTTACATGTAAAGAAAAATTTCAACATTCATCTTTTTAAGATTTTAAGCTCTAAATATTTTTTCTCTCCCTTTTTCTCCCTCCTCCCCACACCAAGAGAGTAAGCTATCTGACGTGGGGTATACACACACACACACACACACACACACACACACACACACATATATATATATATACACAATCATGTTAGACATATTTCCACATTAGCTATGTTGTGAAAGTAGTATTGCTTCCATTTTAAAAATCCAGGTTGAATTGTAGAAGAAATCTGTACCTAACGGTATCATTCAATCCACGTGAGGTATTCAACAGGTTATGCACTGAGCAAGGAGTAAGTTCAGAAACAAACTGCATCTGTGTGATTCTGACTCCTATGTGGAACAAGTTCTCAGTTCTAGTTTCTAGCCCATTTTGAAGTCTGCAGCAGAATAAACAAGGCAGAAATCCAGGAAGAAAGCAGAATTTGTGGTTTGCAGCAACTGTGACTTTGACTCCAGGAGTATCCACTCCAGGAGAATAATCAATACAGAATCCTAAAGGGATTCCAAAGGGCAGAGTGAAGTTCTGTAATGCTGCACCAATAAATTTTTTCAATTGCCTTACAGAAGTTGAAAACAACAGTAGCTTACTTGAACTACAATTAGAGACAATCTCATAGATGTATTCTTCAGATCCAGCCAGGTCAGAAATTTTCAAAGCATGAAAACCCAGGAGAACAAAAAATCAACCCAGACATTTCTTCCATGAATGGCCAGAATCCAGCCTTAACATAAAGTCCAGAGTCAGAAAAAGGGCTGGAAAAATGAAGTAACAAATAAAAAAAGTATCTCACCATAACTCCAAAACATCTGCCAAAACTTCAAAGAAAAATATAACTTGAGCACAGCTTCAACTAGAATTCTTCAAAGAGATGAAGCAAATTTGTAAAAAGAAAAATTTTTGCATACAATGGAATGAAAATAACAGAGGGAAAAAGTGGAAAAGAATGAAGACTATGGAATAAAATATTGGAAAGAGAATTAACAGCTTGGCACAAGAATTACAAAACCTTGCCTAAATAATAAATTTCCTAAAAATTAGAATGGATAAAATGAAATACAAGAAGAAATATTAGAACAAAGTCACCTAATTTAGCAACCATCATTATAAAGGAATGGAGAGCTTGGAACATGATGCTCCAGAAGGTAAAAAATATAAGCTTACAATGAAGAATAACTTGCCCAGCAAAACTGAATATAATCCTACAAGGGTAAAATAGAGCTGCTTTTTTTTTTTTTTAACAATGTTGACAATTTTTTATTATTATTATAGCTTTTTATTTCCAAGTTATATACATGGGTAATTTTACAGCATTGACAATTGCCAAACCTTTTGTTCCTATTTTTCCCCTCCTTCCCCCCCGCTCCCAGATGGTAGGTTGACCAATACATGTTAAATATATTAAAGTATAAATTAAATACAATATAAATATACACACCCAAACAGAAAATAGAGCTTTAATGAAAAAGAAGACTTCCAAATATTCCTGATACTACATTCCAGGTATACCTACATATATATATATATATATATATATATATATATATATATATATATATATATATATATATATATGTTAAATACAAACAAGTCAAGAGAAACATAAAAAGGTAAAGGTAAACAAGCATAAGGGAATAAAGAAAGAAAAAAATGCTGATATTCTAATATGCAAAGATGATTCATGTACCCCCTCAGAATTCTATTATCATCAGGGATTGTAGACAAAATTTACTTGACAAGGATTATTTCTGTAGTGCCTTGATGATGTTAAAAGAAGAATGGGAAAGGAGTATGAAAAGAATACAGCTGGGGTAGGTGAAAAGGAAAGATAGGAAAAATTATCTCATATAATTGGGGAACCCACAGAATGTTATATAATCAAGGAGGAATGAAGTGTGTGTATATCATTTTAAATTCACTTTCATCTAAACTAGTCAAAGGAGGGAAGAAGATATTCCCACTTAAAGTTGAGTATACAAATATATTTCACTCATCAGGGAACTAAGAGAGAGAAGGGATGAAGGAAAAAAGGAATAAAAAAATAATAAGAGGGAGAGCACACTAAGGGAGGGATTCTTCTAAGGAAAACAAATTAAGAAGGGATGGTCATATTAAAGAGGGACTTAAAATAAAAGAAAAGAGAATAAAGAGCTTTTCGGTGTGATGGAGAAAGCCATCTGCGTCTGGAAAGAGGACTGTGAAGAATGTGGATGATAACTATTTTCATCTTTTTTGCTCTGGTTTGCTTGCTTGCTTTCCCCCCTCCCCGCCTTTTCTCATTTTTTTTTCCTTTTTGATCTGATTTTTCTTGTGCAGCATGATAGATGTGGAAATATGTATAGTAAAAAAAAAAAAAATTCTGGTTTTGAAAAAAAAAAAGATTATCTAGAGACTCTTAAGTGAAGGAAAGAAAAGAGAAGCAGATTGCACCACCCTAGAGCACTGGGGTTTAATACACTCCTCTCTTACTATTGTTTTCTTCGTTTTCTTCTTCTTTCCTTGAGAAAAAAAAAGAAAAGATTGATGTGATGGACTTGGTTCTCAACAATTTGGTGATTCAAGGCAATTAATAAATTTGGGATGGAAAATGCTATTTCCTTCCAGAGAGAGAACTATGGAGACTGAATGTAGATTAAGCATAGTATTTTAATTTTTTTTGTTGTATGTTGTTTTTTCTTTGACCTACATCAGATTGCTTGCTCTCTTGGAGAGGGGGGAGGTGAGGGAGAGAGGGAGAAAATTTGCAACACGGTTCCACAAAAAATGAATGTAGAAGCAAGGTAATTCAGGCCAGTCCCAATGGACGTGTGATGGAGAAAGTTATCTGCACCCAGAGAGAGGACTGTGAGGACTGAGTGTGAATTACAAGATAGTATTTTTATCTTTTTTGTTGTTGTTTGCTTAGAATGAAAGAGAATAGAAGAATGGATTTGGAAGCAAAATCCACTGATATTTTGCTCATTAAAAAAATACTTGAAACAGAAAGATGCACATATTTAAAATAAGAGGTTGAAACAAAAACCTATGCTTCAACTGAAATTTAAAAAAACTGCTGCAATCACAATCTCAGACAACTTATATGTGTATGTATCTATATATACATATATATATGTATATATATATATACATAAATATATACTTATATATAAAGTTACAAATCTAAAATCTGTATATTTAACATGACCAGTGAGAGGCCATTTGTTTTTCTTGACTATACATGTTAGTTTTTTAAATTTAATCCTCACTAACTTTAATCAGTGTCTTTGAGTAAGCCATTTTTTCCTCCCAGATTTTGACCACATCTTCTCTATTTTATCATTTAAACATTAACTTATTATGCTAAACACCAGGGGAAATTTAAAGAGGAATAAGAATTTTAGCCCTGCTTTGAAGGAATTTACAATCTTCTAGAAGAGATAAGGAAGGTAACTGAGTAACTTCAAGGTAAGGCTGTGCCCTACAAATTAAATTCCTTACGACTAGAGCAAATCCAACAAGCAATAAATTATCATTAAAGCTTCTAGATGCTAGGCATTGGGGTTCATAGGCTTTGCTAGACTGCCACCTTGTTCATGATACATGAAAAAATGTAGTCTGTAATATAAGGTTGCAAAGACAAGAGAAAACTGTCCTTCACCTCAAGGAGCTCATATAGTTAAGTATATAGCAGATATTCTTGGAGGGGATCAAGAGGGTCTTCCACAGGTGATGGATTTAAGATTTTAGTCAACAAGCATGTTTTAAGCATTTACTATGTGCTAGGCATTGTACCATGTGCTGGGAATACTAAGGAAAGTAAAAATAGTTCTGGATCTCAACATTAGCTATATATATATATCCTATATATATATAGCTATATATATATCCTTTAGGGTATATATATATATATATATATATATATATATATATATATATATATATATATATATCCTTTAGGGTATCATCAAGAATCATAGGAAGCAGTGTCCTAAGGATCCTGAAAGAAAGAATTATGGAATTGCAGAAATCATGAGATTGTAGGAATCTTCTTGTCTAGATTATTATTTCAGCTTTCTTTTTTGGTCTTCCTAACTTTCATATATCTCCTCTCTAATTCATTCATATCCCACTATCCAAATAATATTCCTAAAGCAATGACTGCTGTAATAATTTCATTCCTGTAGGAAAGAAAGGAAAGAAGGAAGGAAAGAAGGATGGAAGGAAGGAAGGAAGGAAGGAAGGAAGGAAGGAAGGAAGGAAGGAAGGAAGGAAGGAAGAAAAGAATGGAGGGAGGAAGGGAGAAAAGGAAGGAGAAGGAAAGAAGGCAAGAAGGAAGGAGGGAGGAGAGGAAGGAAGGAAGGAAGGAAGGACAGAAGGAAGGAAGGAAGGAAGGAAGGAAGGAAGGAAGGAAAGAGAAGGGAAGGGAAGGAAGGGAAGGGGAGGAAGGAAGGAAGGAAGGAAGGAAGGAAGGAAGGAAGGAAGGAAGGAAGGAAGGAAGGAAGGAAGGAAGGAAGGAAGGAAGGAAGAAGGAAGGAAGAAGGAAGGAAGGAAGGAAGGAAGGAAGGAAAGAAATGAAGGAAGGAAAAAAACGAAGGAAGGAAATGAAGTAAGGAAGAAAGGAGAGAAGAAGGAAGGAAGAAAGGACAGAGGAAGAAAGGAAAGAAAGAAGAGAGTAATGAAGGAAGGAAGAAAAGCAGGGAGGGAGGGAAGGAGTGACTTACTAAGTGCTTATTATAAGCTATATTAAACAGTGAAGATAAAAACATAAACACAAATGCAGTCTTTCCATCAAAGGCATACATTCTAATAAGTGTTGTCTTCCCCTGTATTCTAATAGGAGAGTGTTCAGGCAGAGGCAAAAAATGAAACAGACAGAACCGATGTATCTTGTAGTTCCAGACCTAGAAGAGAAGAATTGGTGGCAAGATTTCAGTCTAGGCAGGAGACAAAGGACCAAGAAGTGGGGAGTGGAGAGTAGAGCAAATCAAAGCTAGGTCTGTCTGAAGTTGTTGCCCAGATGCATGGTAATAGATCAGGATAGTAAGGCCATTGGGCATGGATGAAAAAAGGGGAGGGGGGGAATAGTAATCTCTGCGGTCTAGGTTCTAGTCCTAGCAGCGTCTCTGTCAATAAGGAATATTTATTAAAGAGTTACTATGTGCAAAGAACTATGCCAGGCACCAGGTAAAAACACAATATGAAAACAATCCCTGCTCTAAAGGAGTTTATTTCTACTCTAATAACTACTATGATAGCTAGTGTTTATATGTGCTTTTAAAATTTGCAAAGCACTTTACATGTATTCATTTATTTGATTCTTACATCCAACCAATGTGATTATCATTATTATTACCCACATTTTACAAATGAGGAACCTGAGACTGAGAGATGTTAAGTGCCTTCTTGTTCAGAGTCACAAAGTTAACAAGTGTCTGAGATGGGATTGAACTCTGGTCTTTCTGACTTCCAACTGTGCTATCTACCAGTAGCTGCAACTAGGGAAAAAACAAGAGGGAATTAAATGCTAATGCGGCATTCTTAGTATCTTCCCTTTAGGCTGTGATTCTTATTCTAAGGAACTTCTTGATCTGCTCCAGCTAAAATGCCACAGAACCTACATGACTAAGAATGGGAGACAGTGATGAAAAGGAACTTTTGTCTTTCCCCCTATATTCCCTAAGAAATTTGTGTTTTTTGTGTTTTTTCCAAACGTCTGTGGTATTATCTTCTATCTACTCTGCCTAACAAAGCAAGACTTCAAATTCATAATGACAAACATCTCACTGATATTAAGAAACATTGCTTGATGGCAAGAGAATGTCAGAATCAGCAGGGAATTAAGATAGAGGATTCCCATTTTTATTCCAGGATAATGTAATTTTTCATTTTAAAAAAGATTCTCTTCATATCCAAATTCAGCAGTAAAACGTTATCACATGAAAGAAGACTTTGAAATAATAAACCTGACCTCAAAATTAGGAACCCCTAGGAGTGTGGATATTCCTGCCTTAGAAGCATTGTGTCCAAATGTGTCACTTGAGATACCAAACAGACAAAAGAGATTGGCGCTAGAAACAATGCAGCTATTCAGCCAGACAGCCCCAGGGCATTGGATTTCCTGGTTGTATGGAGTGACATTTAAAGTCACATTAGGCACCAGCTCCCAGCCTGGTGGGGAGCAGATTTAAGAGTCTTTTTATTGAAAAACAAGGCAAAAGGGAAAGAAAGAGAAGGGGGAGGAAGGGATATGGAAAGGGTTGAGGAGAGAGAAAAGAGGAGCCAAAAGAAAAGGAAGCCTTCCTTAATTTTGGTTAGCAGAAGTCAGTGGCCTAGAGTCAGATCACCATTTCATGGATTGTAAAAGTATAGCACAGGGTTAGAGATATCTAGGACAATTTCTTCCAGAGATGGTCACTTGGGCAATTGTGCCCAAATTCTGGGTGTCACATATCACTTGGCCACAGAACCGTGTCTCAGTGACCATGAAATAAGCCTTGGCTTGGACTAGGTTGTCCTCATGTCTTCCAAAGTCCTGATCAATAATTCTCGTGTGGATCCCAGAAGCTATCACAGCCAGACTTTCAAGGGCCTATATCTCTGAGAGGTAGAATTCACAGGTAAAGAAAAGGTTTAAAAATTTTAAAAACTCTGTCTCTTTTTCTCTCCCCCCTCCTCTGCTTCTCTCTGTTTCTCTTTTTGTCTCTCTATCTCTGTCTGTCTCTCTCTTTCTCATATTGATGAGGTTTTAAGTTTTGGGGTTCCCTTTCAGGGAACCAAAGGATGAGGTCTAGATTTAGGTAACCAAAATGAGATTAGGGTTTCTAATCAGGGAGTTAAATGATAAGGTCTAATGGCAGGTTTGGGGTTCAGGGAACCAAATGGAGAGGTTTGGCTCCCCCGTACCTCCTTCAGATTAGGCACAAGGGTAGGGAGTTTGGGGGAACCCCCTTCTGGCAGCGCAGAGATTCTCTGTAAAGGAATTTACAAAACCAAAAACCTAGATTGATAAGAGAGATTTTTATAGGAATTAGGAAGTAAGGTTAGAAATCCTGAGAGCCATAAAGTCTCATTAGGGAAGTAGTCAATCATAAAAAGAGGGTAGCACTGGAAGAGAATATTATCCAGTGGCAGAGGCCTCCTTGATATGGGAAGCATGGCATAGCTGGCATGTCAGGACCTCTGCAAAGAGTTGTTTCAAGTTGGCTCTTTTTATGTATAAGCTGGGTTTTGGCTGTAACTGGAATTTGAATAGAATTGAATGAGTTTCTTTAATTTAATAGGGTTGGAATTCTTTTGCTCAGGACTGAACCAACCCCACTTAGATAAACCACTTTATCTGATTCCCTGGGGCAGTCTCTCACTGAGGCAGAATTGAAGGAGATTTTCTCCTTCAAGGAGTTTTAGAGTTTCGGGTCCCTTCTTCAATATCATATCAGTTTAGGTTTACAAGTTCATCAAAATCACCATGATTATAGAATGGAATGGCTGGATTAGGAGTTCATCTGGCTCTACCAGAAAGTACTAGTGGCTCCAACTGGTAAGTCTATGCTTACCACCATTCACATGAACATCAAAGAGGTTACAAGATTTTTTTTTGTTTTTTCAGAACTATGGTCTCCTATGTTCCAATCCATGTTTTTGCTCCCAGGATAAAGTTACAATTGTTCAATGTTAAAGAATATAGTAAAGGATGAAGATTAAAAGGAACCACGGTAAAAGCAAAGTAAGCAGAGACAGATTAAGTCAACAAGGATTTATTAAGTGATTATGTGCCAGGAACCGTTCTAAGCACTGGGGATAAAAAGAAATTCAAAAGATAGAAACTGATCTCATAGAGTTCACAATGTAATAGAGGAGAGAAGCTATATGCAAGGAAACAATAAAAGTGGGAAAGTGGGATACTAGTACATTTTGGTGGAACTGTGAATGGATCCAACCATTCTGGAGAGCAGTTTGGAACTATGCTCAAAAAGTTATCAAACTGTGCATACCCTTTGACCCAGCAGTGTTTCTGATGAGGTTTGGCTCCCTTTGATTCCTAGTCAGGGAACCAAATGATGAGATTTGGTACAGGGCAGGAAGTTGTGAGAATGCCTTCTGGTTGGTGAAGGTCCTTTGTAAATGAATTTACAAAGCCAAAAAGTTAGACTGGTAAAAGAAGTTTATTTGCACTGGAAAGTCAGCTTTTGCAGGCTCACTTCCTTAGTGGTAAGGTCCCGACAGAGAAGTAAAGGTCTAACAGAGAAATCCTGACAGAGAGGTAATGAAGGGCATAGTCCTTTTAGGGAAATGTGTGAGAGAGACAAACAGAAGTTAACACTGAAAAAAAGAATGTCTTTTCAGTGGGCAGAGAACCTCGCAGGTAGTGATATCAAGGGAGGTCCCTTGGCCTGCCATGATTCCTGCTTTTAGATCCTCTGCAAGGGAATGAGCTGAAGGAAGCTTGTTATACAGATAGTTCTTGGTTGGGGCTGGGAACAGTTTGAGTTGAAATCAGAATAGCGAATCTTCCAATTGAATGAGTGTCCCTGGACTAATTTCCAACTCAATAGAATTGGATAGAAATCTAGATTTCCAGCTCTGGCTAAGTAGGAGCAGTCCTGGACTCAAAGTCCCACCCAGATAACAGAATGAAACCACTTTATCTTGATTCCCTGGAGGGGGTCTGTCAGGGGAGAGCTTCTCTAAGGGAGTTTCTCAAGCGTTCCCCCCAAAGTTAGAGAGAGAGAGTAACAAAGAGTTTTGGGGCTCCCCTCATCATTTCTACTGCTTATACCCAAAGAGATCTTAAAGAAGAGAAAGAGACCTATATATATGCAAGAATGTTTGTAGCAGCCCTTTTTGTAGTGGCCAGAAACTGGAAAGTGAGTAGATAGCCATTAATTGGAGAACGGCTGAATAAGTTATGGCATATGAATGTTGTGGAATATTATTGTTCTGTAAGAAACGACCATCAGGATGATTTCAGCGAGGCCTAGAGAGACTTACATGAACTGATGCTGAATGAAATGAGCAGAATCGGGAGATCATTGTATATGGCAACAAGAAGACTATACGACAATCAATTCTTATGAACATGGCTCTCTTCAATAATGAAATGATTCAAACCAACTCCAATTGTTCAATGATGAAGAGAGCCATTTAAACCCAAAGAGAGGACTCTAGGAACTAAATATGGTTCACAATATAACATTTTCACTCTTTTTGTTGTTGTTTGCTTGCATTTTATTTTGTTTCTCTTTCTTGTGCAGCACAATAATTGTAGAAATATATATACATATATTGGATTTAACATATATTTCTACCATGTTTAACATATATTGGACTACTTACCATCTAGAGGAGGGCTTGAGGGAAGGGGAGGAAAATTGGAACACAGGATTTTGCAAGGACTAATGTTGAAGAATTGTCGTTGCCTATGTTTTAAAAAATAAAAAGCTTTTAAAAAAATGCTTAGTGTTGGGAGACTAACTATCTCATTTAAAAACCAGCAAGGAAGCTAATGTCACTGGATTGAAGATGACATGGTAGGCAGAGGGGAAGATAATGCAAGCTGGAAGGGTAAGTGAAGGGGTAGGCCCATGGGAAAATTCAAGACAATCTTCCTGCAAATCTGTAGATTGGAAGCTTCCATTTGCAGCAGATCATCTCCCAGAGATTTTTCTTGAAGAAACCTGGTTCTAGAGTGAGCTGTTCCAGAACATAAAAGACAGGGCTCAGAAAGCAACCACTTTCTCCCTTCTTGTCTGTTCCTTCTTGGCCAGGAAGTTGATTGAGAGCTCCTTCTATATTAATTCTATGAAGAAATCCAAGAGCCTAGTTTCCAAAAACAATTGTACTTGGGCCAGAAAGCTTAGCAACAGGTCCTAAAACCCAAGGAGTTCACCTGGGAAGCTGCCAGTAAACTAGCTTGGGGGCACAGAAGCTAAGTGAGGATTTCCTTTCTAGTTCATTATTTTTATATTATTTCTTAAGACTCTTAAATGCCAGATATTGGGTTAGATTCCTATGATACAAAGACAAAAAAAGCCAACAGTCTTTGTCTTCAAGGAATATATAACTTTGCTCAGCTCCTCTTGATGGTCAGAGGTGGGAAACTGCCAGTTTCTTTTATTACCCATCTAAAATTCTGTTCCATTCTGCCCATTCAGCTCCTCCAATTCAGTGGCCTTCACTTTCTTGCCGTTACCTCAATCTGATCTTTGATCTCCTTACAAGACACTAAAATTTTCTGAATAAATTACCTGCCCAAAACAAGTACTAGCTGAACCTCCTTGAGCTCATAGAGGAAAAAGAACATTATTGTCAGAATGTGTTGTTGAACAGAAGACTTCCTTTCTCCCCATTCTGCAGCAGACTCAATAATAAAATCTGAAAGAATTGCGTCCTCTTATGCTTATGCTAAATATACAAAACCAACACACACTAGAGATTTTTATACAATACACAACTAGGGACTTTCCAGACCAACATTCTTATATGGGAAGTCTGTAACCCACTGGTCTATTCAAATGCTGCAGAATGCTGCTGATTGGCTGGGTACCCTAAGCAGACCTGAAAATACTGTATAAGACAAATCTTTCCTTCTAAAGCTGCTACCAGCAAGCAATCTTCCCTACCATACTGATAAACATCTTTTTCCTTTCGGTTTGGATATTTACTTTATTTGACCTTTTGCAAGTTTGGTCATCAGACCTGCTGATAAGTGATGTTTTTCCTGCATTTTTTAAAGAAACCAAGGCTGAAAATTTTTCCAACAAACACTTCATCTCTAATTCTGAACCCCTGTCTTGCATGCATTCATCCTCACCATCCATAAGCATCACTATGCCTGCCTTCTACCCTTGGGAGTTAGTCTTTACCTATCTGTTCAGCTCTTTCCCAGAGGAAGAGAGTCTTACAGTATTCTTCATGCACTACCGAAAAAGGATGTGGTACTCTGGAGACAAGTTTTTAAGCTGAACAACAACTAGAGTTTGTAGGGGTGCCTTCTTTAGTTGGAATGTAATATAGTACCCAGCTTCTTAAAAAGTAGTTTGTGGCCCCATATAAGATCTCATTACTCAATGTGGGGTTCACAAAATTATGATTTATTGCCAATAGATGTTTAATTTGTGTATCTATGTTTTTTACCTTTATACCCAGGCTCACATAAAAATTTCTAGGGGGAAATGAGTTGGTGAGTGGAAAAGATTAAGGAGCCCTGGTATAATAGAATTAGTGCTGGTTGGGGAGTCAGAGCACTTGGGTGCTCCCAACTGGTTTCTAATCCTGATATTTTTCTACTTCTTTTCTGTATGACTTTGGGCAAATTACTTCACTTCTTAGGGACTCAGTTGTCTCAGCTATAAAATGAAAGAGTTGAACTAGATGACTGAGTTCAGAATGCCTTCTACATAATTTTCTTGAAAGTTCCCCAAATTGGGATGCAGGGAAAATTGGGACACTAATGTATAGTTGGGTTGTGAATTCTGGAGAACATTTTGGAACTATGCCCAAAGGGCTATAAAGCTGTGCATACCCTTTGATCCAGCAATATCACTACTAGGTCTATACCTCAAAGAAATCAAAGGAAAAAGAAAAGTATCCATTTGTACAAAAATCTTTATATCACTTCTTTTTTGTGATAGCAAAGCATTGAAAATTGAGGTGATATTCATTAATTGAGGAATGGTAGAATAGTCATGGTATATGATTATAATAACTATTATTGCTCTATAAAAAACAATGAACAGGCTGGAAATACATGAATTGATGCAGAGTGAAGTGAGCAAAACTAAGGAGAACATTGTACACAGTAACATAAATATTGTACAATGATCAACTGTGAATGATTTAGCTATTCTCAGCAATACAAATAATCCAGAATAACTCCAAAGAACTCATGATGAAAAATGCTATCCACCTCCAAAGAAAGTACTGGAATCTGACTGCAGATTGAAACATATTATTTTTTACTTTTTTCATGTTTTTATTTCTTTTGTCTGAGTTTTCTTTTTATCACATGACTGATATGGAAATATGTTTTGCATTTCACATACACAATCTACATTAATTTGCTTTCTGTCTTAGGAAGAGAGAAAAGGAAGGAGGGAAAGAGCAAAGGAACTCAAATTTTTAAATTTTAAAAAGGGACTCAAATTTTTTTAATTTTAAAAAAGAACACAAAATTAAAAAAAAAACGAATGTCAAAAATTGTATTTATATGTAATGGGGGAATAAAAATTTTTTTTTAAAGAAAGCTGCCTCTATTCCAATTTCATAATACCTCAGTAGTATTAAATGGAGGAAATAAATCTCCTGTATTGGAGGAAGATATGTTTCCAAAGGTCCCATGAATTTGAGAATCTCTCAAAATCTAGAATGATCAAACTCCTGTCAGATTCTAGGCAAAAAATGCCTTTCTTTATTGACACCTCTTTGAAAACTTGATAATAGCCCATCTTTTCTCTTGGTCAAACTCTGCCATCCCTTCTAGGTCCTTTATAGAGCCACATGTAGTATTATCTTTAGCTTCTTCATCATTCTGGAATCTCCCTAACTTATCAATGCCTTCCTAAAATGCAGGAACTTGTGGTGTTCTTGTTCTTCTTTAAAATAATATAAAGGTTCTCTCTGGGGCAAGAGGGTAGGTTTCTCGGGGAGGTTTTCTGGAGGCAGTCTTAGTTGCAGTTGAGATCAATAATTACCCCGAACGCAGCCAGGTGATAATAATACAAACGTTTATTTCTCCTTCCAAGTCTTGTCTCTTTCCTTGCGCCTGGATAGCTAGATTCTTAGAGGCCTATCTTTCTGCTCGGTTCCAAGAGCTCCCTCTGAATGTCTCCAAATCCAAAGGTTTTGTCCTTCAGCCTCTGCTTCTGCTTTCTTCAGCCTCCAGCCAGCACAAAGATGGAATGAATCTCTTGTCTCCTTCACTTGGGGCTCGGCTAGCTTTCTGGCGAGTCTTTCAGACCAGCTTGGTCTCAGTGGGGGAAGTGCAGGAGTCCAGGCATCACAGTGGTGTGAAATGAAGGTAAATCTGGTTGTGCCTCTGAGAGAGCCTTCTCAGTCTTCAGTTCAGCTCCGACTCATGGCTTCTTCTGACTTGACGCTCTTCTCTTCATGTAATTTGGCTGAATTCTGTCCATGAGCCTCTGTCTGTTTCTTTTATATAAGAGAGAGAAATTGTGGGATACAAGAGAAAGGGATTATGGGTTTTCTCCCATAGTGCTCTCTGGCCCCAAGAGCTTCAAGGGAGGTGTGAATTCAGATATCTCATACTAAACCCTGAAATTTCCCAAACGTGTGCACTCCAATGAGTAAAGGTGTGAACACAAGCATTGTATCAATTAGTTCTACTTAGTACCTTGTTTTAGGTTCTGGCCCAAAACATCTTCTTGTAAGATCAGATCAATAATCTATCAACTCTAATGAGTTAGCAGTTTGTAAAGATTCCAACATCTTCCCCTTTCTTTTGTTTTAGAACATAGGGGGGTCATGACCTCCCTGACTTCTCAAGGAGGTGAGAACCCCCCAAAAAAGGTGATCACACCTTCCCTGACACCTCAGGAAGGGAGACGAAAACACCAAAGGAAATAGGAAGTCAAATCAGATTAGCGGGTTTCTGAAGGGGCTCACTTGAAACAGGTACACATCAATCCATCAATATGGGAGGCATTACACATAATTTACATAAGCACATAATCAATATAACAGAGGCTAGTAGTAATGTAACAAATAACATGAATCAACATGAAAATTTAAGTAGTGCAATAGTCTCATCAACAATTTTTCATCTCAAGAAATCCAATGATTCTTGCAATTACATAAAATACATAAGCACGTAGCAATATAACACAGGCTACTAGTAATGTAACAAATAACATGAATCAACCTGAAAATTTATACGTGTCCATAAGTCCTAGAAATAGTCCAAAAGGATTCCATTGTCCATTAGTTCATGTGCCAGGAATCCAATAATTCCTGTAAGCTCTGAAGTACTGCAATAGTCTCATCAACAATTTTTCATCTCAAGGAATCCAATGATTCTTGCTGGTTTTTCAAGAACTAAAACAGTCTCATCTTGTGTTAGGAAATCCAATGATTCCTGAAGATTTTAAAAATCCCTTTAACAGTCTCATTGTCAGCCATGCTCTTTCAGTGTCAGATGCTTCTTAAATCTCCTTTGTTTTGAAGTTTTTCTCTTTTTTTTATTTCATCTCAGGAAATCCAATGATTGTTGCTGGTTTTTCAGGAACTGAAAGCTGAAGATTTTAAAGTTCTTTTGACAATCTTATTGTCAGCCCTCTGATTCCTTCTCCACCTGTGGAAATATAAGCAGTTAACCTATCTAATTCCCTTCTATTTACCACTTTTGGGATTTCTCCTCATAATCTGGTAATTACATTGGAGCTGTTTGCACTGGATATTGCCTTGTTGTCTTAAAAAGCCTATATTCTCCCCAACTGTAATCCTGATTGCTTTTCCATTGGTTGATGACATCAGAGTCCTGAATTTCTAAAGTCTCTCTGGGTGTAACCTCGGCTGCCATTTTGCCCCACCTGGGGTCCTGAAGCTGAGCGGAGCGTCGCATTTCCCTGAGTCAATCTACATTCAAAGGCCCAGTGAAAGCCTCGGTTACATTTTGAACATGGGGTTTTGGGTTTTATTCTCTCACCCTGTCTTCTCATTGTATCTCTGTATCTACATTGGGATCTTAGATATCCAACTTTTCCACACTGAAAACATTGACGAGTTTCTGTAGAATTCCTTTGCCAAGAAGGACCTTGTCTTTCCATGTTCATCATAGTTTGGGCATAATAAGCATTTGTGCTCACTGTGGCACAACGTCTTATGATCTCTTCTAAAGGAGCATTTTTGTCTAGCCCCCATATAATTCTCTTGCAAACTTCATTGGCATTTTCCTTAGCCAAATGTCTAGTCATTATTTCTGTTGCTGCATTGTCTCCAATGGTTCTTATTACAGCTGTTTGCAAACGTCCCACAAAAGCTGCATTGGGACCTTGCTCTATTTTTGTGAAAGCATTATTTCCATCTTTCTGTCCAGGGAGAGAATTCCAAGCTTTTATTGCAGCCTTAGAAATTTGCTCATACACACAAGCATTGTATCAATTAGTTCTACTTAGTACCTTGTTTCAGGTTCTGGCCCAAAACATTTTCTTGTAAGATCAGATCAATAATCTATCAACTCAAATGAGTTAGCAGTTTGTAAAGATTCCAACAGGAACTAAACACAAAACTTCAGATATGACCTACTAAGGGCAGAATACATAAAAACTATCCATTCCTAAAATGTCAGGACTCTCAGTCAGGAAAAATTTATTAAGCATCCAAGTCCTATTGCTTCAGTTGAAGAATACAGCATACAAAAGAAACTTTTAAAATAGAGTAAATAAGGAGAAAGATAAGGTACAAATCTAGAGTTATAATAGAGAAGTCCAAAAGAAAACAACCAGATGGACAATGAAGAGTTGGCTGGGCTGTTTAAAGGGAGGACTAAATCTTACTGGAGATCTCAGTTTTGCTGGCTGATATGATAAAAACAATATTCTAATGGTTGTGTCCAATAAATGTGGTTGCTTCCTCAAAAGATATCGAAATCTTCCTCTAGACCTGATGGATGGATGCAGGGAACTAAAAGCTCAGGTTGTTGGTATCACTTCCTGATCACCTAAATACAATATTCACACGCATTTTCTGATGTGGGAATGGTGGGCCAGAAAGAGCAAATCAGGTTAAAAAACTTGGTTCAACTAAATCAACTCAGGGTGCCCTTAATAAAATATCTCATAAAGTATCTTTCTCCAGTTTTGACTAAGTAAATCTCCTTTTGTTAACTGTTGAATGCTATATATTACTTCCCAGCTTAGACAAAAGACAAAAAATAGTCTACAACCTAGCTCTGGATTACAACCCCACTGTTTTCAACTCTTTGTGTAACATTAATAAAATGAATAAGGTGATAACATATAGAAGATCTTACATCTGGCTGGATGCTGAAGCTTTTCCTGCACTAAAGATTTTCACATTTGTTTGTCCCCTTTGGCTGTCTGGCAATGTCTATGGACCTCTTCCTTCTCAAAATAATGTTGTTAAATGTCTAAATCAAAACACATAGAATTATAGAAGAAATAAGTTATATTGAAATATAGTTGTCAATATTCAAAGTCCACAGACCTTATTTTAAGAATGCCTCTCCTCAACACTGGCCTTATCCAACTAGTGAACAGACATTGGCTACTATACCACATTCCAGTCAAACCAGCCTGCTTGCTATTCCTTGAATTCAGCATTCTACCTCCCACTTGCATGTTTGTAATTCTCTTTTCTTTTCTCTTTTATCCCTTAATTTCTTTTAAGACTCTTAAGACTTTTAAGACATCAAGTGCCATCTTCTTTGGAAAAATTTTACTGACTCCCCTAGTCTTTAATCCTTTCCTCTTCCTTAAGTTGTCTTGTACTTTTATCTGTTTACATGAAATGTCCTCCAGTAGAAACTTTTTGAGAGGGAGTAAAGGTATGTTTTGTTGGCACAGAATTTTATAGATAATAGAAATTTAATCTTGGAGGAATAAATAAGTTGCTTAACCCCTCAGGCCAGTGAAAAAATGTTATTAGTCTGATATGACCTATTTCTTTTTTTTTAAGTGCTATTGTTGCCTTTTGTTTTTATATCACATTGATTACTGAACTTAACCTTCTTCCTCCTCCCCATCTGACTTTTCCTAAGGAAAAAGGTTGATTTGAAAATAAAACCAATTGCAACAAAACCAATTAATTATCCCTTTGACTCACTACTACTATATCTAACATTCCATACATATAATCCCTATTCAACAAAAGGAGAGAAGTGCATTTCCTTATAATTAACAGTAAGAACCACAATGATAATAATACTCAACATTTATATAGTAGTTACTATGTGCTAAACACTGGGCTAAATTCGTTACAATTATTATCTCATTTGAGTCTTACAGTAACTTTGGGAGGAAGATGATATTTTACAAAGTCTCCATTTTATAGATGAGAAAACTGAGGTTAAATGATTTACCCAGGATCATATAGCTAGGCAGTATCAGACGATTTGAACTTGTCTTCCTGACTCCAGGACTGAGATTTTAATTTACTATATCATCTATCTGACTAGTTAGAGGTATTCTTGCTTTGTGGATCTCTCCATTTAAATGACTGTGGTCATTGTTTATATGCTTTTTTGGTTCCCTCTACTTCATCCACTCAGTTCGGATAAGTCTCATGATTTATTCTTAATTAGTCAATGATGGTTCTTTGAAGTTACCATTTTGTGTGTGTGTGTTTGTTTGTTTTAGTGCTTACCCTCATCCTTCTAAAGATTTAGTTTAAGGAAAGATAATAACTAATGTTAGAGGGGATGTGGGAAAACTGGGACACTGATACATTGTTGATGGAATTGTGAACTGATCTACCCATTCTGGAGAGCAATTTGGAACTATCCCCAAAGGGCTATGAAACCATGCATACCTTTTGATCCAGCAGTGTTTCTACTGAGCTTATATCCCAAAGAGATCTTAAAGGAGGGAAAGGGACTCACATGTGCAAGAATGTTTGTGGCAGCTCTTTTTGTAGTGGCAAGAAACTGGAAACTGAATGGATGCCCATCAATTGAATGATGGCTGAATATATTATGGAATGTTATTGTTCTATAAGAAACAACCAGCAGGATGATTTCAGAAAGGCCTGGAGAGATTATGAACTGATGCTGAGTGAAATGAGCAGAAACATGAGATTATTGTACACAGCCACCTGCAAATGATGATCAATTCTGATGGACATGACTCTCTTCAACAATGAGATGATTCAAACCAGTTCCAACTGTTCAGTGATGAAGAGAACCATCTACACCCAGAGAGAGGATGCTGAGAATTGAATGTGGTTCACAATATATAGCATTTTCACTCTTTTTGTTGTTGCTTGCTTGTATTTTCTTCTTCTTCTTCTTCTTTTTTACTGGTTTGATTTGATTTTTCTTGTGCAGCACAATAATTGTAGAAATATGTATGTATATATTGGATTTAACATATATTTCTACCATATTTAACATATATTGGACTACTTTCCATCTAAGAGAGGGTGTGGAGGAAGAGAGAGAAAATTGGAATACAAGATTTTGCAAGGGCTAATGTTAAAGAATCATTCATGCATATGTTTTGAAAAATAAAAAGCTTTAATTAAAAAAAATTGTATATATTTAGCCCCCCCAAAAAAGATATAGTCTAGAATTTAGCCAGAAATTGAAGTCAAGCTCATTTGTCTATAGTCTGCAGATTCCACTAGCTTCTCTTTCTTTTTTAAGTACTTAGTACAATGTTTGTCTCCTCTTCATTCCTGCAGCTCTTCTGTCCTTTCTAGCCTTTCAAAAACCACTTACTGAGTCACATATCACCCCCACCAATTCTTTACTGAGTCCTAATGAGTTCTGGAGTGGGAGAGATCTGTACAGATGGAAGACATACCCACATTGGCAAAATCACAGATCTTCTGTACTATTGGAGCACTAGCGATGTATCATAATTAAAAATGAGAATTTGCCCCAAATATGAGAAATACGTCATTTGGTATCATCACTGTATCTGGTAATTTTCTTGATTTAAATTGATGAAAGTTCAATTTATTGTTATTTCCCATTCTCAAAGAATTCTTTTCTCAGAACTCAAGCAATGTATATTCATTTATGTGGTTTAGAATGAGGAAACCAAGGCCACATATTTAAAAAAAAAAAAAAAAAAACTTTTGCGGGGAATATTCAGCCCCATCCCCAAGCAGGTTCAAACAGAACCTAGCATTTCACCCAACTTCTATTCCAGAGAGAGTAGTTTTAAGAGAAGATGGGGGTATTTTGAATTCTGTTGCTTTTTTCTTAAGGAAAAGTAAAAAGAAATAATGGAAAACGTACTCATAATTCTCTATATTATAATGGAAAACACTTTCCAACCCAAATGAATCTTTACTTTGAAGATTAGCCAGAAGCTAAAGAACAGTCAGCCAACCTTTGAATTAGAAACATACTGCTGAGAAAGACCTAATTTTCCTAGAAACAGAGAAAACTTCTTTGGAGAAGTTTTGGCACTTATATGCAATTTAAAATATTATATTATGCCATTTTTATCTTCCCCTTCCCAATTTATCTTTATCCTCTAGTGATAGGGAACTAGATTCTCAAATAATAAACCAGTCACAATTTCTTTTTTTTTTTTTTATGTCTGTTGGTTTTTGTGGTATTGACAATTTTTTTAAAACAAAATTTCATCAATGAGCTTCATGTAAACTGCTATTAATTTGTGCCCAGAAATATGAAAGGAAAGGTCATATCCAAACATTTTTTTTTCTCTGAACAAGAATTCGTGGAAATCTATTGGGAAGAACCATTTGGAAACTTTGTGGGCACAAATAGAGTCTTTGGTATGTTAAACTTTACAGGCTGATGTGAAAGTACATAGAGAAAAGAGAATCCAGAACAGGGCCTTGGGATTTAGCCACAGTTAGATGGCAGGCATTGCCAAGCTACTAAAGGAGGTTGGGAATAAGTGGTCAGATCTGCAAGAGGGAGAGCAAATAAGAAATGCAGCAAGGAGAGAGAGCAAATAAGAGAGAGAGGTAACCACCACTGAATGTTACAGAAGGTTCTATAAGGATGAAGACTGAGAAAAGGCTGTCAGATTTGACAAGGAAAAGACTATTAGTTACTTTGGAGAGAAAGGTTGAGTAAAGTGTTGCAAACCAGATTGCAAAGGATTGAGACCTCAATGACAAGAGAAAGTAGGACCAATGAGTTTAGGTATTTTTTCCTTATGAGTTTATCTGTGATAAAGGAGATATATAAAAATCTTGAGGGAGGGGAGGGAAATCAAGTGTTTTGTTTTGTTTTTTATTGTTAGCTGTGCCTACAGAAACAGAGACTCAGATCTGGAAGAGGGAGCCTTTATGTGAAAAATATGACAAACCTGGACAGTTTTCTAGGCTGTAGGGAAATAGGGAAGTAGATAGATATTAAAGATTGGAACACAGCTATGATTATAGATAGAATTTGCCAAAATAGACAGAAGAGAATGAAATCAAGGGTATGAGTTTGAATATCCAAGGTTTGTCTTGGATAGAAGAGTCATTTCTTCTGTAATATGAAGTAGTTGAACTAGCTCATCTCTTAAGTCCCTCTTTCAGCTTTTACATTCTATGATATTGAGAACAGATTGGTATTTTCCCCTTATTCACACCTCTACCACACCTTGTGTTACCTCCTCCCTACTTTACTACATATTCAAATCCTAAAGACCCTTCAAAAGCCAGCAAGATCCTATTTCTCCCAAGAAACCTCTCCTGACCAGCTCTGGAATGTATCTCAATCATCAGCATCCCTCATCTGGTTATTTACCATTCAAGTACAATCCACTTTCACATTTCCACTAAACCCCCACTAGAATGCAGGTTCCATGAAGATAGAAGCTGAAATATAGCCCATTTTGTATTAATAATAGCTGATGTTTATGTAGAACTTTAAGGTTTACAAAAAGCTTTATTAACCCATTTTCTTTTTTACAATTTCTATTGATGCCTTTTGTCTTTATTTCAACCAACATTTCAGACTTTTGCCATTAAGCCTGCCCATGAGATAAGCAAGCAAAAAACAAGTGACTGCTTCTGATAATGTATGTAATTTATCTTAGAATAGTTATTTCTTCTGTATTGCAATTTTCCCTGTTGCGGTTTTGATTTATATAGGAGCCACACAAGAAATTAAATGGAAATTTTGGGGGAGTTTCGTGGAAGTTGCAAACAGTATGCAAAGATCAATAGATTATACAGAGAAAGCTTAGAAATCCAGAACTGCATAATATATATGTCCAGTGTTATATAATATATCAACTTATTTTATTTTTTAATACCATAATAATTTAGAATTCTTCTCTGGTACCATGGGAGGGTCAAAAACTTTTACATGGATTTTTCTGGATCAAGTGGAGTGTTACACCCCTAACCTCACAATATGGAAGGAATAACTGTAATCTCCAACTTTCATTGTTTTTGCAACTATTCAGCGTTCCACTTCCTTTTAGTTCTCCTTACATTATAGGTAGGAAAATTGAGATACAAAGATACTAAATAATTTACTTACAGTAAATATCAGAGAAAGGACTGGTATCCAGATCATCCTTATGCTAGTTCACTCTCTTTTCAAAATGCCATGAAAATCCCATGATAATTTAAAAAAAACAAAACAAAACAAAACAAAACAAAAAAACCCTTGCTCATAGCCCCAAAATGTTTGTTGATTAGCTGAAAAGCAGAAGTATTGGACATAAAGCTTGTTTGTTCCAGGCTTGGCTCATTGACCTGATTTAAACAAGGAGAATCTTAGAGCATGGAGAAAGTTAGACTAGAGATATGTCCTGGAGCATCTATATATTTTTCAGGAAATAAATCTCTCTACTTGCTGCCAGTTAATTCCATGTATTTAGAGCCAGGAATATGAGTCATCCCTTTACTCAGAGCTTTCTTTCCTTTTAGAGCAGGATGACCTCACCCTTTCCTTCCAGGACATTCAAATGAAATCTAATGGGGCAGCCAATGGTGACATACCTGCCTTATCAAGCCTTTGTTCTGGAATAGCTTAAACCAGTGAGATCACTCCCAGAGGTTTGTTTGTTTGTTTGTTTGTTTTTAATAATAATTTTTATCATCATTACAATTTTTATTATTTATTATTCTATTTTTTCCTGAAAAATAAATCTACCTCAGTTCCAAAATCTACCTCAGTTCAATTAATTTTAATGATCATTTATTATGATTCATTATTACTATTTATTATTTTATAGTTATATTATTTACTAAGATTAGTCAATGAGGAATAATAAATGGTGTTTTGGGAGCTGTAAGAAATATTGAAATGATACATATAAGTGAACAGTATGTCTATCTTTATACAAGTGGATAAAATGTTAATTTTCATTGATACTAAGAAATATAGAGGACCAAAATTAGGTTTATCTCCTATAATCAATTGAATGTTTTTCTCAGTGTAACACAGACTTAGTTAAGTATGTGGCTATGTGGAAATACTGCCACATTACCCAGTAAGCACACTAAACATTTGGTTAGGGACCTTCAAAGTTAGTATGAGATTAGAGGCCCACAAGGTTAACCTAAGTGACATGTTGAGCTAAAAATATGCTTCAGGTTGTCAAGGATTTTGCCAGTAGTGACTTCTTGGCAGCGATATGCTGGTAAATGTTTAACAACTGCTTGAAAGAAAAATAATATGCAGGGCACACTTTTAAATTTAATCAGTATTATTAACATTTTCTCTATTAACTTTCTTAAATCAAAACAAAATAATAATTTAAAAAAATAATCCAAATCCTGTTTTATAGTATTTGCAGATTTCTGAGGTGTGAATGCTCCCATTGAAAATTTAAATCAACTCTTCCAAGCTTGTGCAGGCTGGGTTAAGTCAGCATACAGCTGCTTCTGGGTAGCTAAAGTGTGATGAAGCCTGAATTCAATCCTATTTCCATGGCCCTACAGCTAAACTCAGTTATTTTCTATATCTCCCTGACCTGTTTCATTCTGCTTAGCATTTGAAACTACCATTATGTGATTTGAAGAATATGACATATATTTTTATAATAATTATATTTTTATAATTTTTATAATTTTTATAATTTTTATAATTTTATAATATTTTTATAATTTTTAAAATTATAGTTTTTTATTTACAAGATATACGCATGGGTAATTTTACAGCACTGACAATTGCCAAACCTTTTGTTCCAATTTTTCCCCTCCTTTCTCCCACCCTCTCCCCCAGATAATAAGTTGACCAATACATGTTAAATATGTTAAAGTATAAGTTAAATACAATATAAGTATACATGTCCAAACAATTATTTTGCTGTAGAAAAAGAATTGGACTGGGAAATAGTGTACAATTAGTCTGTGAAGGAAATCAAAAATGCAGGCGGACGGAAATAGAGGGATTGGGAGTTCTATGTAGTGGTTCATACTCATCTCCCAAAGTTCTTTCCCTGGGTGTAGCTGGTTCAATTCATTACTGCTCTATTGGAACTGATTTGGTTCATCTCATTGCTGAAGATGACCACGTCCATCAGAATTGATCATCATACAGTATTGTTGTTGAAGTATATAATGATCTCCTAGTCCTGCTCATTTCGCTCAGCATCAGTTCATGTAAGTCTCTCCAGGCCTTTCTTAAATTATCCTGTTGGTCATTTATTACCAAACAATAATATTCCATAATAAAATATACATTTAAAAAAACATTTTTAAAGGTGTTTTGTTTCATGTAATGATTATAATGTAGTACATTGGGAGGAATATTCATTCTCTTCTCAGATGACATGTCAGATCTATCTTCTGGAACTTACTATATGTATAATTTTTGATAAATCATATAATCTCCCCACACTTCACTTTTTTCATGTGTAAAATTGAAAGGAATGGATTCTGATTGATCTCTGATGTCTTTGCCAAAAACTAGATTTATGATCTGATGCAGTCAGCTTTCTACAAATTAATTTTCTTTGTTATTTTTCCCTCTATTTTGCAACCATTTAATTTGTATCTTCTTTATTTTTTTTCATGCTTTTTAAGTTCCTATATTATAAGAAGAAAAATAGGACATTGGACAGAACAAAGATGAGTTGATATTTGAACTGATATTGAACATATTTCATGGTGCAAGTTGCTACCTCTTCAGTTAGAAAGTGAAGAAAATCCTCAGCTAGACAGTTTTTGTTCCAGGAGGATCCGGGAGTATGGAAAGAGTAGAATAATAATAGAGAGTTGGTAGATAGGATGCTAAAGAGTAAAATAATAATAGTTGGTAGATAGGATGCTAATCTAAAACATAATCTGGTAATCAGTAGCAGGGTCAATCACTCAGATTAAAAAAGAGAATCTAAGAGGGTGATATAAGAAAAGTCATTATGTTAATCAACCAATAAACATATCAGTTGGAAGACTGTGCTGGCTGTATTTCTTTGAATTTCTGCATTCAGCCCCCAGGAAATTCATCATTGTGCAAAATGACATTATCTCTATTTTCCCATCTTATTACATTACAAGTACCCAGTGCTCTGCTGATTAGTGGGCAGAATAGAAGAGCTCCTCCCCAAAACTCTATTTGAGGAGGGTACCTAGGCCAGTCTTCTCTTAATTTTCCACCCACTGAACTCCTTTGGACCTCTGCATCATGCTCTTGTACTAGGTACCTTCTCTTTCCTTCCCTTTTCACCTCTCCTTCCACTTTCAACTTCTTTTGTGCATTACAATTAGATTGTAAGCTTCTTGAGGGCAAAGGCTATCTTTTTTTTTCATATTTGTCCCCCCAGTACACAGTGTCTCATACATAATAGGGATTTAATGAATGCTTATGCATTGTTTATTGACAAAAACAAAACAGTCCTTGCCTTCAAGGGAATTAAATTCTCTATGAGGAAACAACATGTACATATATCAACACATTATGGGAATTGGGCTGTAGAGTTCCATGAGTTCCATATTTGTTAAGCAACAAGGCTAAATACCACAAATAGTTTCTGAAGTTTTATGGGATCTACTTTCTGTCGGTGTGTGTATATGAATGTATACGTGTATGTGTATACACACACATACACGTATACATTCATATATACGTATATACATTCATATATATGCATATATACACATGCATATATGTATATACAGGCATACAAATGTATATCGACTCGATTCTTGAATTCTACCCTACCTTCCAATTTGCTCTAGCCTCAAAGTTTCTGGGAAGCTTCCACTACTACATTGTATTATCATTCTCTAAACAGCAGTAGCCAAATAAGGAAGGCAGCATGTTACAGTGTAAAACATGTTCCATTTAGTGTCAGAGGATCTGGACTCATATTTTTGCTCTGCTACTTACTACTGGTATGAAATTAAAATATTGTTTCTTACTTATGAATTAGTAACTGTGAAAAGCATATCAACCCTAAAAAGGCAGCATCCTCTAAGAGAAAGGGCTCTAAGCTTATCACTTTTCTCTCATTGGCTTGTTGAATAACATTGAGAAAATTACTTCATCTCTCTTTGCTGCAGTTCCATGTCCTCCAGGAGGATTTTTGTTCATATACATTTATATTTTAAGAACTTTTGATTTCCTCTGCAAGAATCCTTTGTTGATTGTCTTTCTGAGTTGTTTGGGCTAAAAAAATCTTCGTCACCTTGTGCTTAAGCTGTCTATTGATGAATCTCTCCAAAGTTAACTACAATGTTCATTAGGCTGATGCTGGACCTGAATTTTAAAACTTTTCCATCATGACAGGAGCTACCAACTGTGGTCCTCTAGCACAGAGAACTCAATGTCTCCATAAGTCCACAATGAGGCATTATGTAGGGTTTGAACAGATATATATGACCACAATTGAAATAATTCATGAGAAAGTTGCTAGTGTATTAAAAATAACAACATGTGTGCATGTTATTTTATCAATCATCAGCATCATTTATAGTTACATTAGTTAACAAGTCATATGTCTATTTCATTCAGGTTACTCCAAATTCCAAGTTGATACCAAGGTTCTCCCTGTACAACCACTCATTCAGTTTTACATGGTCAACATGGCAAAACCTCACCTTCCCAAGAGCAACATGAAGGGAATGATGCAAAGTCTTTTTTTCCCATTAGAGATCTCAGTAAAGAGGTTTCCTTCTTCCACAAGGGCTAACTAAAGGACTTTGCCCCTCACTCATTTCTGATGATTCAGAAACACTATCAAGTTAGCTAAGGATTCCCTTTTCTTTCTAAAAATAAATAATTTACCTAGATCATAAATGTGACAATTTTACCTCCCCCATGCTATTAGAAAGTAAGCCATCTCCCAATAATATGACCCCTTGGTCCCTCTAGACTTTTCAAGGAAGGAATTGACCAGACCATCCTAGGGGAAAGGAAGCCTGCCAACTGCGGGAAATATGAGCTACCTCTTCAGGGCATGTGGAGTTCTTTCAGTGGAAAAGGACTCTGAAACCAAGGCAACTCTACACTGGGAAGGAAAAAGGAGACGCCAGAACCATGGCCAAAACCAGTTCATTCTCATCAAGTCAGTTTTCACCAGAGCAAAGAGCCCTTCCCTTTCCTGGGTGACACTGATTTGTCCAGACATGTTCTGCAAGTTAGACTACCTGACCTAGGTAGTCAGATGCATAATGGTGTATCTATTAATTAGTATGGGGTGAATCTCCTTTCTTGAAATGGGAGAATGATATTTTGCCATTTGGAAACCAGATGAATTTCATTTGGGTTAGATAGATGCTCCAATTGTCACAAGCAGCCCAGTTGTAAGTTAAGAAGATCATATAGTCATAGAATAATATGGAATAACTATCTCATAATCCAAATTGACACTAGATTCATTCCTCAACTTCTATGATTTTTAAAAGAAATCCAACTTGGTCATTTAACATATTTCTTTGATGAATGTAAACAAGCTCCACAAACAATTGTATGCAGTAGGAGGCACTGAAAAAATTCTTCCATTGTTCCTGACAATGGGAATCTTTGTTGTCTTATGTTCTCAAGCCAAACCCATGGCCATTACCCAGATATTAGTGTCAATGAAGATCTTTTCCACTCTATCCATTAAGGGTGTCCTTAGTCATCCATGCTATCTGAAGTTCTGTTCAATGGAAGAACTTGATCATGACCCCTTTCCAGAGGGCATCTCCTGCTACCAGAATAGTAACTGCTGAAGTCCAGTTGTATATTCCTCTCTCATAAGAGATGGAGCCATTGGTGAACCCAGAAAAACAGAATTCCTCAGGTCCTTATAATTGGGAACTCATTGAGCCAGTAGAAGAAACAGGATTCCAGGATCTTGATTTGAGGCATCAGCCTTTAACATAGTCTCTGAATGTTAGTAAAGATCCTCAACACCATTAGAGGCCAGAGAAGTATGATTTTTAATGTACTATTTCCATTTCACCATTGAAGCCTCTGCTGTCTCTTCCTAACTTGTTAGAAGGACCAACTTGCATCAGTCAATTCATAACAAGCAACTCTCAACAAAGTGTGCTTTATAACCCTATGTCATTTGTCCAGTAGCAAAAAAAAAAAAAAAAAAAAAAAAAAATCCTGGTAATACGCAAGCAACTGCTTTTCAAAGGTGGCATAGTAAGCAACTATTCTGGGGGCAGTTAGAACTTTGAAAATCTAACAGCTGCTTATTCTGGCCTTTCTGAATGCCTGACAAAGGCTCCATTCAGCCTAATCTTTAGAATAGAGACTTCCAGAAACATGGGTTTTGCAGGGTCATAAGAGCCCAAGGGAAAAGAGTGGTAAACAGTCTATATCTTCCAGGGCAATACTCAATTTTGGGCCCCACTTGAAAGAGACAGATTTGCTGATAAATGAGTAAATAAGGGTCATCAGGATACCCAACTAAGGAATGTGGTTTCTCCCATAACAGAAGAATCGAATAAATCCCTGAGCTTCCTTTCTAGATAATGAAGAAGTAAACTGATACTCTTCTCTCTAGCTTTTCTTGAAACTACTCTTGAGTTTTACTCTTAGCTTTCTAATTGCTCTTTCTCAAATTCTTTTGCTAGCTCTTCATCTAGGTTATGTCCACTAACCATAGGTGTCCTACAGGGTTCTGTTCTGGGCTCTTCATTCTATATATTATTTCATGTGGTGACCTCATCAGCTCTCATGGATGCAAATATATTTATTTTCAAATTTTTTTCAAATCTGTTTGTCCTCTCTGCTGACTTCCAGCTTCATATCTCCAAACTGCCTATTGAACATCTTGAACTGAATGGTCTGTAGACATCTTCACTTCAACACGTCCAAAACAGATACATCATTTCCCACACACACAGACTCCTGCCCCCAACCTTTCCCTTCTTCCAAACTTTCCTGTTACTATTAAGGGCACTACCATCTTCCTAGTCAGACAGGCTCAAAATGTTGGTGATATCCTTGACTCTTCACTATCTCTCTCTCTCTCTCTCTCTCTCTCTCTCTCTCTCTCTCTCTCTCTCTCTCTCTCTCATCACCTTGCCCTTTCACCTTCCCCCACCCCATATTCAAATTGTTTACAAAGTCTGTCCATTTTACTTTCTCTCACAAATTACTTTTCCTAACATTTATCATAATATGCCTCCTTCTCTCTTCTGACACTGCTACCTGCAAGACGCCATCACCTCATACCTATACTATTGCAGTTATCTATTGGTTGGTCTTCTTGCCAGAAATCTCTCATTATCAAGAATATGTAACAAAGATAGATAACAGTTGCTCAGTGCATCTCTAAATGGAAATCCAAAGCATTTGGAATAAAAAAGACAACAAATAAAAGTTAGTCCCTGCTCTCAATCAGTTCAGATTCCAGTGGAGGAAAGGGAGGTAAGACATTACAAGGACTCAAAACTTAGTAGAGATGTAAGGCATCTTATGGAAGCAACTTATTTATTGCTTCAGGTGTTGAAAACTCTAGGAAAGACTTAGTAGAGATGTAAGGCATCTTATGGAAGCAACTTATTTATTGCTTCAGGTGTTGAAAACTCTAGGAAAGACTTTAATCCCATTGCTATATAAATACTCCAAGGAAGTGAGAGATGGAGAGAAAGGCCCGATATAAGAATAAAATAAAGCAACATTTTATAGCAATGAATTGAAAATAGGTGAATGTTCACTGATTAAGATATGGCTAAACAAATAATTTTTGTCCTTTGATCAATGAGTTCCTCTCTGATCAACCATTTGAGGAAATTCAATATCAGACCCAGATCTCCCAATTGAATGAAAATCACTTTGAAAACTTCCTGAATGGGGATCAGGCTTCCCAAAAGATTAATGGAGGAGAGGGGTGATTTGCCTTACGCCCAGTCTGGAGTGATTATTTTACAGATTAAAGGGGACACAGTTTCACATACACACACACACCCATCAATGGAACAAGTCTGGGTAGCCTTATTTGTTGGCCACCAAGGGCATCCTAGACAAGGGAGGCACCATCTATGTAAGGTTGCTCATATTTCCTAACTTTGAAATTAGGATAAGTTAGGATAAGTTGGAGTCATGTTGTCATGGGTTGGTCCAGGTATGAAAAGAATCTGGTGTCTCTTCCGGTTAAGATGGCGGAGAGGAGGCTCACAGTTGCATAAGCTCCGCGCTTTCTCTCACTATCCACTTCATTACAAGCCTCTGAATCAATGCTTGACTGAAAAAAACCCACAAATAGTTACCAAGAGAAGCCATCCTTGAGATCCGCCAAGAAAGGTCTGTCTTTACTGGAGGGCTGGGGCGGTTTTAGATCGGGCGCAGGCGGCAGGCAGCGGCAGTGAGAGCACGGGAGCAGACTGGAGAGGGGTGGGGAGTGATCGCAGCTGTCTCTGCGGGGAGAGCTTCGCTACAGGTTTGGAACCTGCAGCAAGTCAACAGCCCAGCAGAGAAGCTAAAAACACCGGGGCTGAAGAACACAACCGCAAACAGCTGGAGTCTCTCAGGACCTGGCCGCCCCCCTCTGCCCCCCCCCTCAGTGACTCAGCACGCTTTGGGATCTCAGAGCGCAGGCGCAGCACAGTCCTGCTAGTGCCTCACTGCTGCCACCTGCAGTCTGTAGAGGAAGCTCGATAACACACCCAGCCCCCCCCCCCAAAGAAAGACTCCAGTTTTTTCTGTTTTTCTTTGGTAGTTTGTCTCTGATTAATAGACAGAATGAGCAAGAAGCTGAAGAGGACTTTAACCCTAGACAGCTTCTACACAGATAGAGAGCAGACTCTAAATCCTGAGGAGACTAAAAACAGGCAGTCCCCAGGTGATTCCCCAAAGGAGGAGATCGTCTGTTCCTCAGCACAGATGAACCTCATAGAAGTGATTAAAAAGGCTCTCACAAGGGAGCTAGAAGAAAAATGGGGAAAGCAGAGTGAGGCTTGGCAAAAGGAGAAGGAAGCTTGGGAAAAGGAGAGGGAGGCTTGGCAAAAGAGCCTGGAGAAGTCAGTTAAAGAGAGAGTGGATAAAGAAGTAAAATCCTTGAAAAATAGGATTAGTGAACTGGAAAACAAAATTGGCGAAATGGAAAAAAATTCCACAGAACAAAAGAACTCAATTGGACAATTAGAGAAAGATTTTAAAAAAGTGAGTGAAGAGAATACTTCACTGAAAATCAGAATTGAACAAGTGGAATTGAATGACTCGAGGAGACAAGAAGAATCAGTCAAGCAAATCCAAAAAAATCAAACAATGGAGAAAAATGTGAAATACCTTCTGGGAAAGACAACAGACCTGGAAAACAGATCCAGGAGAGACAATCTGAGAATCATTGGACTCCCAGAAAAACATGATGAAAAAAAGAGCCTGGACACTGTCTTCCAAGAAATTATCAAAGAGAACTGCCCAGAAGTCATAGGAACAGAGGAAAAAATAAACATTGAAAGGATTCATCGATCACCCACTGAAAGGGATCCTAAAATCAAAACACCAAGGAATATAGTGGCCAAATGCCAGAACCCTCAGATGAAAGAAAAAATATTGCAAGCGGCTAGAAAAACCCAATTCAAGTATCAAGGAGCCACAATAAGGATCACCCAGGATCTGGCAGCATCCACATTAAAAGATCGAAGGGCCTGGAATATGATATTCCGAAAGGCTAAGGAACTTGGTATGCAACCAAAAATAACTTACCCAGCGAGAATGAGCATCTTTTTCCAGGGAAGAAGATGGACATTCAACGAAGTAAGCGAATTTCATCTATTTCTGATGAAAAAACCAGAACTTAACAAAAAGTTTGATCTACAAATATAGAACTCAAGAGAAATCTAAAAAGGTAAAGATTAATCTTGGGAACTATATTTTGACTATATAGATGCATAAAGAATACATGTATACCTTGTTCTAGAAATTGATGTGGAAAGGACATTGTACCAGAAAAAGGGTAAAGTGGGGGTAGTACATCTCATGAAGAGGCATAGGAAACCTATTATATCTGAGAGAAAGAATGGAGGGGGATGAATATAGTGGGTATCTTACTGCCTTCAGAATTGGCTTTAAGTGAAAAATCTTAAGACATATTCAATCTATGGTGAAACTTCTCCCATCTCATTGAAAAGTGAGAAGGGAAAAGTGGAAAGGGAAGGAATAAGCTAAGCGGAAGGGAATACGGGAACTGGGAGGGAAAGGGGTAAGATAGGGGGAGGAACTCTAAGGCGGGGGGAGGGACACTAAAAAGGGAGGGCTGTGAGAAACAAGGGGTGCTCACAAGCTTAATACTTGGAAGGGGGGGAAAGGGGAAAGAAGGGAGGAAAGCATAAACCGGGGTTAACAAGATGGCAAGTAATACAGAATTGGTCATTCTAACCATAAACGTGAACGGGGTAAACTCCCCCATAAAGAGGAAGCGGTTAGCAGAATGGATTAAAAGCCAGAATCCTACAATATGTTGTTTACAGGAAACACACCTGAAGCGGGGAGATACATGCAGGTTAAAGGTAAAAGGTTGGAGCAAAATCTACTATGCTTCAGGTGAAGTCAAAAAAGCAGGGGTAGCCATCCTGATCTCAGATCAAGCTAAAGCAAAAATTGACCTAATTAAAAGAGATAAGGAAGGACACTATATCTTGCTAAAGGGTAGCATGGATAATGAAGCACTATCTATATTAAACATATATGCACCAAGTGGGGTAGCATCTAAATTCTTAAAAGAGAAACTAAGAGAGCTGCAAGAAGAAATAGACAGTAAAACTATAATAGTGGGAGATCTTAACCTTGCACTCTCAGAATTAGATAAATCAAACCAGAAAATAAATAAGAAAGAAGTCAAAGAGGTAAACAGAATACTAGAAAAGCTAGATATGATAGATCTCTGGAGAAAATGTAATGGAGACAGAAAGGAATACACTTTCTTTTCAGCAGTTCATGGAACCTATACAAAAATTGACCATATATTAGGACATAAAAACCTCAAACTCAAATGTAGTAAGGCAGAAATAGTAAATGCATCCTTTTCAGACCACGATGCAATGAAAATTACATTCAACAAAAAAGCAGGGGGAAGTAGACCAAAAAATAATTGGAAACTAAATAATCTCATACTAAAGAATGATTGGGTAAAACAGCAAATCATAGACATAATTAATAACTTCACCCAAGAAAACGATAATAATGAGACATCATACCAAAATGTATGGGATGCAGCCAAAGCGGTAATAAGGGGAAATTTCATATCTCTAGAGGCCTATTTGTATAAAATAGAGAAAGAGAAGGTCAATGAATTGGGTTTGCAATTAAAAATGCTAGAAAAGGAACAAATTAAAAACCCCCAGTCAAACACTAAACTTGAAATTCTAAAAGTAAAAGGTGAGATCAATAAAATTGAAAGTAAAAAAACTATTGAATTGATTAATAAAACTAAGAGTTGGTTCTATGAAAAAACCAACAAAATAGACAAACCCTTAGTAAATCTGATTAAAAAAAGGAAAGAGGAAAATCAAATTGTTAGTCTTAAAAATGAAAAGGGAGAACTCACCACTAACGAAGAGGAAATTAGAGCAATAATTAGGAGTTACTTTGCCCAACTTTATGCCAATAAATTCGACAACTTAAATGAAATAGAAAAATACCTCCAAAAATACAGCTTGCCCAAACTAACAGAGGAAGAAGTAAATATCCTAAACAGTCCCATCTCAGAAAAAGAAATAGAACAAACTATCAATCAACTCCCTAAGAAAAAATCCCCAGGACCAGATGGATTTACATGTGAATTCTACCAAACATTTAAAGAACAATTAACTCCAATGTTATATAAACTATTTGAAAAAATAGGGATTGAAGGAGTCCTACCAAACTCCTTTTATGACACAGATATGGTACTGATACCTAAACCAGGTAGGCTGAAAACAGAGAAAGAAAATTATAGACCAATCTCCCTAATGAATATTGATGCTAAAATCTTAAATAAAATATTAGCAAAAAGATTACAGAAAATTGTCACCAGGATAATACACTATGACCAAGTAGGATTTATACCAGGAATGCAGGGCTGGTTCAATATTAGGAAAACTATTAGCATAATTGACTATATCAATAACCAAACAAACAAAAACCACATGATCATCTCAATAGATGCAGAAAAAGCATTTGATAAAATCCAACATCCATTCCTAATAAAAACACTTGAGAGCATAGGAATAAATGGACTTTTCCTTAAAATAGTCAGGAGCATATATTTAAAACCATCAGTAAGCATCATATGCAATGGGGAAAAACTGGAACCCTTCCCAGTAAGATCTGGAGTGAAGCAAGGTTGCCCACTATCACCATTATTATTTAATATCGTATTAGAAACACTAGCCTCGGCAATAAGAGTCGAGAAAGATATAAAAGGAATTAGAGTAGGCAATGAGGAAACCAAACTATCACTCTTTGCAGATGATATGATGGTATACCTAGAGAACCCCAGAGATTCTACCAAAAAGCTATTGGAAATAATTCATAATTTTAGCAAAGTAGCTGGCTACAAAATAAATCCCCATAAATCCTCAGCATTTTTATACATCACCAACAAAACCCAACAGCAAGAGATACAAAGAGAAATTCCATTCAGAATAACTGTTGATACCATAAAATATTTGGGAATCTATCTACCAAAGGAAAGTCAGGAATTATATGAGCAAAATTATAAAAAAGTCTCCACACAAATAAAGTCAGACTTAAATAATTGGAAAAATATTAAGTGCTCTTGGATTGGCCGAGCGAACATAATAAAGATGACAATACTCCCTAAACTAATCTATTTATTTAGTGCTATACCAATCAGACTTCCAAGAAAATATTTTATTGATCTAGAAAAAATAACAACAAAATTCATATGGAACAATAAAAAGTCGAGAATCTCAAGGGAACTAATGAAAAAAAAATCAAATGAAGGTGGCCTAGCTGTACCTGATCTAAAATTATATTATAAAGCAGCAGTCACCAAAACCATTTGGTATTGGCTAAGAAATAGATTAGTGGATCAGTGGAAAAGGCTAGGCTCACAAGACAGAATAGTCAATTATAGCAATCTAGTGTTTGACAAACCCAAAGCCCCTAACTTCTGGGAAAAGAATTCAATATTTGATAAAAACTGCTGGGATAATTGGAAATTAGTATGGCAGAAATTAGGCATGGACCCACACTTAACACCATATACCAAGATAAGATCAAAATGGGTCTATGACCTAGGCATAAAGAACGAGACTATAAATAAATTAGAGGAACATAGAATAGTTTATCTCTCAGACTTGTGGAGGAGAAAGAAATTTGTGACCAAAGATGAACTAGAGACCATTACTGATCACAGAATAGAAAATTTCGATTACATCAAATTAAAAAGCCTTTGTACAAATAAAACTAATGCAAACAAGATTAGAAGGGAAGCAACAAACTGGGAAAACATTTTCACAGTTAAAGGTTCTGATAAAGGCCTCATTTCCAAAATATATAGAGAACTGACTCAAATTTATAAGAAATCAAGCCATTCTCCAATTGATAAATGGTCAAAGGATATGAACAGACAATTTTCAGAGGATGAGATTGAAACTATTACCACTCATATGAAAGAGTGTTCCAAATCATTATTGATCAGAGAAATGCAAATTAAGACAACTCTGAGATACCACTACACACCTGTCAGATTGGCTAAGATGACAGGAAAAAATAATGATGAATGTTGGAGGGGATGCGGGAAAACTGGGACACTAATGCATTGTTGGTGGAGTTGTGAACGAATCCAACCATTCTGGAGAGCAATCTGGAATTATGCCCAAAAAATTATCAAAATGTGCATATCCTTTGATCCATCAGTGTTTCTATTGGGCTTATATCCCAAAGAAATACTAAAGAAGGGAAAGGGACCTGTATGTGCCAAAATGTTTGTAGCAGCCCTGTTTGTAGTGGCTAGAAACTGGAAAATGAATGGATGCCCATCAATTGGAGAATGGCTGGGTAAATTGTGGTATATGAATGTTATGGAATATTATTGTTCTGTAAGAAATGACCAACAGGATGAATACAGAGAGGCTTGGAGAGACCTTCATGAACTGATGCTAAGTGAAATGAGCAGAACCAGGAGATCATTATACACTTCGACAACGATATTGTATGAGGACATATTTTGATGGAAGTGGATTTCTTTGACAAAGAGACCTGAGTTTCAATTGATAAATGACGGACAAAAGCAGCTACACCCAAAGAAAGAACACTGGGAAACGAATGTGAACTATCTGCATTTTTGTTTTTCTTCCCGGATTATTTATACCTTCTGAATCCAATTCTCCCTACGCAACAAGAGAACTGTTCGGTTCTGCAAACATATATTGTATCTAGGATATACTGCAACATATCCAACATATAAAGGACTGCTTGCCATCTAGGGGAGGGGGTGGAGGGAGGGAGGGGAAAAAAATCGGAACAGAAATGAGTGTCAATATAATGTAATTATTAAATAAAAAAATTTAAAAAAAAAAAAAAAAAAAAAGAATCTGGTGTCTGAGGTGGGAATTTCCTCAAATGGATAAGTTAAGATAAGTTAGGAGTCATGTTGTCATGGGTTGATCCAGGTATGAAAAGAATCTGGTGTCTGAGGTGGGAATTTCCTCAAATGGTTGATCAGAGAGGAACTCATTGATCAAAGGACAAAAATTATTTGTTTAGCCATATCTTGATCAGTGGACATTCACCTATTTTCAATTCATTGCTATAAAATGTTGCTTTATTTTATTCTTATATCGGGCCTTTCTCTCCATCTCTCACTTCCTTGGAGTATTTATATAGCAATGGGATTAAAGTCTTTCCTAGAGTTTTCAACACTTGAAGCAATAAATAAATATTTGTTTGATTGAATTTAATTGATTTGCACTGTTTCTAGTCAAAATTGTGTCAGGTCACATTGTCAAAGCCAAAGTTTTGAGTGGCAAATCATTTTTCTGCAAGCAGAATTAGTTTCAAGCCTTAAAATTTTTACATGAAGCAATGTATAATGTCAACTGTCCTGTAACAATTTAAATATATAATATAATTTAGAGTTGAGAGAGTCCTAAAAAGAAATTGACTGCAAGAGTTCTTAAATATTTTTTTAAGATTTGAGGAAATCTTTTGGCATTTGGGTAAAACCTTTAGAATAATTGTTTTAAGTGAATAAAATAAAATATAGAAGATTGCAGAAGAAATCAATTATGTCAAAATATTTATTCCTAAAACATGACAACCAGAACTAATCACAGCACTCCACATGTGATCTAACCATTACAGTAGGATTGTTTCTTCCTGTGATATGAATACTAGGTTTCTATTTGGACTTCCTAAGACTTTTCTTAGTGCTCATACGTAGTGTATGAAAGCTTTTCTTGACAGCACTCACTTACTGGTAAAATTCTTTTCTTTTTTTTTTTTTATTAAAACTTTTTATTTTTCAAAACATATGTATGCATGGAAAATTCTTCAGTATTAGCCCTTGCAAAACCTTGTGTTCCAATTTCCCCTCCCTTCCCCCATGCCCTCTCCTAGATGGCAAGTAGTCCAATATATGTTAAACATGATAGAAATATATGTTAAATCCAGGAGCAGCTAGATGGTACAGTGGATAAAGTACAGTGTGTGTGTGTGTGTGTGTGTGTGTGTGTGTGTGTGTGTGTTAAATCCAATATGTGCATCCATATTTATACAATTATTGTGCTGCACAAGAAAAATCACATTAAACCAGTAAAAAGAGAGAGAGAGAGAGAGAGAAGCAAAACAAAATTCAAGCAAACAACAACAAAAAGTGAAAATGCCATATTGTGAACCACATTCAGTTCCCATAGTTCTAAATCTGCATGTAGATGGCTCTCTTCATCACTGAACAATTGGAACTGGTTTGAATCATCTCATTGTTGAAGAGAGTCACATCTGTCAGAATTGATCATCATATAGTCTTGCTGTTGGTGTGTGTGATGATCTCCTGGTTCTGCTCATTTCACTTAGCATCAGTTCATGTAGTTCTCTCTAAACCTCTCTGTATTCATCCTGCTGATCATTTCTTATAGAACAATAATATTCCATAACATTCATATAGCATAATTTATTTAACCATTCTCCAATTGATGGGTATTCATTCATTTTCCAGTTTCTAGCCATTACAAAAAGGGTTGCCACAAACATTTTTGCACATATGGGTCTCTTTCCCTCCTTTAAGATCTCTTTGGGATATAAGCCCAGTAGAAACACTGCTGGGTCAAAGGATATGCACAATTTTTCCAATTGTTTAGATCTCACTTTATTTTTTGTGTGCAAAGTGTTTTGTAGTTATGCTCATATAGTCCCTGACTTTCCCCTGGCAGATAGATTCCCAAATATTTTATACTATCAACAGTTATTTTAAATGGAATTTCTCTTTGTATCTCTTACTATTGGAGTTTGTTAGTGACGTATAAAAATGCTAATGATTTATATGGATTTATTTTGTATCCTGCAACTTTGCTAAAGTTGTGGATTATTTCTAATAGCTTCTTAGTTGAATCTCTAGGGTTCTCTAAGTATACCATCATATCATCTTCAAAGAGTGATAATCTAGTTTCCTCATGACCTACTCTAATTCCTTTAATCTCTCTTTCTTTTCTTATTTTGCCAAAGATACCATTTCTAATACAATATTGAATAGTAGTGGTGATAGTGGGCAACTTTTCACAAAGGATATGGGCAACTTTTAAGAAAAAGTCCATTTATTCCTATACTCTCTAGTGTTTTTAATAGGAATGGATGTTGGATTTTACCAAGTACTTTTTCTGTATCTATTGAGTTAATCATATGGTTTTTGTTAGTTTGGTTATTGATATAGTCACTTATGCTAATAGTTTTCCTAATATCGAACCAGCCCTACATTCCTGATATAAATCCTACTTGGTCATAGTCTATAATCCTGGGCATGACTTTCGGTAATCTCTTTGATAATATTTTATTTAAGATTTTTGCATCAATATTTATTAGGGAAATTGGTCTATAATTTTCTTTCTCTGTTTTCATCCTACCTGGTTTAGGTATCAGTACCATGTCTCTGTCACAAAAGGAATTTGGTAGGAGTCCTTCTTTCCCCATTTTTTCAAATAGTTTATATAACATTGAAGTTAATTGTTCTTTAAATGTTTGGTAGAATTCACATATAAATCCATCTGGCCCTGGAGATTTTTTCTTGGGGAGTAGATTAATAGGTTGTTCTATTTCTTTTTCTAAAATGGGACAATTTGATAAATGGTCAAAGGATATGAACAGACAATTTTCAGAGGATGAGATTGAAACTATTACCACTCATATGAAAGAGTGTTCCAAATCATTATTGATCAGAGAAATGCAAATTAAGACAACTCTGAGATACCACTACACACCTGTCAGATTGGCTAAGATGACAGGAAAAAATAATGATGAATGTTGGAGGGGATGCGGGAAAACTGGGACACTAATGCATTGTTGGTGGAGTTGTGAACGAATCCAACCATTCTGGAGAGCAATCTGGAATTATGCCCAAAAAATTATCAAAATGTGCATATCCTTTGATCCAGCAGTGTTTCTATTGGGCTTATATCCCAAAGAAATACTAAAGAAGGGAAAGGGACCTGTATGTGCCAAAATGTTTGTAGCAGCCCTGTTTGTAGTGGCTAGAAACTGGAAAATGAATGGATGCCCATCAATTGGAGAATGGCTGGGTAAATTGTGGTATATGAATGTTATGGAATATTATTGTTCTGTAAGAAATGACCAGCAGGATGAATACAGAGAGGCTTGGAGAGACCTACATGAACTGATGCTAAGTGAAATGAGCAGAACCAGGAGATCATTATACACTTCGACAACGATATTGTATGAGGACATATTTTGATGGAAGTGGATTTCTTTGACAAAGAGACCTGAGTTTCAATTGATAAATGACGGACAAAAGCAGCTACACCCAAAGAAAGAACACTGGGAAACGAATGTGAACTATCTGCATTTTTGTTTCTCTTCCCGGATTATTTATACCTTCTGAATCCAATTCTCCCTATGCAACAAGAGAACTGTTCGGTTCTGCAAACATATATTGTATCTAGGATATACTGCAACATATCCAACATATAAAGGACTGCTTGCCATCTAGGGGAGGGGTGGAGGGAGGGAGGGGAAAAAAAATCGGAACAGAAATGAGTGTAAATATAATGTAATTATTAAATAAAAAAATTAAAAAAAAAAAAAAAAAAAAAAAAAATAAAATAAAATGGGACAATTTAAGTAACTTACTTCCTCTTCTGTTAATCTGGGCAATCTATATTTTTATAGGTATTCCTTCATTTCACTTAGGTTATCAAATTTATTGGCATAAAATTGAGTAAAATAACTCTGAATTATTGCTTTAATTTCCTCTTCATTGGTGGAAAGTTCTCCCTTTTTATTTTTGAGACTAACAATTTGATTTTCCTCTTTCCTTTTTCTAATCAAATTAACAAAAGGTTTATCTATTTTGTCGGGTTTTTTTTTTATAAAACCAACTTGTAGTTTTATTTATTCATTCAATATATATATTTTTTTACTTTCAATTTTATTACTCTCTACTTTTATTTTTAGAATTTCAAGTTTGATATTTGGGGTTTTGTATTTGTTCTTTTTCTGGTTTTTTATTGTGTCTTTGATTTGCTGTTTCACCCATTCATTCTTTAGGATGAGATTGTTTAGTTTCCAATTTTTTTTTTGTCTATTTTCTCCCGACCCTTTTATGAATGTAATTTTTATTGCATTGTGATCTGAAAAAAATGCATTTGTTATTTCTGTGTTTCTGCATTTGATTTTGAGTTCATTGTGTCCTAATATATGGTCAATTTTTGTATAGGTTCCATGAACTGCCAAAAAGAAAGTGTACTCCTTTCTGTCTCCATTCAATTTTCTCCAAAGATCTATCATACCTAACTTTTCTAGTATTCTATTTACCTCCTTAACTTCTTATTTATTTTGTGGTTCTATTTATCTTATTTTTGAGAGAGCAAGATTGAAATCTCCTCCTATTATAATTTTTCTGTCTATTTCTTCTTGCAGATCTTTTAATTTCTTTTTTTAGGAACCTAGACCCTATACTGTTATGGGCCAGAACTCTGAACTTGAAACAGAGAATTCTTACAAGGAGCTAAGTTAGTGGAATTGATAGAGACAATGGTTATCTAGTTTATCATGGTTCAGCATGATAGATTTAATTTTACAACAAATAATGGTTTCCTAGTGATATAATGATTGGTTTATACTCAGTGTAGAGCATATAAGCTAGGAGCCTCAGCCAGGATTCATTCAAAGAGATTCAGAGAGGCAGAGAGCTAGAGGCAGAGCCAGGGAAGACAAGCACACTAGAAGATCTGGGAGCTAAGGAAACAGAAATTCATTTTACCTTCATTCAAGCTATTGATGGCTGGCCTGGCCTCCTGCACTTCCCCCATTAAGACCAAGGCCAGACTGAAAGACTCTCCAGAAAGCTGGCCAGCATTAGGCAAAGAGATAATAAAGGATTTGGACTTTACCCCTGGCAACTCGCATAGTAATTACTGGACTGAAAGGAATTCTGTTCCCAGAGACCCCAAGAAAACCAAAAAAAGAGAACATTATACTATACCACTTGGTGCATATATGTTTAGTATTGATGTTGCTTCATTATCTATGATACCCTTTAGCAAGATATAGTTTCCTTTCTTATGTCTTTTAATTAGATCCATTTTTGCTTTTACTTAATTTGAGATCAGGATGGCTACCCCTGCTTTTTTTTACTTCACTTGAAACATAATAGATTCTGTTCCAGCCTTTTACCTTTATTCTGGTGTATCACTCTGCTTTAAATGTGTTTCTTGTAAACAACATATTGTAGAATTCTGGCTTTTAATCTAGTCTGCTATCTGCTTCTGCTTTATGGGAGAGTTCACCCCATTCACATTTACTGTTAAAACTACTAATTCTGTATTTCTTGCCATATTATTTAGCTCAAATTATACTTTTCTCTTTCCCTTTCCCCTTTCCCTCCTCCCCAGTATTTTACTTATGAGCACCACTTGCCTCAAACAGCCCTTTAGAGCCCCTCCTCTTTTCTGTATAAGAAAATAAGAAATACTATTCCTGTTTTTCCTTCAATTAGCCTACCCCTTTTTCCCCTTTCCCCTCCTACTTTCCTATAAGGTGAGAGAAGTTTCTTTGTGAAACCAAATATGTCTAATATTTTCACTTTGAGCCAAATCTGATGAGAGTAAGATTCATACAAGGTTTATCCCGTCCCTTCTTTCCCTCAATTATAATAGTTTTTTTTTCCTCTTCGTGACATGTAATTTCCCTCATTTTACTTCCACTTTCCCCTTTTTCCAGTTTAATCCCCTTTCCACCTCTAGCTTCTTTTTTATATCAAATCAAATCAAATTATACATGCAGTCTCTATGTATACCCATAACAGAAATACAGTTCTCAAGAGTTCTTTTCTTTTTACCTTTTATTCTTCTCTTGAGTTCTATATTTGTAGGTCAAATTTTTGGTTTAGTTCTGGTCTTTTCATCAGAAATAAATGGAATCCACTTGTTTCATTTAGTGTCTATCTTCTTCCCTGAAAGAGAATGCTCAGTTTAGTGGGGTAGCTTATTCTTGGCTGCATTCCAAGTTCCTTTGCCTTACAGAATATCAAATTCCAAGCCCTTTTGATACTTTAAGATAAAAGCTCCTAGGTTCTGGGTAATCCTTATTGTGGCTCCTCAGCATTTGAATTTTTTTTTCTGTCTTCTAGCAATATTTTTTCCTTGGTTCAATAGTTCTGAAATTTAGCCATGATATTCCTTGGATTTTTAATTTGGGGGTCTCTTTCAGGAGGTATTCAGTGAATTTTTTCAATTGCTATTTTACCTTCTGATTCTGTAACATCAAAGCAGTTCTCTTTGATGATTTCCTGAAAAATAATTTCTAGGTTTTTGTTTTCATCATGGTTTTCAGGAAGTCCAATAATCCTTAGATTGTCTCTACTAGATCTATTTTCCAGATCAGTTGTTTTCCCAAGTAGGTATTTTACATTTTCTTCCATTTTTCCATTTTTTTGGTTTTGTTTGACTGATTCCTGATGTCTCATTGAGTCATTCATTTCCATTTGTTCAGTTCTGATTTTTAGTGAATTATCTTCATTTACTTTTTTTGAACTTCTTTTTGTATTTGTTCAATTGAATTTTTAAATGAGTTATTTTATTCTATGACTTTTTTCCATTTCACATAAATTTTTCTGACTTTTAAGGAGTTATTTTCTCTTTCCTTTTTGTCAAATCTATTTTTAAGGAGTGATATGCTTTTTCCATTTCACTAAGTCTATTTTGTAATGAATTTTCTTCAGATGATTTCTACATTTCCTTTTCCAAACCCTTTTTTGCAAACGTATTTCCTTCCCCCATTTTTCTTCTAGTTCGCTTTTCAGATCTTTTAAAATTTCTTCTAAGAGAGCCTTGTATGACCAATTTATATCACCCTTTGGTGCTTCATATGGAGATGATCTGCTTTTAGTCACCTCAGGGTTTGAAATCTATTCTTTTCTTTCACCATAAAAACTATCTATGGTCAGAATTCTTTTTGCTTTTTTATTTACTTTTTTTAAAAAAGTGAGACCTACTTTCAGGGTAAGGGAGATTGTGCAAGCTTCTTCTAGAAGTGGAAGCGGCTGCACTGAATCTGTGCTGACTCATTGCTGGTGCTGAGTGGGCGTGGCCAGGTCCCTTGGGATTCTAGAGCTTCAGGGTTCGATGTTTGTGTTTGTGCTTGTGTAGAATGTTTTATAACTTCTCTGCTGATCTACTAGCTTGCAGTCAGGACAGAGTAGCCAACACTGCTGTAGATTCCTTCCTGTAGATTCTCCAGTGTGCAGAGCCCACAGGACTGTTTGCTCCTTGCACTGGCGTCTGTGCTTGGCCTGCTTGTGCTTGCCCTGTCTCCCTCCATGCCTAATTGAAACACATCTTTTCTGGAGATCTTTAAAATTATCTTTTGCTAATAATGTGTTACACTCCTAATATTTGTGGGTTCTGCAAGTCCAGAATTAATTCAGAGTCTGGTTTGCAAATTAGTCTGAGGGTTACGGGAAGAGATCAAAAAGAAATATGAGTCGTACCTGTCATCTTGGTTCTGCCCTCCCAGTAACATTCTTTTAAACCATACTATCACACATAGTAGCATTAACTTCTAATTTTTTAATTCAATATAAAATTTTTCTGGGAAAATTATTCATTCCACAAAACCAAATAGTAGTCAAAGAAATTGGTTGATAGAAAGATCTCACTAAATATTTCCTAATTCATTGATGAGTTATTGACCTTCAATTGAAATGATCAGTCCCAGCAAAAACCAAAAGTAAGGAAAAGTCACTTCTTTCCTTTACTTCCCCTTTCTGTGCTATTAAAAAAAAGCACTTTTCCTTGCCAGAAAATCAATACCCAAATGTTGTCCTATTATTTTGTCATAGGAGAAAGTGATCATTCATACATTCAAAATAGTAATTGAATGATTTAACCTGGACAGCATACCTTGTTGGGCATAATGTGTCTGTATAAATGTGAAAAACATGATCTCAGCATCAGAAATTTATTTTATCTTTTAAGATAGATTATAAAAGAATAATATCACAAAGTAACAGAATGTTAAAAGTAATATGTTAGACATCAATGGGAGAGATTTTAAATATACATATATGTATCATTGATTTCCATGGATGTTAAGTCAAGCATTCTGAATCTTAGGCTGGATGATTTTGGGAACTTTCTTAAAAAAGAGAAAGACACTTTCTAGGAGTATGCAGGGCCAAACCTATGATTGTACACAATAACTAATATATGTGTGATTACAAATATGCATTTATAACATTTAACATTCTTTGGACTCAGTTTCATTGTTTGTAAAACAAGGGATTTTGGATATGATTATTTTTATTTTTTTAAATGTTTTAAATAAAATTCCAGATTTATTGATGTATACACACACACACACACACACACACACACACACAAACTTGGGTAAAGTAATTTCTTTTTTTTTTTTTAAATAATAACTTTTTATTGACAGAACCCATGCCAGGGTAATTTTTTACAACATTATCCCTTAAATGAATATAAACTGCTTGCAGTTTTGTTTTTCTTCCTGGGTTATTTATACCTTCTGAATTCAATTCTCCCTGTGCAACAAGAGAACTGTTCAGTTCTGCACACATATATTGTATCTAGGATATACTGTAACCTATTCAACTTGTAAAGGACTGCTTGCCATTTAGGGGAAGGGGTGGAGGGAGAGAGGGGAAAAATTGGAACAGAAGTGAATGCAAGGGATAATGCGTAAAAAAATTACCCTGGCATGGGTTCTATCAATAAAAAGTTATTAAAAAAAAATTATCCCTTGCACTCACTTCTGTTCCGATTTTTCCCCTCCCTCCCTCCACTCTCTCCCCTAGATGGCAAGCAGTCTTATATATGTTAAATATGTTGCAATATATCCTAGATACAATATGTGTATGCAGAATCAAACAGTTCTCTTGTTGCACAGAGAGAATTGGATTCAGAAGGTAAAAATAACCCAGGAAGAAGAACAAAAATGCAAATAGTTTACATTCATTTCTCAGTGCTCTTTCTTTGGGTATAGCTGCTTCTGTCTATCATTGATCAATTGAAACTGAGTTAGGGTATATGATCATTTTTAAAGTCATTTCCCTATTCTTAATCTTATGATTATATCATCTCAATTTCCCCCTCTCCAATACATACTTCATACACCTGCCAAAACACAGAGGAGCTGGATGGTCTCCACTTAAAAATCTTTAATGATTTCCTATTACTTTTAGGACAAAATATAAAATTCTCAATACAGCATTTAAAGCTTTACACAATTTGAATCCTGTATTCACTTCCATTCCTTTTTCATATTATTCTCTTACATTTTGCATTACCTTGTCAATTAAACTAGCCTGCTAATCTATATGTTTCCAATCTCTGTGCCTTTGCTCAAGTGATGCTCGATGCTTAGAATGTACTCCCTCCTCATCTTCACTTCCTACGATTCCTCACTTCTTTGGAAGCCCAGATTAGATGCCACCTTATTTGGGAGATCTTTCTAGTCATTTTCCATTATTAGCCCTCTCTATCTTTTACACATATTTTATATTACTCTGTGTGCATGTTTTGTATTTTCTTGCACATACTTTATATGTATTTGCTTTTGTGCATATTATATCTCTCAGAACTATTATATCATTCCATTAAGGACAAGAATTATTTCCTTTGTGCCATCCACATCAAGAGAAAGAACAATGGAGATTTAATGTGGATCAAAGCATTGTATTTTCACTTTTTTTGTTGTTGTTTGTCTGCTTGTTTTATTTTTTCTTTTCTGATTTTTTTTCCCTTTTGATCTGAGTTTTTTTGCACCGCATGATGAATGTAGAAATATGTTTAGAAAAATTGTACATGTTTAACCTATATCATATTGTTTGCTGTCTTAGGGAGGGGTGAAAGGGAAACAGAGGAAGGAAAATTTGGAACACAAGGTTTTGCAAAGGTAAATGTTGAAAACTATCTTTGCATATATTTGGGAAAATAAAATATTATTAATAAAGAAAAGAATTATCTCCTTTGCCTTTATGGTTCTAATACCTAGCCCAGTATCTTGTACAGATGAATGCTTAATAAATATTTGTTAAATTGATACAAATTAAAATGAATCCTATCATCCTACTGATTTGAATATCTATATTTTAAAATTATTTTCATTGGAGATATTTTAAGGTATCTCAAAATTTCCAAGTTCTAATTTAAAAATAATTTTTCTAGTTTTTTCTAAGTTTTTAACAGCAAAGAAAAAATAGGAAATTGAAATAAAGGAAATCCATTTAGCAGATGAAGAAAATAATACAGTGAACCTACCTTATGTTATAGACATTGAAGTCAAATAAATTTTTTTCTTTAATGAATCTCAACTTCTTTGCTATATTTGATTGATTTGAATTAAATTTGATTCAATTTAGTTCAATTCAGAAGTCATATTAAGAGTTCAACTATATGCAAAGTTCAAAGAATGATGAAAATATTGCTGAGGATGTTAATATGTGAATCATCATGTAAACTTTTATCAGTTAATACTTTAGATAACAATCAAGAAAAACACTGGGAAATGGATCTTGGAAAACAATCTTCCAGTTTCAAACATGGCCTGTATGGATAGACAATGGAAGACTCCACAGTACTATGGAAGAAATATTGGATTTGAAGTCTGATATCTGATATAAAAAATTGGACAATTTTATTTTTCATCTTTTTGGGTCTTACTTTCCTTATCTTTAAAATGAGGGGGTTGGGTTAAATAGCCTCTGAGGTCTTTTCTGGATCTAAATCTATGATACTATAAATATTAGGTTATGTTATTTGGCTTCTGCAATATCCCCTGGTCTTTTAGAGGTTAATGAACTCCATTTTCCAAAATTTTCTGCATTGTAGACTGATATTTTATCTCAATGAGAATATCTTCTCATTCTGGCACCCTGCTCAGCAGGCTGAATTGGTCCAGACCATCTTGAGTGCCTGCTCCAGCCTGGCTTTTTAACAAATTGAAGAAATGCCAGTTCTAAAGGAAGAAAATAGAATTCCAGGAACAAAAAGAGTTTATAGTATTCAGAGCTAGAAGGGGTCTTATTAATCATTTAATTTACCCTCACTATCCCCACCTTGTTTTAAAGTTAATGAAATAGAGGCTTAGGAAAGTTAACCAAAGTCACTGGGTTAAAAAGTAGCACCCAGATCCTCTGACTGCAAATTCAAGGCTTTTTCTATAATCCTACATTGTCAGTCCTTAATTTCTCTATGACGTTTAACTCAACTAGTCTCACTCATTCTCTTCAGCATACTGTACAGCACTAAGACTTCAGATCTTTGGAGTAAGCATCTTTAGTAATTTCAAATATTACCTATATGGCCTGGTTTTCAGGCCATTCACTAATATGGTTGCCCAGCATGAAACAGGATGATTAGAGTCAGAGTCAGTCAATAAATATCTATTAAGCACTTACTATGTGCTAGGGACTGTTCTAAGCACTAAGGATACAAAGAAAAGGCATAAGACAATCCCTAGACTCAAAAATCTCATACTCTAGTGTGGCTAAATGAAAATTGTCCATTAAAGATCATATTTGTCTGGATTCTAACGGTATTAAGGCCCTTTACAAACATTTTAAAGACCACGTTTTAGAGACTGATGCTTTAAATCAAGACCCAGGAATCCTGTCTTGTCCACTGGCTCAATGAGTTCCCAACTATAAGGATCTGGCTCTTGAAGAACATGTTATCCATGTAATACTAAGAGATGGTCTATGGAGAACCTTGGTATCAACTTAGGACATAAAAAGAGGCTGAAAGGGTGGCAGCTAGGTGGTGCAGTGAATAGAGAACCAGCCCTGAAGTCAGGAGGACCTGAGTTCAAATTTGACCTCAGAGACTTAACACTCCCTAACTGTATGACCCTTTGAAAGTCACTTAACCCCAATTGCCTCAGGGGAAAAAAAAAAAAAGAGGCTGAAAGGGAAGGATGAGAGGGCAGGATACCCAATGCAAAGGTTTGAGAAACCACTGCAGCAGGAGTGGAAAATGATGAGGTGAATGTCTTAAATGGCAGAAGATCCAGATAGAGCTCTTCAAAGTAATTGTTCTATCCTTTCCAGGAGAGAGAGGGAGAGGCCCCAGGAGGAGGGGGTGCTAAAGAGAGAGGAGTTTCAAATGTCATTTGGCAGAATGATGAGTTTCTGAAGATCTAGAAGTTCAAGAGAGCAGTCAGGTAGGAAAATGAAGATTAACTTCTAAATTCTGGATATTACATTATGATTTATGAAATCTGAAGTTATTTTTAGCATCTGTGTGATATTAATGATTCCTTTTGACCTTACTACATTTTTATTTGAACTTCTGTAAAGTCAGAAAGACCCCCATCCTGTATTTACTTGCTTAATTGCTTGTTAGATCTGAAATATCCCAATTAAAAAGGATTTTGCTAGTGTTGACCCATGGTTGGAGTCTATCAAGATTTTTTAAATGTTAATTCTAGTATGTATCATATTACTGGGTTGGGTCATCTGCAAATTTGATGAGTATACCATCTTTATTTTCGCCCAAGAGTAATAAAATGTTGCAAACTTATGCTCTTGTAGGTTGACAGTAATCCATTAATCAATGCTTTTGGGATATAGACATTCAATTAGTTTATCTTAAGCCCCTTTCTACTCTAAAATGTTATTATTCTATGAACCCAACTACTTATATGCTATTATCCAGCCAGCATTTCCCTTCTTTTTTACACAAGAGTAATGTGAATTGATTTCTTAAGTCTGGACACACTGTCTACATGATTCCCTGGGTCAATCAGACTAGTAAACTCAATCTACATAGAGATGATAGTTGAAAACATAAAAGTGGTTAAGTCCTTTGTAGTAAAAATCAGAAGGAAAAGAACAAAGAGCTAAGCCCCAGAACTTGATTAAATACACAGCTAGAGGTTGGAAGAAGTCAGGAAAGACACTGAAGGAATGAGAAAGCGGTTCGGTGTAGCAGAAACAGAACATTTGGAATTAAAGAACCCCAATTCACATCCTCTCTCTGATGCTTAATACTAGTGTGACACTGGGCAAGTTACCTCACCACTCTGAATCAGTTTCCTTATTTGTAAAATGAAAGGACTATGGGACCTCTAAAGTCCTAAGACAACTGAAATACTTTATGTAATGCTACAAAATATCAAGGGGCAGGAGTCATTTTTAATAAAGAAAAAGGAAAATAAATGGTTACTAGTTTTCTCTCCCCCTCTCTCCTTCTCTCTCCTTCTCCCTCCTTCTCCCTCTCTCTCCTTTTTTCTTCCTCCTCTCTCCTTCTCTCTCTCTCTCTCTCTCTCTCTCTCTCTCTCTCTCTCTCTCTCTCTCTCTCTCTCTTCCCCCTTCCTCCTCCCTCTCCCTCTCCCTCTCTCTCTGTTTGATCGTTTCTTTCTCAATATCTGTCTTTGTCTTTCTGTATGTATGTGTATCAATATCACTGTCTTTGTTTCTGTCTCTCAATATCTCTGTCTCTCTTTTTCTTTCTTTCAATGTCTGTTTCTCTGTATGTGTATGTTTGTGTGCCTTAATCTCTCTCTTTTTTTTCTCGTCTCAATTTCTCTCTCTCTCTTTGTCTCTCAATCTCTCTCTCCTCCTTCCTCCTTCCCTCTTTCTTTCCCTCCCTCCCCCATCTCTCTCAATCTCTCTCTCTGTGTATATCTCAATCTTTCTCTCTCTCTCCTTCTGTCTCTTTCTGTCTCTCTCTGTATACACACAGATATACACAATCACACATACATATATACACATATGCACACTCAAATATATGATACACATGTATGCATATATGTATACAAATGTAAACAGGACACAAGTAACTATTTGACCATTGTTAGAGTTTAAAAACTGAACTAGAGATACATTGCTATGTGACTTGACTTATTTCAATCTAAAATTAAAAGTCTTTTCTTCTTTAGGGATAGATTAGCTGTAGAAAGGAATCAAAGAATCATAGATCTAGAGCTGGAAAAATGAATAGTGAGAATAGTCTCAGGACAGATATCCCCTTATACTAGCAAAATCTGAAGGGAAAGAAAATCCTCTCTGTTATTAAAAAATTAAGAACTCTATCAGGGACTGACTCCCTCTCAGACACATGGTCATCCATACCAGTTATTACACAGCTGATCTAAGACAGATGTGTTGGGTTTATTCCTGGAACCCTCAGAGCTTCAGGACAGGCTTTTTGCATATATAAGTAATGCATATTTAGGTCTGCTGAGTTTTTTAATGTACTGTATAAATTTCATTTTGTAATAGAGAAAAAAATCTAAGCAATGCATTTCTGGACTATTACTGAATTTCTTGGCTGATTAAATTCAATTTTTTAGCTCTATGCCTCACAACATCACCAGGAGCCCCCAAAATGCACACCATGCTGTGTGGAATTGCTGTGTAACATCTTTCATCATGCACTTGGGGAATTACAATATGTCTTAAGATATTGCTATACTGCAGATGTGATATTGGTTGCCATACAAGTGCAGGGAAAAATGTAAAGCATCATTTTCTAAGCCCTGAATTCACATGCATTTGATACTATTGATAGCTTTTGACATTTAGGGGCTGGAACAACTGTTAAATTAACTCAAATCCTTTTTTTAATTAACAAAAAATCTATTTTCTCTCTATCTCTCCTTGCCCTCATTCCATGGAAAAAGAAAAAGAATCCTTTTTTAAATAAATATGCTTAGTCAAGCAAAAACAAAAAATTCCCTCATTGATTGTATTCCAAGAATATGTCTCACTCTGCATCCCAAAAGATGTCAATTCTGTGTGAGAAAGTAGATTATGTTTCATCATTGGTTCTTTGGAATCAAGTGTGGTCATTGTATTTTTCATAGTTCTTTCAGCTTTCAAAATTTTTTTCCACAGTTTTGTTAAGGATAAATTGTTCTTTTGGTTTTTCTCACTTCACTCTGCATTGATTCATGCATGTCTTCCCATAAAGACTATTCTTTATGGGAATAAATCCCCTTCAAAATCCCCTATTTCCTCAATTCTTTCAGAACAATAGTTCTCCATCACATTCATATGCTCAGTTTCTTCAGCCATTCACCAGTTGATGGGTATTCCCTTTACTTTTCATATTTTGACACTACCAGAAAGAGTTGCTATCAGTATTTTTGCACATATAGAAACTTTTCCTTTTTTTTTTTTTTTTTTTTTTTTTTGTTGTTGTTGTTGTTGCTGTTGTTCTATGTAGTCCTAGCAGTGGTATAACTGGGTCACAAAGAGTATGCACTGGTTAATAATTTACGTGAATAACTCCATATTGGAATTATATTAAGTTATATTGGATTATACATCTAAAAATTGAATCTAATCAGGACTTCCCACTCTATTTTGGGGTGTGGAAAGGGAGGAAAAGAAAAGTTATTTCATCAAGATTTAAGATAACTAGAGTTAATGAGGGAAGGGATTCTGAAGCTCCTAGGTATTTCAGAATCTGGAGATTTGGGAGACAGAGATAGCTTCCAAGAGGGCAAGAGTGGAGAGTACTTCAAATTGAATTCAGAAAATGTTTATTATGCACCTATTATATGAGAAAGATTATCTGAAGTACTAGAGATATAAAGACAACATGAAAAAGAAAAATGGAGAAAGTATGCACTTGGGGAAAAAACTCCTTCCTTTCTTTCTCCCATGATCTAGGTTGAGAAACCCATGATCAAAATTGCATGCAATATGTGTAAAGTATCCTTCATTCAAGAAGGGATCTGAATGTTGGTATTAGGCTAACATTTTGGATATCTGGTTAATGACTAAAATTATAAACATGTTTGAGACAGAGGGATACTTCAGTTCAATTCAAATTCAACTCAATTCAATTTATTGAGTTATTACTTTATATAAAGCACTTTTTAAAATTTACCTTCAGGAATTCATAAGAAAAGTAAAAATAAATCAGTCCTTTCTTAAGGATGGTTTAATCTTCTTGGGATGATAACATATATACATGAAACCTCAAAAAGCATTTCCTTTTAGATCAAAAGGGAAAAATCCCTGAGAAAGAAAAAGCAAACAAAGGGAAAAAAGGTAAAAAATACTATTCTCCAATCTACATTCGGTTTCTATACTTCTCTTTCTAGATGTGATTGACATTTTCTATCCCAAGTCTATTGGAATTTCTTGAGTCACTATATTGTTTAGAAGAACCAAGTTCATTACAGTTGATCATCACATAATCTTACTATAACTGTGTACAATGTTCTCTTGGTTCTGCTCACTTCATTCAGCATAAGTTCAAGGTAAGTTGGTTTTTTCTACTTTTTTTAAAGCTCAGAAGGTCACCATCTTGACCATTCCAACTCTAATACTCCACCTAAAAGCAGGAAAAGATAAAGCAGAAGGCCTTGCAAAAAGACTAAATAACAGAGGTACCTTGTCCATGGTCACAAGTCTGCCTGAGTGGAAGGCCCCTGCTACCATTTCCCTCATCTCTTTCCCCAAGAGGAGGCTTTCAGAATTAATTGACTCAATCACCATCAGGAAGGAGCAATCTTGTCAGCTCATGTTTTTTGTACCAGACTCAAGTCTGGCTCGGGAGCTGGAAATAGCCATAGAATAACTGCACATGTTCTGAAATTGAGAACAAGACATTTCCATTACATGTCATATGGAACTCCCAGAAGCAGGATCACCAAATCCCTACATGTGCACCTGCTCCCAGAACTGGCATGTCATTGGCAAGTTCCCCATAACACACAGATTTCAAGTATTTGTTAATAGCTCCTAGTGTTAAGAATATTGGGCCAGGAATCACAAGACAAGTTCAAGTCTTGGCCCTGCTACTTAATGATAGCTGACTGTCTCTGTCTGTGACTATCTGTCTCTCTGTCTCTGTTTCTCTTTGTGTATGTGTGTATATGTGTGTGTGTGTGTGTGTGTGTGTGTGTATACGTTTATATATATATGTATATATATTTATATATAGTCAGTTGTTTGGGGGGGATGTGTGTGTATGTGGGTAGAAATAGAGATAGAGACAAACAGAGCGAGAGACAGAGAAAAAGGGAGGGGAGAGAAAGCATCAGAGACAGAGACAGACAGAAAGACAGAGACAGAGAGACAGAGACAGAGAGGGGGGAAGGGAGAGGGATGGAAAGGGAGGGGGGAAGATAGATACTATTGGGATCATAGGAGATATTCATAAGAAGCATGAAAGTAATATGGTCAGAAGTAAACAGATTAGAAGAAGGGAAATGGAAAAATGAGACCAGCAAACAGGGAGGAAGAGAGGTCAAGAGAAGAGAAATAAAATTGTATGCTCTTTGAGAAGGTTAATCTGATAAACTAAATTGGGCTTCTAAGTGAATGGTTTGCTAGAGTTTAATATATTGTCCTTCCATAACATTTAATGTGAACCGGAGCCTTTGATAATTTTAGCCAAAGGAGCAAGAAACATGGGGATTGCAGGATTCATAACCAAGCCACTGGAGAAAATAATTTTAGACATATACCGAAGAGCAGTTTTCCCTTCTCTTCAATCATACCATATGGGTAGCTTCTATTCTGCCAATTTACAAAGCTGATCCTGGATCTAGATGAAAATGGAGAGTGAAAAATACCTGTTCGTTTGGTATTACTTTGTATCCCACACATTAGAATATATACCTCTAAAGTACTTTTTTCAATTGAGGCTCCATGATGTAAGTGATACATGCTGATTATTCAGGACAATATGACAAATTTCAAATCCAACTTGTTTGTTTTCTCCTCTATCATCACATGCTACAATTTTGAGATTCTGACAAATGCTTTCCTTTTATCTTGCTACTTAACAATTCAATTGGAAAATTGCAAGCATTTTCAGTGTTTATTTTGGTTTTTAAAAATTCATGAACTCACAAAGGACAAGAGGAGGATAACTAACCATTCATGTCCCTGGAATTCAGACACATATAACATTTGGATGTAGAGACTTTGGTCCATTTGTCTTTTCAAATAGGTCACCTAGTGATCGAGTTATGAGGGCCACCAGAGTTAGGGTAGGAGTACAATGGAGCTTGAGAGTTGGTAGACATACCTGAGGACATATTTTTCTTCTTAGAGGTAGAATTGAGTTCTCAGTCACCTGGAAGCTGCAGCTGATTTTGTTTGTTACAAGAGTCTCCAACCACCTCTGCCAAGTGAAGAGGAATGTGAAAAGGATAGAATATAAATGCTTGGTAATTAAACAAGCAAATAAATGAATGAATAAACAAGTAAATAAATTAAAATGATTGATTGTTACTACAACAGCAATTAGAATAAGAGAAATATCTGAATGTGTTGAAAACAAGAAAGATGGGATAGAAAAGCTCCACTTCATGAGCCAATGCCACTATGGTGTTTTGAAAAGTTCTGTTTTCTACCCTCAAGTGAGTGTTCACCTTGTTTTTGTGTGGATTTAGGTTGGCTCAAGAGTTTACTTGAGAGAAGCATTTAGGATTTACATATATATGTATACACACACACACACACACACACACACACACACACACACACACACACATATCATTATTTAAGAGATGGCCCCTGGACCTGCAGGCAAAATCTGCAAGGTTCAATGAGCCTCAACAATATGAGAGTTTCTGGTACCTTCATTCAGTAGGTCAGCCTAACTCTATCCATTGATAGTCTCTATTTTTTTTCCAGCGTGAAAATACAATTGCTACTAAGTTTTAGAGTAATTTGAAGGGAATAAATAATTAGGAAAAATTCTAACAAACTGTGATAACTTGATACTTTCAAAATCTTAGTCCCCAAGACTTTATGTTGGTAGGCAGTCTAATGTTCCTGTGAGTCACTCCAATCAAAATAGCTGATATCAGGGATGCCTGGAAACTGCTGATTCAGCATTGCCCATGAAAGGAAGTAGAATTCTTCTTGAAATTTGTTGTGCAGAGGTATTTCAAAAACATTGGCTCGACTTTAGTTTGAAGGACTTGCAATCGGAAGCAGAGGAAAAACTAAATGAATAAGAAATTTGAAACTTGAAGCAGTTTCTCCACATTTCTTAAATTCATCTGTTCAACCCACAGCTGGCTCTGATATCATACCTGCTATCCTTATAAATGAATAAGAAACTTTTCCAGCTATCTAACATTCCCTCCCCCCAAAAAAAAGAAAAAAAAAAAAAAGCTAAAATCACCTAACAAAATCCAAGTATAATTAAGCAGCTTTTTCTTCCAGATAGGAGAGCACAATGCTCCAAGTAATAAGTGGGAAAGCTCACCTCTGTTTTTGCTGTTACTAATAACTTCCTTTATCTCTCTCTAGTTAAATCCAACTAAAGACTCCCCTCCTTTGTCATAAGTCCTAGATAGAATATGGCCCAATGATTTCAAAAATAATCTTGTATATCCAATGTGTGAGACTTATTAGGATTTTAGAAGTTATATTATTTGTCTTGCTGAAACAACTAATAAACCAACCATTAAAAAACTGATAATGGATTCTACCATTCCATCATTCTTTTTTTGATATTAATGTTCCATATGTTTAATAGGAAAGAAAAAAAATTATTGTTTTCTTTGATTAACTATTTTATTTTCATGCTTTTAAGCAGACAAGCAAAGCTGTAAAAAAAAAAAAAAACACTTTAAAAGACACTTTAAAATGTGTGTCATGGAAATATGTTTTGCATAATTGCACATGTATAACCTATATCAAATTGCTTACTGTCTTAGGTAGGGAGAAGTAAAGGAGAGAAATATAGAATTTGGAGCTCAAAATTTTTTTAAATGAATACTAAAGTTTTTACATATAAATGGGAAAAATTATTTAAAATCATTTATATACTATAAGTTTCCTTTAAATTATTCTAAATATTTGGGGTAAGGGAGACTTAGGATCAATTTCCTTTTAATTTTGAAGGAAAAATGATTCTCCTCAAAATAAAAGCAAGAGTGAAACCCCCTGAAAATTCTGAAAAATATAGTTATTCTCCTAGACATTAAGATAACAGTAGGATTGCCACATCCGTAAATTGCAAAAAAAAAAAATAGATTTATTACACAGTCATAGGTAGCAGTAAAAAGATGTCAATGACTACAACAATGAATTTAGGATAGATTACTCTTTTCTATTTTTTTTTTTTTTTTGGCTCAGGCATCTCCACACAATTTTTAAGATGTTTATAGAATTTTTAACTTTTAAAAAATTTCTTCTAGCCCAGCACTATTTCTCATTAAATGCTACAAACAGCAGAGTTTGACCATAACTTTATGTATATCTAATCAACAAAAATTTTGGAGATACTGAATTATGTATAAAATTATGTATAGATTATGTACTAGGAATTGGGTACCTACATAGGCATATTATACATTCTCTTTGACATTAACTGTATTCTTTCTTAGGTGTTTCCTTTGAGAGAGACAAGGAAAAATTTAGAGATATTCACATATGACCTTGGTTAACTTAGTCTTGTACCAGTTTCCATTAGAATTACACTCATAAGAAATCTGACAGAGCTCCTTGGTTCTTTTCTACTATTCTCACAAAGAGTAGAATTTCTCCTTAGGAAACATATAGATAGGGCACAATTCCTAAAATAAAATTCAACAAGCAGACCTCCCCAAATTTGCTAATCCTTATCCTATCTTGTCCATCTTATTGCACTTTGAGAATTGGCCTTATGTTCTTCATACTCTGGCATTTTCCATCTCTATGTTCCTGCATTTACTGTCCATGCCTGGAATTCAGTCCCTTTTTTTACCTCCCCTCTGCCTAAAAAAGCCTCTGTCTTCCTTGAGGATGCGGTTCAAGTACTATCATCTGGATAGCCTTTCCTGATTCTACCAACTCTTAATAACCCCTCTCTCAAGCTATTTGTATTTAGGTACTTTATATGTATTTGTATTTGCAATTTCATATTATGTTGTGTGTATAATTTTTAGAGCAACTAGGTGATGCAGGGAAGAGAATGCCAATCCTAAAGTCAGGAAGATTCATCTTCTTGAGTTTAAATCTGATTTTCAACACTAGCTGTATGACCCTGGGCAAATCATTTAACTTGGTTTGCTTCAGTTTTCCTATCTACCAAATGAACTAGAGAAGGAAATGGCAAACCATTCCAGTATCTTTGCCAAGAAAACTGCAAATAAGTCATGAAGAATGAGACATGACTGAAAACTACTGGACAAATATATACTTTTATATGTAATTATATTATAATCCCTCCCTTAGCCACAATGCTAAGCACAGTGCCTGGAACATGGTAGACACTTAATAAATACTTGTTGATTAGTTGGTTAATTGTTAAGCTCACTGCAATAGAATAATAAGAAAGACCAGGATCCTACAACCTGGCTAAGGGATGGAAAAAGGTCTTATTCCATGGCCTTGCTCCAGCTCAATGTTGACAAACCACACTTCTATACCCCAATTATTGTACCTGGCTGTTATGGGTCCAGCAGATCCAGTTTTTTTTTTCCTTTGGAATGTTAGATAGCTGGGAAAGTTTCTTATTCATTTATAAGGATAGCAGGTATGATATCAGAGCTAGCTGTGGGTTGAAACAATGAATTTAAGAAATGTGGAAAGACTGCTTATGGATCTCATACCACCAGCATGAGAGGTATTCCTGATACTGGAATGTATCTAAAGGCATTTCTTTAATGGAGTAGGAACTGATGAGGTCTCCCAATTGTATTACTTAAGTGATTTTTGTTGCATCTATGCATTTTTGCTATATTTTTCTCTTTGTCCTTGACATTTTTTCTTGCTGTTTTGATTTTGTAGTGAGTTAGGCTTCTGACGAATACATAGGGTTTTGTTTACTTCATTTCTTATTTCTGCAACAAGGTTCTTCTATGGAATCTGATCTACTATTAATCTTAAGCCTTGGAGAGGTCAGGTAAGGATATATATAACCTTTGAAGAATCAAAGCTATCATCATTTTAAAATGCTCCAAATAACAAATATTAGCGATATGCACATTAAAGCAACTCTGTCTCATACTCTTCAACTTGGCAAATATGACCAAAAAAAAAAAAAAAAAAGGAAAATGACAATTGTTGGAGGGACTGAAGGAAGATAGATCTATTAATGCACTGTTGGTGGAACTATGAATTCTTCCAATTATTCTGCAAAGCAGTTTGTAGCTATGGCCAAAAAGTCACTAAACTATGGGTACCTTTTGACCTAATGATATGATCTATATATTAAAGAGATCAAAGAAAGAAGAAAGGACCAATGTGGATAAAAATATTTATAAAATCTCTTTTGTAGTGGTAAAGTACTAAAAAGTAAAGGGATAACCGTCATTTGGGGAATAGATAAATAAATTATTTTATGTGAATGTAAGGGAATATTATTTTGTGATTCAAAATGATAAAAAGGATGGGTTCAGAGAAACCTGGAAAAACTTGTATGAACAGATATAAAGTGAAATGTGTGCAGAATCAAGAGAACAATTTATACAATAATAACCACACTGTAATGATAAACAATTTGAAAAGACTTTAAAATGTTCATCAGAACACTTACCAATCACAGTTCCAAAGGACTGATGATGAAAAATGCTACCTACCACCAGACAGACATTTTACATTAAAATAATTTGTTTAATTTGTTTCACTTAACAAGGATTTATTGCCTCTCCTCTTGTTATCCTGAATAAAAACAAAACAAAACAAAACAAAAACACATTATTTTTTTTACATATAATTTTGCCATTTATTAAAGATAAAAAGAAATTTATATATTACTGGGATGGGTGTACTTGTTTATTTTTATATAAGGAATTAAATCTCGGCAGAATATTTGATATCTTTTAATATTGCCAAATTTTGTGTGACTCCTCATTCATTTATATGACCCCATATGAAATCATGACCCACAGTTTAAGAAGCTTTGGTACCACACTAGCAGCAATACTATATAATGATCAACTGTGAATGATTTAGCTACAATACAATGAAACAAGACAATTCCAAAATGTCATTCCTCTCCAAAGAAATAACTGATAGAATCTGAATATCAATCAAAGCATATTTTAAAAACTTTATTATTTTGGTTTTTTTTGTGTGTGTTTTCTTACACAAAATGACCAACACAAAAATATATATTTCCCCTGATTATACATATACTCTATATCAAATTGTGTTCTCAATAAGGGAACAGAGACAAAGAGAATTTGGAATTCAAAAATTATAAAAAGAAATATTTTTAAAAGTGTTTTCACATTTAATGAGGGAAATAAAATTACATATATGTATATATTTATGTATGTATATATATATGTGCATGCATATATACATATGTGTATATATATCTACATAAAATATGTGGAAGTTGGTGTATATATATGTATATGTATCTATAAATGTATATGTATCTATATAAAAACATTTAGAAGCTAGGAAATGTATATATATGTATGTCTGTTTATACGTATATAAAAACACTTTGGAAGGTGGAAAACATTCTTTCATGTTGCTTCAATGGACATCCTTATATCGTTTTATTTTTTCTCTTTAAAATGAGATAGTAAGAGGTGATTTGCCAAAAAGTTTGTATTACAATTTTCAATTGCCAACAAGTCTCTTTGGAGGACTGCAGAAACTTCAAAATTGTCCTTGTATATCAAAAGAAGCTTAAACACAAATCTTTTGAATGTGAAATTATACCACCACTCAAAAAGACCTCACAGAAAGGGGGGGGAAACCATTTCCTAGAAATACAGTTTTAATGAAGAGAAACCTTTGAAGATAAATCTTGAAACTTGGGATCTTTTGGATCCATCATCTCAGTCACATGGACATTACATTAATTGTGGCAGATTTGTATCTATCTTTATCTTCTCATTCTGTGCTATTCTTGTTCATGTCCTTTGATGAGTTAACAGGATCAATTCGATTTGTAGAGACTTTCAGGAGAAAAAGTGGTGAGTGAAAGATAATAGATGGACACTGAAATCCACAAAATATGAACGGTCTCAAGGAAAGTCTCCAGCTTCCATGATATGTTGAGACAAATGAGCCGTTCAATCAGTTCATCAGACATAGAACTGACTTTGTGAAAGGCACACTTCCTTTTTTGACTACACGCTTCTTTGAAGTACTTTCACCAATTCTTAAGTTATTGTCTGAATGAAAACCAGAAATATCTTCAGTCCTTAGATCCATATATGAATCTAAGAGTAAAGTACTGATGAATCAAGACAAAGGAAGGGGAGAAGGAAAACAGGATAGAGAAAGAAAGTGTGCCAGAAGAGGAAATGAGAAAGACAAAATTTTAGAAAAGAGAAGAAGAGAGTAATAAAGAAAAGGAAAGCAAAGGGAAGTGTGAGTGTGTGTGTGTGTGTGTGTGTGTTATTAGGATATTAGGAAACATCTTGTTTCCCAAATCTAAGGACCAACAGCAAACTGTGTCTTGAGCTTGGTATATTGCATTTACCTTCAGGAACTGATAGGTCCTGAGCACAGGCAAGTGCCTGGAGGTCCAGATAGGAAGCCTTGCTCTGAATGGACTTTTTGTGTTAGACAACTTTGCCTCACTGTTGCTCAACAGTGTCTCACTACTGTTGCTAGTAGTGCTTGACTTTGTCTAGCCACAAATCTCTCCATTTAGGGGCAAGGCTCCAGCACATGTGATTAATGTATCTCCTTATTTGCAAACCATTTCCCTCATTTTGAAATTAAACTTTTGATTCTTGACTCTACTCTCTCTATCCTGCTGTATTTGAGCTCTATTTAGTTGACATTTAATTGATGTCAGAAGTGGATGAGACATAGAACCAGGCCATTGGACTCTCCAGTATCAGCGGGAATGGATTAGATGCCATTGGAGATTTATTTCTGTGGAGTCAGACCCTAACATATCTGGTGAGTCATCCTTTCATTGCTCTACTCCAATCCTGAGCTCCAGCCTTGGTTGACCTCACCATTCTTGGTGAGGAAAACTCCAGGGTCCCTCCAGTGACTTAATTTATTTTGGATCACTCTGGTAAAGATAGCCTTTCTTAAGCTGCATATCTCTTTTAATTGCCTTCTCTGCATGTCTCTGCTGTTTTTTAAATTTTTTTTATTTTTTATTTTTATTTTTAAAATGACTTTATTTTTATTTATTTATTTTTTTATTATTAAGCTTTTTTATTTACAAGATATATACATAGGTAATTTTTCAGCATTGACAGTTTCAAATCATTTTGTCACAACTTTTTCCCTCCTTCCCCTTACCCCTTCCCCCAGCTGGCAGATTGACCAATACATGTTAAATATGTTAAGGTATAAGTTAAATACAATATATGTATTACATGTCCAAACAGTTATTTTGCTGTATAAAAAGAGTCAGACTTTGAAGTAGTGTACAATTAGCCTGTGAAAGAAATCAAAAATGCAGGTGGACAAAAATAGAGAGATTGGGAATTCTATGTAATGATTCATAGTCATCTCCCAGAGTTCTTTCCCTGGATGTAGCTGGTTCAGTTCATTACTGTCTATTGCAACTGATTTTGTTCATCTCATTGTTGAAGAGGGCCACATCCATCGGAATTGATCATTATATAGTATTGTTGTTGAATAATATAATGATCTTCTGGTCTTGCTCATTTCACTCAGCATCAGTTCATATAAGTCTCTCCAGACCTTTCTGAAATCATCCTGCTGGTCATTTCTTACAGAACAATAATATTCCATAACATTCATATACCACGATTTATTCAACCATTCTCCAATTGATGGGCATCCACTCAGTTTCCAGTTTCTGGCCACTACAAAGAGGGCTGCCACAAACATTCTTGCACATTCAGGTCCCTTTCCCTTCTTTAAAATTTCTTTGGGATATAAGCCCAATAGTAACACTGCTGGGTTAAAAGGTATGCACAGTTTGATATCTGCTGTTTTGTTTTAACTGCATAACTCTGTAAAATTATAACTATATGCCTTTTGTCCCTCTGCATGCCTCCGTTGTTTTTTAAACTGCACACTTCTATAAAGTTTAAACTGCATGACTGTAATTATGTTGCTTCTGCATGTGATTGTGTACTTCATTCTGTCTGTATCTGTCTTATCGTTTTGTCTCGTTAGTGTCTTTGTAAAATGTAAGATGTCTGTGTGATGCAACATATCTGTGTAGATGCTGTCACATTGAAAGATTTAAAATGCAACCACCCAGAAAAACTTCTAAGGACTTGTAGACAAAGAGTTTAGAACATTGGGAAATATTTATGAACTCTCCTACTTGAAGCAATTGTCCCAGTAAGCAGGACTAGTTTCTACTTTAGCTTTTTACAGGAGATTAGGTAATAACAACAACAAAAAAGTAACATAAGCAAAGAACTGGTAAAAAAAAAAAAATCTTAGCATGTTTTGGAGGTTTGAAGATTAATTGCGGAAGAAAACTCCTGGGATTTAGAGTAATTGCAGGAACTCACTCCCTTCTGAAATATCTTAGTAAGTTTTGGGGTATCACTCTGTAGAATTTGTTTTAAGGAAAAATAAGAATTAAATTTTATAAAAGTTTTATGAGCAAATGGCTAGATGAATAGCTTCATTGTTCTAAGCAATGAAGGAAGGCAGCTAATTTTGAAGTAATTCTAGAGTGAAGAAAGAAAAAAAATAGGTAAATGGTTTGAACCTCATAGCAACCTCTTGTTAACCTTTCCTTGACATTTGCTTCTTAAAACCAAAATCCCAGTGACTCTCCCGGTACAGACACCCTTTCTCTTTCTGTTAATTCCTCTCATCTCACATCAGATTCTCAAATACAGGAATTTTTTTTTAAAAGCTGGGAAAATGTAGGGAAACTTGAATTACATACTGGTTGCAGAAATTTATTAGCTGTGTAATCTTAGGCAAGTTATATCTCTGTCCCAGTTTCCTGCACTGTAATTTACTATTGTTTTGAGCTTTGGATTTAGGAGTAGTTGTCTGAATTGTCATGAAACCAGTAGTAGAAAATAGCATCACTGCAATCTGGGAACTGCTAAAGGTAGATGTCTATGCTGGGGAAAAGTTTTGGCACAACATGGCATAACATGTTGGATCCTCCTAACTCTATTTCCTCAATGTACCATTTCTTTTCTGAAAAGAAAACTTCCCCCATTAGTTAATCCTGAGTCTTGCTTTTGATACACTGTGAATACACGATTATCTATCAAATATTACTCATATATGAAATCAGAGCTAAGGGAGTTTTTGCTCCTATTACACTATAATAACTACCTATAATAGCAAATATCTATAATCAGAAAGTGTTGTGACTACAATACTAAATGTATAACATCTCTGAGTTACTATAAAAGGATGCACATATGAACTTCTGAAAATTTTAACTTGTATTTGTTGTCAAATTATAATACAGGTATGATATCCTTTTATGGGGGAAATGATTAGACAAAGAAATAAGATAAAGTAATGTAATAGTTTTCTAAATAAATGCAACAGTTAATGTTGAGATGGCAATGGGATTACACAATTGGCTTCCAAATTTTTCTATAATGGGAATTTAGGTTTTGAGTATATTTTAGTAATAAGTTCTAAAAATTGGATTAATATTTTACATATAAATTGTATAAAAATGCAAAAGTGACATTTCCCCCATTATTAAAGTTTCTGTGTGATAATTTAAAAAGTTGAAGGGTTCATTTTATGGTTAGACACTCAGAAATTTTTAAAAGATTTTTATATCAGGTACAGAATTTAAAGTGATAGAAATAAGCAAATGATATATAAACTGAAATTCTCTGAAGCGTCATGATTGAAGAAACAAATTGATTGTACTAAATCAGAATTCTCTAGAAATCTTTAGATTTGGAACTGAAGAAGGAAAGCCCTCTTTAGAATTGTCCAAAGAATGTAGTCTGTTGTTCAAGAAAAGAGATCTAGGGACCAGATAACTACAGGAGACATCTAGGATTCAAAATGTGCTGATTAAATGGATGTTAAGAATGGGGTTATTAGGATACAAAAAGACTTGATATTAGTTAACAATGGTGATAATTATTGTATTGCTTTGCGTGGTTTATATTTAAGTTTTCTTGGTTACCTTGGTGACATGTAAATCTTCCTTCTTAAAACTAGTCTGTTGTGAGCCCTCTAAGTTATTTGATCTATAATGTGACATTAATGTAACTTGACAATATAATTATGCAATTATGTGAATTGTGATGTTAGAGGTTTTCTCACAATTGTACATCTCAAGCTAAGGGCTTCTACTATATCCTTATGACTACTCCCACAGCTGCCAAGTTTGTGAGTATGGATTCCTGGATCATCTGAAGAAAGTCTCTGCTCCTGAAGGGATTTTAGAACCCTATGGGGACTTGAAGGCTTATCTAGTATGGTCCCAGAAGCAGTCAGCATCCAGATAAGATAGCTGTCCCAAGATTCCAAACAAGGGCTAAGTATACTATATAGTTTCTTTTTCCTCTTCTATTCACATCTCAACCATCAAAGCCCTGATTAAAGAGTCCATTGACATTTTCTTTCTCTATGTTCTTGGCTTCCTTCTTGTTTCTGCTTACAAGCAAACAATGGGTAGGGAGGAGCTATTCAATTCAACTTCTTGTCCTGGTCCAACTGACCTCCTAAGGCATCTTGGTTTGTACCTTCTTTTCCTGTATTGGCCAAAAAGGTAAGGAATCTTACAGGCTCCTTCCCTTTGGCCAAAAGGGAAAATGTCGAGATATTAGATACCCTGTTTTCCAGAACTAAGACCCAGCAAGCAAGCTGTGCACTGAGCTCAGCATTACAACAATCCTTTGCGCTCACCTTTTGGAAGTAATGGTCTCTGACCATTAGACTCAGACAGTAACATGCCCAGACATGAAGTCCTCTATGAACGGACTTTTTGTCCCTAGACAACTTTGCCTCCCTGTTACTATTGTGTCTTCGTGTTGCTTTTGTGCCTCACTACTGTTGCTACCCTGTTTGACTCTTTTGTCTAGCCACAACTATATAAATCAAGGTTTAGCCACATTAAAATGAATCTCTCCACTAAGGGTGGGGCTCTGGCGTCTATGTCTAATCTGCCTCCTTGCTTAAAAGCCATTTCCTTCACTTCAAAATTAAACTTCTGTTTCTGACTCTCCTCTTTCTAACCTACTGTGCTTGGCTCTGGTCACAGGTTAGAGACCAGTTCAGTCTGGTCAACATGTGTGTGTATGTGTGTGTAGGTGGAATTTTAGTTGAGATAATGAAACTAAATTTAGTTGTAACAGTCATAGGAATATATTTTTTGCACATTTTATTTTCTTGCTTAAAAGAGATATAGAAAAAAGTACAGACACAAAAGGATAGACATAGAACAAAGAGGATAGGTTGAACAGTTCTCAAGTTACAATGACTCCAAAGTATTTCTGGTAATATATTATGTTGTCTGCTTCTGAAACTGTGTCTGCAGAAGGAGAAAATGTGTCTAAAATCACTTCTCCCCTCCCCCACATACACACCTTTCAAACTTAAAGATCAAACAAATGAACCTCTGTTTGGTCCACACTCAGACTTGTTTCCAGTAACCCTTTCATTCCCAGAGTATCTTAGAATGCCTCTCTAGCTGCCTCCCACCCTCACCCAAGAAAAAGGACCAAGTCATTGTTGCATAATGGATACAATAATAGGCTTGAAGTCAAGAAGATCTGGATTAAAATTCTGCCTCAGACCTTAGCTCTGTAACCATGGAAAAGTCACCCAATCTCTCAAACATAGATGATTTTCTAAATCTATCTACTAAATTATAGGGAAGAGATAGTCTTCTTCAGGAGAGAAAATTTTCCTGATATAAGAGATCTAAGATTGCAGATGTACTGGTACATAAGCCAAGCTGGAAAGGTAGCACAATGGAGGGGGGGAAGGCTCTGACTTTGCATATGGAATATCTTAGTTTGACTCCTGACTTCCAGCTGTGTGAACTATACAAGTCCCTTCAAGTTTCTCAGCTTTATAAAAGAGGGAGTTCAACCATGTGGTCTAGATTTCAGTTTCCTTTCCAGCATTGTTATTCTATGATGTTGAGCCACTCACTGTCTGTTCCCTGAACACATCTGCTCCTTTCCCACTTGGGCATATTTGCTGATGCTATTTCCCACTCTAGCATTCCCTCCCCCACCCTTGCCTCTTCCTGTTGAAATGCCATACATTTTTCAAGGTCTGGATCAAATCCCACTTCCTTTTCTGACCCAGAGTAATGAATGTCTCCCTCCTCTGAACTTCTATAGCACTGATTATCTGTTTGACTCATTTGACCTTTAATTATATATTATTTTATATTGTCCTTAATTCCTTATATGTTTCAACCTTTTTTTTTTTTTTCTTTCTAGCAGTAAGTTCCTTGAAGACCAGGTCTTATTTCTCGAACATGGAGCTATAGGCCTCTTTAGAATACAAGAAATGAGGGGAAAGGTTGGTAATGAGGAGGGAACAGATAGCTTAGGGGATAGTAGAGTCTAGTTTTGTTTTTGTTTTTAAAAGTGGGAGAGAGAGGTTACCTTGGGAGGGGTGGGATGGATACTGTGTTTCCCTCTCTCACCCAAGATAGAAATATAGGTTTGATCCTGTTACTGATTGACATAGAATTTTTGTCTACTTTGTTTTTCTTATTTGGATGAATATGCCCCTCCCTAGGCAATGTGGTGGTCCTTCAGCTTTGAGAATTCATCATACAGGTTTACTGTAGACACCAGATCAACATTAGATTTACTCAATCCAGCACCTCACTCATTTATCTGTCCATCAGTTTTAGCCTATTCAGGAGAAAGGATTACTGCTGAGCACTACCTTGACTACCTCATGTTGAATACAGGAAGGAAGAAGGAGGGGAAGGAAGGAGGGAAAGATGGAATGTAAATGAAGAAAAGAGACAGAGACAAAGGGAAAAGGAGGAAAACCAGAGAAAGAATGATTTAGATGGAGTGCTGCATAAGATTGGACCCAAGGCATATGAAAAGTGGGCTGTCATTGAGAAGAAGAAGGGCAAATCTCATTATTAGAGTAGAGGAAAGGAGAAGATAGATATTAAGGGATGAGTTATAAACTGAAGAGAGCGGTAGAAGAGGGAGCTCACATACAATAGCCTCATTTTTTTTCAGGAAAGTAAGAAACAAAGTCCTCAGCAGATAGAGTATGCCATGTTGGAAATTTTCTGTGTAGTAACAGAGATCAATCTCTATTACCATAAAGGCCTAGGGTTGGAAATATTCCTTGAACCAGAGAAACCACACTTCTAATTTCTGTTCTAAATAGAAAACTAACTTTTAGGAATATACCTTGATTCCAACCAAGGAGACATTTTTTTTAAAGGCTATTATTGTAATACTATTATTCTTTAATGTTTGTAATCTACCTGGCTATCTTAGGTCCTATTTCTGTCCTTTTCTCCCAATTCTGATTTTTGAGTCTTCAGAATCTTTTTTTTAACAGATTCTTAAGGAAGATATCTCATTTGTCTCTCTTGTATAGTTTGTGTGATTCAAATTTGAAAGCTCTTTATGCTTTGGATACCTTAAAGATTCAATATGAAGAGTTTCTGTGTGCCTAGCTTTTTAAATCAAGTTCATTTGTGTAGCCATAATTGAGAGGAAAAAAATGTTATTAAAAATGATTTAGTAACTTAGTAATTGCTTCAGAGCACTAAGCTGAGAATTGCTATCTTAAGTGATCCTTCCCTCCTTTGAACTCTTGGAGCACTTTCTACAGTTATGCACTTTTATATTCTAATTTGTATCATATATATTTTTGGTGAGTAGGATGGGAAGGGAAGGAAGGAAAGAGAATAAATATTTACATAGAACCTATTCTGTCAGACAATGTGCTAAGTACTTTTTACAAATATTATCTCACTTGATCCTTGTAACAACACTGTGAGATATGTACTATTATTATCCTCATTTTATCCTCTCATTCAGTTGAAAATGGGGCAAACAGAGGTCATGTGATTTTCCCAAATTCAAAGTTATTATGTGCTTAAGATTAGATTTGAACTCAGGTCTTTCTGATTCCAGACCTAGCGGTTATCTACTGAGCCATTAGTTGGTGAGATTAGTCTAGACATTTTTTATTGTTGCTATTTTTTAAAATATTTTTTATTTTTTCCCAATTATATGTTAAAACAATTTTTAAAATTTATTTTTTTTAAAGTTTTGAATTCCAAATTCTATCACTTCTTCTGCTCCAGCCTTTCTCCCCTCTCTGAGATCGTAAGTAATCAGATATAGGTTGTACATGTGCAGTCATATAAAACATGGTCCAAACATTTTGAAGTACATTATGGTATTGAACAATAGTAGTTATTTTAAAAAATCTTTTGATCTAGCCATTCCATTCTAGGGTGATATCTTATAGAAATTATAAAAAGAAAGTGATTTGTAATACATGAATGTTGGAATATTGCTATATTTTAAGGAATGAAGTATATGAAAAATGTATGTATATATATATATATATATAAGTATATGGAAAGACATTTACAGACTGATCCTTATTGAAATAAGTAGAATCTAGAAAAATATATATTTAATATATGTCTCCTTCAAAGCTCCTCAAAGCTTAATGATGGGAGACTTGAATGGTGATTGCTAATGTCCTGGTTTATGAGCCTCTATCAGTATGGTTAAACCTTGAATCTGGCTTTCCTCTTGTGGGGATTAAAATTATGCCACCTAGCTCATAGTGGTAGTGTCTTGATCTGCTTTGTTCAAGCCTCATTCCATCTTTCCATTGGATAACCTCTCTTAATCTTGTTGCCCTTAGAATGTTATAATGAGAAGAGAAAAGATGGACCAGTTACATGGTGAGAATGTACAGGGTATTCCTGTAACTCCTCCATGTCAGGAGAAATCAAGACACCCCCCAGTTATATGGTAGATCCCCAATAGATAACTCATGGGAGGATGCAATCAATAGCTGCACAAGGTCCAGATAGATCTGCTCAATATCTTTGAAGGGAATCTGTATTTTCTTGACATCGTGAACATCTTCCTCTGGACACACTTTGGCTTGACAATGTCCATCCAGAATTGCATGTCACTTTAGACATGTCAAGCCTAGGACAGAGTGCAAAGCCGGGAACAGATAACCCCCTCTTTCTGTAAACCCTACAGTTTAAGATCATGCTTATTTTGGGGACTGCCTTGTCACAGATTTGCAACTAGCTAGCACCAGTGGAACAGGCAAGTCACTCTAGTTAAAGCATCAACACATCTTGAAGGAGAAACAAGATAAAGCAAGTGTCAGGTGCGTCAAACCACTGATAATACCTCAACCATTAACTCTTCTCAGACACTGTTAGAGACAGCCCAGGATGCAGAATTGGGTTAACAGATCCAGAAATTGGAGACCCTTAGACTTACAAGTAGATATAATTGTATAAATGAAAATAAATTTTAAAGGTACTCTTAAAAAAAAAAAATTATACCACCTAGAGATTGAGGCAGCCCTCTGGGCCAGTGACACTTTTATTTTTTAAGGGTCCATGATTTTCTCTAATGAAGGGAATTTCAGGTCTTATAGTCTGAGATGCCTCCTCCTTCCAGGGCCCTACTTTTATAGGGCTAGATGTTTAGTCATTCAAGAACAGGTACCAAATACAGAATAATTCCATTGATTGACATATGATGCATAAGCTAAAATAAGCAAAACAATGTTAGCAGGGTCACAAGTTGGGTGAAGCAAGGAATATCTCCACACCAGATGGACATACTTGATAGACTTAGAGCTTCTCTACCATGTAATGATTCAAGACAATTCCAATAGACTTGGTATGGAAAATGTCATCTGCCTCCAGAGAAAGAATTGTGGAGACTGAACGTAAAGCAAAGGACAGCATTTTCACCTTTTGCTTGTTTTGTTTGTTTTTTCTTGTGTTCTTTTTTTCCTTTTGGTCTGATTTTTTTCTTGCACAACATGACAAGTATGGAAATATGTTTAAAAGAATTGCTCATATTTAACATATCTCAGATTGCTTGCTATCTTGGGGAGAGGGGAGATAATGGAGAGAGGGATAATAATTTGGAATACAAAGCCTTACCAAAATGAATGTTGAAAGCTATCTTTCCAATGCATTTGGAAAAATAAAATACTATTGAGGGGAAAAAACATGGACAGACTTCTCCTTAAGTTAGACAAGAGGAAATGTAACAAGCTATCACAGTCAGTAATCTAACTGGTCATAAGATGGTCACCTGCTCCTGATGGACAAGTGATTTCGGGGGACTTTCCATGTAGTTGTCACCTATGTCACACTGGACTTGGTCACTATGACAAGGAAAAACAAGGGTGGAGGGCCTTTAGTTAAAAATTAGTGAGTTAGCTAGTAGTGAAGCTATTTAACTTCCTATGATTAAGCAAGTGAACTTAGAATCTGTAGCTCACAGCTCTGGGAACTTATATCCAGAACTTTAATATGATTCTATCAAATTGATTAATGCTGATTGGAATATAGTAAGGGTCCAAATGAATTATTTCTTACACTCTTACCCACTCTATCCTTTTCCTCTGATACACTGTGCTTTCAGCTGTTCTGGGGGTTGCTAATATGAAGCTGATGGGAAGTACGAAATCCTCAAAATTTGAAAGGTCTTCTAGGTAAGGGAAGATTAGGGCTAGACTTGGATAGGATCTCTTTTCTCATTAAAGGATTTATTTTCAAGAGCTTGGTTAGAAGGCTTCTATCACTTTAAATGCCAAATACTCAAATTTCTATTTCACTACTAGATTCTGGGTTTCATTTAGGCTCCATGTTTTATGATTATGTCTCCAAACCAATTTAAACACACTTTCTATGAAATTTCATTCCACTTCATCCAGTGGCTTTCAAGGACCCCCTAAAATAACCATGGTTTAATGTGAAGTCTTTAATTGATTAGTTCAATAGAAGTATTCCCACCTTGATAAGATATCCCAGCATAATATCTTATTAGTTTCACTGAGATGGAGACATCTCATTCAATCATCCATAACTCTTGTACATGTAGCTAGGTATGTAAATATTGCCTCTCCCATCAGAATAAAAGCTCCTTAAGTCAGGGCATATTTTTGTGTTTTTGCCTTTCTTAGTATAATGGAGATCTAATTCATGGCTAGGTCTTACTGGCTTGCTTGGCTGATATAGCCTCTTCCCATGGAGAATGGACAATTGTAATGACATATAAGAGAAATACCTTGGAGAGACCTTGGCTCACATGTTCTGGTTCTAGTCAGCTATCCATGTGATTAGGAGAACTCAGTAAGCTGTGGAGTCTGAACTTCTGACATCTTCAAAAAGACCTGTATCAGCTTCAGCTGTAGCTGTACTTCATTAGGTGATTCAGTCACCTGGTGTGAGAGATCATCCTAGAAGGACGAGTAGACTTAGAGCCCTCTGTCCTCTGAGGCCATGTGACCCTGAAATACAAACCTCAATCTTTGACCTTCCTTCTCCCCTATCCAACCCTCATCCCACCTACAGGTGAAGAGAGTGATTCTCTAACGTCAGACATTTCAAAAATTTGGACTGGCCAGCTTTTGTAACCAGCATGGTATCAATGTCCCAAGGAACAAAGAGCCATATTAGAGAATTATTTTTAAGACCCTAGCCAAGCAGAAAATTTATCTGGCTGCTAGATATGGAAATGAGCTTTGTGGCATCTGGTGGGACTTACCCCACTAGTGATCCAGAGTGACATGGGGGGAAATGCTTGGATATTTGTTCTTGCTATCATTTTGAAGAAAATATCCTTTTATTAAAAACTATCTGATGTTAAATGACTAAATGAAACTGAAAAATCACTGGACCCCGAGGAAGACACAGGCAGTAGAGACATAAGCTGATGGTAGTAGAAAAGAGATAGAACCTCACAGTAACCTTAGAGTATTCTGGAAACTTGCGATTACTATGTGCATCTGAGAAGGTGCAGTCTAGCCCTCAGAGACAGAGCTCAAACAACTAGTTATATTTGACAATTGGGGCTTAAGATAATGGTTGGCACATGGTAAGCATGGGATAGTTGTTTGTTAATAGATTGATTGGTTGAAGTTATACAAATCAGAACAATAAAACTAGAACAGAACACATTTTGATATATCAGTGGCTCTGATTCATCTCCCCACCCCTCAGATCTTTCACCTATTGTGCAGGAAGTCTTTTACATCTTTTTACATTTTGTTACTTATCTGCATAGAACATCAGCTTTCCATTTCTTATTCCTCACTCTAGATACATAACTGACCCCATTCCATTTCTGATCATATACTTCCTCTTTAAATCACTCAAAACATTTCCCCCACTTAGATTATCATTAGAATATATTGCAGTCTATTTATAAACTAAGTATGTTATTGGATGGCTAGTCCATTGAGTGTGGACATACACTGAGGTCAGATACTGTATTTTGGCAATGAATTATTTCTAGAACTCTAGAAGAGGAAAAATGTGAGTTAGATGGCATTGGGAGACTACATTTACTAATAATGACCCCAAAATACTCCATAGCAAAAACCTCATATTTTTAAAATAAATGTTTTCTCAGTAATGCTGTATAATATTGATTATTGAGATGCTAAAGTCTGAGACAAGATGAAGAGACAACAAATATATATGCATTCAAGTAGGAAGAATTAAATGAAAATGCTTAGTATATTAAAAAGTTGACGACAAATGCAGTCTAATAATTCTTTTGGTTCTACTTTCTGAAATGCTAATCATTTTATTTTACTATTTTCCTTATTTATCTATTTGATTAACTTTATTAATAGTTATTGTTTATAATAAATTTTAAAATTGAAAAGAATTTATATTGTAGCTATTTTGGCAGATATAATTTTACTACTCTGCTAGATTATAAGCTATTTGAGGTATGGATGGACCATTTCTTTTTCTCATGAATGATTCCCCTAATATCTAGCATAGTGCCTTGCAGGTAATATATTGATAGTATACAATACCATAAATGTTTAATAAACATTTAAATTTTAATTGTGTTATTTTCATGGTCAATCTAAGAAATATTTGATAAATTGAAATAAATTAATTCCTTAGGTGAACACCATTTTCCCAAATTTTAAAAAAACTTAAATGTTTATTAAATATTAAAATATATTAATTTATGGATAAATGCATTTTAAAATTATAAGCTGCCCAAATAAAATAATAAATTGTGGAAAAATTAGCCAAAAAACTCAATACCATGAATGGTCATTGAGTTGAATCAAACTGGTTTGAAGAAACTGAAGATCCTTCAATATAGTAAATATATTTTTTAATATATTTCCATGTAATATATAACATTATATATTATATAAATATTTATATACACACATATACATATAATATATATATATATATATAAATATAGAAAAAACTTTCCAACTTTTTGTATTTGGTAAGAATTCATTTTCAAGGATATTTTGCTGTCAAGTCATAATGATCAGGAAGCAGGGCAGGCTGCTAGTATTTCTGCTTATGTATCCAAACTTGTGCCATAAGAAGTAAAGCAAGGACCTAGATAGAACCTGTTGACCCCGTATTGATGAGCCTGGGGCGAAGATGAATTAGCTTTCTGTGCTCAATCTGTTGGAAACAGATTCTTACAGTAACTGAGTGACAAAAGAAAACTATTCCCCCAAAATGTGTACAATTAGAAATGCAGACATTAATAAGACAGTGTCCCTGTGCTCAGGGTGTTTAAAATCAATAGAAGGAAAATAATGTATAAGTAAATGATGCCCTTGTTATACTTCTAAAACATTATAAGATGATGGAGTCTGGGAGGAACAGGGAAAAGCAGAAAGAGAAAGGGAAGGAAAGGGAGATGGAGGAAAGATAGGCTTGGAGGGGAGGAAAAGGCAGAAATTTAGAAAGACAAAGACAGAGACAGAGAGAATTCCTAGGTTGTTTCTTATCACTGTCTTTCTTTTTTCCTAGTGCTGATTCTTAGATTGCTGGAATTTGGCAGTCCATGTGCTCAAAAAATAAGAACCGTCAATTGTCTATAAATTCAATTCAGCAAATATTTAAACATGTTGAATTTTACTGATTTTTTTTTACATCTATTACTTTCATTTCCAAATATATTCCTGCCACTTCCCTACCTTACAAGTTTTCTCAAAGAACAAAGGGGTAAAAAGGAAGGGAAAAATCAATTAAACAAAACTAAACGAGATATCAATTAAGTTTGATAGTATATGCCGCTAGCTTCCCACTTCTGCAAAAAAGAAAGTACATTTTCTCATTGCTTTTGGAACCATCATTGATCATTATAATTTATACAGTTTTCAATTTTGTTGAATGTGTTGTTTTTCCTTTTGCACTTCAACAAATACTTGTTAAGTAATTACTGTGGGTAGAGCAAAGCCCAGTGCACTGGAAGTGATATAAAAATCAGATAAGAAATGGTCTTTGTCCTCATGGAGTTTACAATCTTGTTTGGTGGATATAGCAGATAAACAACGAGATTATATAATAATTATATAAGAGAATTGAGTGTATACTGATATGTGATCCAAGGAAGATGGAAAGGTGAGATAAGGTTTTGTGAAAAAGAGGAGAGGGACACATTTTATTTTATTTTTAAAATAAAATTTAATTGATCTTTTGATTTTTAAATCACCAGAGTTTTTCCCAGTGCCTCTTCCCCTCCTCTCCCCAAGAAAGTCATCCAATCTTAACAAACAGATATTTTTTTAAAAAAAAGAAGGGGAGAAAGGAAAGAAAAGACAAAACTTTACAATACTGATAGATATATTAAAAGAGTTTGAAAATATTCCTAGTGTACCACACCTGTGAGCTGCCCACTTCGGTATAAAGTTGGTGTGGGAATGCTTTCTCATATCTCTTCTCTGGAGCCCTGTTCTTTGTAATTTTGCTGCATTTATTTTTGATTGTCTTGTGGATATTGTAGCTCTGCATAAATGTGGATTTGTAGCTATTGAAAGCTTTTGAAATGAAGAGTAACCTAAACAGTTCTATGCATAAGAAGGTAAGTCTGGCAATGTTGTGAGGAATAGAATGGAACAGAGAGAAAGTAAATGAGGAAAGACTTGCTAGAAGATCATTGCAATAATCTAAGCCAGGTGTAATAAGGTCCTGTATTAGAATGATGACAAAAAGAATATTAAGTAAGGTATGGATATATAAGTTATCCCAAAAGGCAATACATTTTAAAGTTTTAATACATTAAAATACATAACACATTATATATATAAAAAACCATAACCAGTAGAACTCAGTAACCAGCTAGATATAAGAAAGAAAGGAAAAAAAAGTTCAAAGATTACATTGAGACTTTAAATATTCAACTCTGGGTATATGACAGTCAGTGTCACTGAAAGAAATAGTCCTCAGTATCAGACATTTTTTCTGATAGTTATTGTGTCACAAGGGAGGGTTTCATCTTCAGGAAGGGACATCCCTTCCAGCTCCTCCAAATACTGTCATATAAAAACAAGCTGCATCGGTAAAAAAAAATTTCAAAGGAAGAATGAAAACAGGATGAATCTTTTTGGTGAAGATAAGTTCAGTCTTTTATATATTGAATAGGAGTTGCTATTGAGCATTCAAGTAGAGATGATCTATTTGGCAATTGTAGATTCGAGTGTAAAAGTTGAGATAGAGATTGGGGCAGAAAATTTGGGAATAATTTTCTTAGAAGTGATCATTGAAGCCTAGGAAATGAATGAGATTAGCAAGAAATAAAGTGAAAGTCCAGCGCACTGATTAAGCAATGTACTAGATACTGGATCTAGAAAGACAAAAAAGAAGAAAAGGGAGAAAATGCAAAACAAAAGTTTGGGAAGTCCACTTACATTTTTTTTTTTACTTTTATTTTTAATTTATGAAATAAGACAAGTATTTCATAACATAGTAGAATAAAAGAAAAATGATTACACATTTATAGTAAGTGAAGAAATGGGTAAAGAGCCAGCAAACCCTGGATATGAATTGATAGGAATGGTAAGAAAATTAGGAAAACATGTGGTGACTTTTGATGTAATGCTTGCATCTGAGGTCACCTGCCTCACTTTCTCTTCCAGAGCCATCTGGGTCCAGTGGCCAGATAATCAATCAAGAAGCCTAGAGGCAGCCAGGTGTTTAATAGGTCTCGGTTTGACCAAGGCCACACCTATTTAGGTGATTAGGGCTAGGCAGAAATTGAGACAAAAAGGTTTCTTTCACCTTGTCAAAAAACAAAAATAAAAAACCGAACTAACTAGTCATTGATCTATGCTCGGAAAAGGGAACAAAAGCACTTCAGACATAGGTACAAGCTTTTATGAATTCCTTCTTTTTGTCTGGGGGATTGGGCAAGCACAGGGTAGTAGACATTGATCCTGAGAAAGATTTTTAGACTGTCTATCTCCTGACTTTCAATCAGCAATCATTCTGGAAGAAGCCCTAGTGATTAGGATTCAATCAAGGGTTTCCTATGTCCTGTCTTTGAGGTTGTGAAGCATGTATGAAGCTTCCTGGGAGGCATCCTTCCAACAAAGATCTGTCTGGATCTGGTAATATCATCAAATTAATTGGGAGACTCTGTAAAATGACCAGGAGCTCCCCTTACCATCTTGCTTATATGAGGCATCTCAGTACCCTAATTTACTTGAAAGTACATGGTAATTAGAATTTTAAATTTGCCAGGTTTGAATGTCTTTTTGGATTTTTCAAATATCATAATCAAAACTGTCAGTTCAAATCCTAGGTGAGAAGGGAAATATGATAGAGAGCTTCTCTGAAATCAGAAAGACTTGTTTTTGTCCAAGTTTTGTTTCTTATGCAGACTGCATTTATAACTGTAGACAAGCCATCTAATTCTTGTGACCCTAGGCAACTCTCTAAAATTATAAATTACAAAGCAGGTGCTAACTACCTTTTAATAGAAGTGTCTTCACTAGGAGTTCCCTCTATCAATGAAATCACAAGCTTGATCTAAAAAGTAAAATGAAATAAAATAAATTCTAAGTGAAGTCATTTAAGGGGAGGAGAAAAAATATCATGAATACATGTACATAAATACAAGAAACATCTTTTTTCAGTGTTTGGTGTCTTGCAGACAAAAGAAAACTTGAATGATGGACTTTGAGAGTCAAAAGGGATGTGAAGATATAAAACCAAGAACAACACATAAGGTTAACTAAGTGCTCAAAATCCAACAGCTAGTTAGTGGCAGAGGGGACCAGAACCTGGGTGTCTAGGTTTCTAGTCAAAGGGTTATTCTATACCATACTCTTCCCTTCAATAAAAATGCTTTTCAATCACAGGTCACTACAGTAAAGAAGCAATTTTCTCTCTTTTCAGGCAAAGAAGTTTGCTGAAAAAGGTGAGCATGTTAGCCTATACAATCTGTATTCTTTCTGGCTGCCTGCCATCTAAGAAAAGTCACTGAAAAGTAGAATGCTATGCATCACAAAAATTACTCAGCTGAGTAAATATAAATGAGTGATTAAAAAGAGAATTAAAAAAAAAAGCAGTTCTATATGCTGATTCAGACCCAACAACAACAACAAAACCTTAATCTTTAAGATAATATGACAACCCCAAAGCTAAACTGATCAAAATTGAAGCTGGCTTTTGGAAAACTAGCAATCAAGATAGGGAAAATATTTTAGAAAATTCTTTGTGGGATAGGAGGAGAGCTCTTCTTATCCTCTCCTAATCAATCTTTAAAATGATGCCTTATTTTCTAGTATTCTAGAAAAGATAGTCCAAGCAAAAGATTACAGATTAAGTAGTGAAATTGTGAGGAGAGGGGATGAGAATGGTAGCTGTATGGTGCAAGCATATTAGGAAAAAAGCAAAAAAAGTAAAGCATTGGCCAAAAAAGAAAAAAGAAAAAGAAAAGAAAAGAAGAAAAAAGAAAAAAAGAATTCTATCTTTTAGGGACATTTCTGGCTCCAATCCAGTTTGGACTTTTAGGAATTATAAACAATTTCTCCATGATAGTGGTTTGACAGCTTTTAAAATATGCTGGTGGTCTTCATCTAGTATCTGGGCCAGAAAGCAAGTATATTTTTACCAACTGAATCTCCATGACAACTGACAGTATTTGGATGAGCTGAAGGAGGGCAAGATATGAATAGAAGTGGAACACAGATTAGCCTTTCGACACTTGAAATGAGATTGATATTGTAGCATTTTGCCATTGTTCACTATTGTTATTTAGTCTGTAAATATGTTCTTCCTCTGAAATAAATTGTAAATTCCCCAGGGAGAATTATTTTGTATTTTCCTGCAGTACAAGGGTAGTGTGCTTTATGCACAAATGATGCTAAAAGGTGACAGCTTTTTTGATTGTATAAGCTAGTTAGTTTTTACTATGTAGTTTTCTACAGGGTACTTGCTTAGGGACAGGTAAGGAATAGGGATTAGAAAAAGGCAATGGAGTAGGTGGAGGTGACATGATATTAAAAATAATAATACCTTATATGAGTCCTAAAAGAAGAAAAAAAGGTTTCTACTTATTTTATTTTGTCAAATGAGATCTGTAAAATGCTTTTCTCAGGGTTGGGCACATAGTAACTTTTTAATAAATGTTCTCTTTCCCTTTTATGCAGGGTTTGATCTTCAGGTCGTAAAGGGCTACCTGAGTGGCAGTGTACTATACTAGATAAAGATTGGACCTGATTGTCAAAGAGACTATCTAAGTTCAAAACCTGACTTCTGGTCTTTGTTGACTGATGATGAGCAATTCATTTATCATTTCAGCACCCCAACTAACTCTCTAAGTTACAGAATAGCTATGTTCTTCAAGGGGAAAGAACTTTCCTCACCAGAATTTCCCACTCAGATGTTCTCCTGGATTTCATCATGGTCTCCATAAATGCATCACCCTGAACAATGACATTAATTCTGAAACTTCTATCTCCTCAGTACTATCCCCTCCTGGGGCCCTTCTAATTGGAGATTGAAGGGTGGACATTGGAGAGTTTCTTCCCAGATTGTCCATTTTGGGGTAATCCCAAGGGTATCCATCTAAACATTTCCCATCTGGCTTTCCCTCCCTCTTTTTTCCATTACCACCTGGTCAACATTTTCTTATGTGTTGTCTTACCCTATTAGATTGTGTGCAGGTTCTGTCTTTTGCATTTCAGCCCAACATTTAAGCTCAGTGTCTAGCACATAGTATGTATTTAATAAATATTGATTATGTCAATGAACTCAGATTTCTGTCAAAAGAGGTGCTGGAGGGAGATTTCCTAGGTAGTACAACAATAAAGAAGGGGTTTCTAAATGAAAATTAAATGCAGACTTTTCCCTCTTTTCTAGTGTAGATTGCAATGTAAGTACATAAGCAAAACAAAACATTAACCCCCCCTCCCACCAATGAATATATCCTATTTGTTTTTTCTCTTATTTGTTTTTTCTCTTATACTTTTATTATCCCCTCAGATTTCTTTGAACACAATTAATGCTTTGCTGGATAATTGTCTTGGAATAGAATTGGATAAAGAGTTGATATTTCCATAGCACTATTTTCTTTTCCATTTCAAATAAATGCATTATATTCTAGTAGGCTCTCAGAGATATGACTGTGGGACATTCCTTTGCTTCCATCACATCCTATTGACCAGCAAAAGACCTTGATTTAAAATCATGAAGTCTTCTTTTTTTTTCCTTCATTGGTTCCTATTTGTTCTCCAGGCTTACTTTTTGGAAAATGCCAAGTCCTCTAAAAATGATGCTCAATACTTCGAGCTCTATTAGGGGCACAGGAGAGGATATCCAAAGTATTTTGAAATATTTAAATGTTAGTTAGGATTGCCTTAAACATGAAAATATATAGTATGAATTCTGAGATACAGATATTGAAATGGGATAGTTATTCTGTTATAGAAGAAAGAGTATTAAATAATATTTAATTTTAATAATAGTCGTTCCCAATTTCAGCATTCCAATTCTTCATTTCTTTGCATTTGCATGGGCTTGTCCTTAGTTCCTGGAATGCCTTCCCTCCTTACCTCAGGCTCACAGAATCCTTATCTTCCTTGGAGACTCTACTTAGGTGCCACACCCCATTAAGACTCTCCCAGAGACTCTGAGCTAATGGTGCTTACTTTTTTTTTTTCAAATTACTCCAATATTCAACAAGCTGCAGATGCCCATTATGTACAAAGCACTGTGCTAGATACTGAGAGTGCAAAGACAGAATCAAAATGATACTACCTTCTAGGAGTTTATATTCTACTGAAGGTGATGGTAGTGGTGGTTTGTAAGTAAATGCAAGATAATTTGAGTAAATAAAGATCATTAACAATGGGAGGTCCTGAGGGGACCATAGCCTGGAAGGAAAATAAAGGTTTCTAAGAGGCAGAACACATTCCTGACAAGTACTGATATGCTTATGTTAGCTAGTTTTGGAGGTAAGCTAAGAGGCTAGGTAGGTTGGAATAGAAATTCCATGAAAGGAAGTAATATGAAATAAGTCTGGAAAGACAGAATGAATCAAGACTGTGGATAACTTTGAATGCTAGATCTGAGGAGGTTGTATTTTGTCCTAAAGATAAATAGGGAGCTACAGAAGATTTTTTATTTATAGAATCTGAGGTCCCAATGGGATTTAAGATGGAGATGTACATTAGGTCCTTGTTGAACCAGAAAGATGAGGGAAAGACTAAAACTGAAATTTACTTTTCTGTGTTTATGTTTTATAAAACAAACAAACAAACAAACAAACGAATGAATGAATGAATAAAATCTGGAATCAAGTGCCTCCTCCCTAGCCTAGTATCCCTTTAGCTCCTTGAGGGATAGGTTGTTTCATTTTTCTCTTGCTATTCTCACCCCATCTCCACTATATAGATAAGTGCTTAATAAATGTTGATTGAATTGAAATGACAAGGAGGAGAAGGTGTTCTGAGTAAAATAGCTTACAGTACTTTTACTGTAAAGTACAATAAAACAAAAAATATTGTTTTATTGCCTCCAAAGGAAGATGAGCTTCCCATAGAAGAGAGGAGCTGTGAAGATCTGTGTCAGTGATGCTATTGATGAAGCCTATGACTAGGAAGAGGGGAGAAGACTATTCTTAGAGCTCTAGAAGGAGAAACATAATTAAGGAAAGAAGGAAAGGAAACCAAGAACCTCCAAAAATGGTTCATTTGGACTATAGTCATGAATGGCAGGGTCAACTACTTCATCTGAAGATAGGGAAACAAGATATGGGGCAATATAAAATATCCAGTTTACTTAAATATGGAATCAGTCCAACAATAAACATTTATTAAGCATCTACTATGTACCAGGCACTGTGCTAAAGGCTATATAAAAATAGCCTTTATATAAGATATATAAAGAGATATAAAAAGAGGCAAGACGGCCCTGCTAAAGAAAGAAAGGTTATAGGTACTTTCACAGAATACAGACAGAAACTAGCATTCTTAGAACCAGAATGGTGGGACATTAGCTAAATTGCTAAAGGAGGCTTCCTCTAAGTCAGTACAGCAGAAAACTTAATATATAACTAGGGCCCAAATAAGAACTTGGTGCTCTCTTGAGACTCTTCTCCATCCTCATCCCACCCACCTAAATAAAAGGCTGAACTGGAAGTAGAAAGCAGGCATAAGACCAGCTGCCAGAAGAACCTGCATATTGAAGGGAAATGACAGTTGTTTGTGCTTGGAATAGTATAATGGATAGTTTAGTGCTTCAAACCCAATGAATAATGCTGTGTATTTTTGTGGAAGAAAAAATACAAAGCTGTATTCTATACATTTTAGTTATAAGTTTGTAAAAAACAATTTTCATTAACAACATATTTTTTTCTTTAATTCAAATATTTCTAGTGTGAAGAAATGTCCAAATTACTTTAATTCCCTCCTCTTCCCATCACCCCATCCCCATTCAATATTATAGGCTCTGAAACATCTCTCTACTCCAAGACAATCTGATGTTACATAACAACAGGATCCAAAAAAGGTCACAATATGTTAAAATACAGTTTTGGAGCCCACATTCTAGAACAATAATGACAATTTACTAAAACTAATCACTCTTTTCTAAGATTCCAAGGCTTTCTCCCTGTACAAAAGGGTACTATCTTTAAGTGAATCAGAGTGAATTGTTTCTTAAAGAGATCTTAAACAGAATACAAATACTTTTTAATCCATTTTCCTAAAACTTGGGGATTTTTGTCCTTGACCATCTCGCACACTTTCCTAAGGGGAAAAGTCTGGAAGTTTAGAAAGGATTTAAGCTAGAGAAATTTTTATTTATTAATATTTTAGTTAAATTAAAAATATTTTAATATGTTTCCACATCTTAACTATGTATAGTACAAATATTGTATATATAGATATAGATATAGTATTCACTACATATACCCTGAAATTTATACATAGGGGAAAAAAGTTTAGTTGGCCATTTAAACTGATAACATGTACTAAACTGTAGGAGAAAAATAGAGAAGAAATGGGTATAATCAGAGAAAGTGATAGGAGAAAATGACTCAGTTTTAAGGCATAAGAAATATGTCCTGTCCTTCAAATCTCAATTCATATCAATGAATCAAGTTCCTATCTTGCTAAATTCAATGGACATTAAAAAAAAAAAATCTCTGCAACAGAAGTTCTTGGATGTCTATTGCAATTCTCTTTTAAGTTTCTTGTATATTAAAATCCTTGTTTATGGATTACTGTTAAGTTCGTGATACAAAAAAGAGAGTTTAAAAATAACCTAGAAGTATCTAATGAATGACAGGAGCTGACATATTTTATAGAACCATAGATTGAGTAAAAAGGGATCTCAGAGACCACATCTTTCAATATACCTGAACAGGCATTCCCATGTTACAATATTCCTAACAAGTCCTCTAACTTCTACCTATGAGATACTCTATAAACTACTAAGTAGGTCTATTTTATGTTTAGATAGTTATAATTTTAAGAAAGTTTTTTTCCTTACATTGAGGCAAAATGTTCTCTCCAACTTTCAATTATTGCTACTAGTTATACTTTCTGGGGCTCAAAAAAAACAAGAACAATCCCTCTTCCACATGATAGCCTTTTAAATAATTGAAGATAGTTATCATGTCTTTGGCTACCCGTCTTTTCCTTCTCTGAGTTAAACATCATCAATTTCTTTAACTAATCATTGATTCTCTAGACCTCTCATTATGCTGGTCACGCTCGGAGGAAGATCCTCCAATTTTTTAATGCCTTCCTAAATGATGATGCCAAGAACTGGACAAAGTACTCCAGATGTGGTTTGATAAGGGCCTGGTACAACAGGACTATTACCTCCTTTGTTCTGGACATTGTGCTCTATTGATACAAAGATTTTGTTAGCTTATTATTATTATTTTTTTTTTTTGGCTGCCATGGCACACTGACTCATACTGAGTTGTTGCCCAGATTTATTTTTCTCACATGAACTGCTGTCTGATCATACTTTCTCCATTCTGTACCTGCATGGTTGATTTAAAAAATAATAAAACATATATCTTTACATTTCTTTCTGTTGGATTTTATTTGATTAAATCTAGTCCACTGTTCTAGACAAATTTTTTATATTCTGGATATGATGTCTATCTGTTCCTCCTAATTTTGTGTTACCTGTACCTTTGTTAAAATGCCATCTATGTCTTTATTCATGTCATTGATAAAAATCATTTGTTGCCCAAACCCATCAAGTTGCAATTTTTTCCTTTTAGTTTGATGCTAGCTTACTCTGACCAGATGGTGTCCCGACCTAGAATCTCAGTGGATGTGTGCAGTAGATTTTTTTTTCCTGAAATAATTACAGTTGGTTATGCTTTATACCGACATATGTGTTCCCTAAAAGCACCATGCTTTTCTCACAACAAAAATCACACTGCTTATTGAGAAATGAAGTTGGGGGTCCTACACTTGAGAACTTTATCAGTGACATACTTTTTAAAAAGATAGGCAATTAATAAAACAAGTAGTTTTGTACATATTAAATGGCTCAAAAATACATACATATTACAATGACTAATGGCTGCTGCTTGGCCTGCTCCTGGGACTGGAAAATTCTCAGTGGGGGATGGAGTGCAGATCAGTGCCTCACAACTCCTACAACACCAAAAGATATACAATAAATATGGTTTCTTGACAAAGACAGAAATTAAGCTTCAGCAAAGTCAAAATTCACATTATATTCAAAATGTTCCCTAACATATCAATCCTATTGGAACAAACCCTAGTTTTCAAAATAATAGTTATAGCAGAATTGTTTTATTTTCAAATGAAAATTTGCCTTCTCTCCCTACTACCACTTCCCTCCACTGAAAAGAATGTGCCAGGCACTGGTGGGCAGGAATACACACACACACACACACACACACACACACACACTGTTACAAATATACACAGTTAAGCAAAACAAATTCTGCAACGGCCATGTCCAAAAAAATATTTCTTAAATCTACTCCCTGAATCTATTTCTTCTTTATTAAGAGATGGCTGGCATTTTTTCAGCACTAGTCTTCTGAAATTATGGTTGCTTATTATATTGATCATTGTTTTCCAAGTCTTTCAAAGCTGTTACAGCATTGTTGTTATTTTGTGAAATTTTCTCCTAGATCTGCTCAGTTCATTCTGCATTGTTTCATGCAAGTCTTCCCGAGGTTTCTTCTAAATTGCCCCCGAATATTTTTGTACATATGGATCCTTTTCTTCCCTTTTTTTTTTTTTTTTTTTTTTTTTTGATCCCTTTGTGATACAGATCTAGTAGTGATATCACTGGGTTAAACATATATACAATTTAATAGCTTTGTGGGCATAGTTCCAAATTGATTTCTGTAAGTCTTTCCAGGAGTGGGAATGGGTTTATACTCTGACATTTCACCTGGTTCCCATTCCCAACCCACTTCCTCCTTTTCCCCAAAGCTCAGCAGCATGGATTTTGAGGATGGTTTTTTGAGGTCATGAGTGCAGCCTGACTGAAATTTTCTTCTGTTAGGTTACTGACCTGTAATGGATTAGACTCATGGATCTGGCTTCTTTGAGACCACATCCTAACAGGCTGAGAGAATTAATTTCATAAAACCCCAGAGAATCATTTTTGTAATGCTTGTGCTTGAATGTCAAAATGCAAGATTCATCTATACTAGTTTTTCAGTCTTAAAGGAATCAAATTTTTATATCCTTCATCTATAGGAATCAACTGCCCAAGTAGCCTCTATATTATAGGAGTCTCCTTGCCTTGGGAGAAGTTTTATTATTCAGTTTATATAGTTAATGAAAGGCAAAGGAAATTTCTTTGTTGGCTCATTTAAGATCACCAGAATTGAAATCTACACCATTATATTTACCCTATCTCTCTAGTAGATTCATCATATTTATTTAATTGTAAGTTCCCTCAATTTTACATTTTAGCCAAGTCAGATAATTATAACAATCTTTTTATCATCACTAAAAACAAAATAAAATCTGCTAGATCTTTTTGATTACTATTGCAATACAGATTCTAAAACTTCATGACTAAAGGGCAAGGTAAGCAATACTTTTAAAAAAAAAATCAATGATAAATTTTGCTTATACGTCTTAGGAGGTTATAGACTATTTCAGTCTGCAGAATCACATACTGCAAATACACCAAGGAAAGTGTATTTGTCATTTCTTATGTAATCTATCGATACAATATTTTCCTATTTCCACTGAGGAAAATAGAAGAAAGAAATATATGTGGGGAGCTATCTCTATACCTCTATGAGGTTTGCAAAAGAGTAAAATCGTCTTAAAAACCCAAAGCTGGGATTTTGAATGTCTGTTGAAAAATCAAATCCCTTTTGATTTATACAGCAATCTTTCCTCTCCCCTCAAAATCCTAAAATAAAACAAACCCAAAATTAAAACAACAAAATTCCCAAAGAGATGAAATTCTTGTAGTTTCTACTTGGCATTAATGTTACATGATTTCTTTGTGTTGACCTTTATGCATGACACTCAGAAACAGTAATTTGTTTCAATCTTGTATAGTCAGGTAACTGCCTTTGTCCTTATATTTGTATAAAACAGTGTAGCCTTCTTAAGAGTTTTTGTATTGATTTTGTTGTTGTTGTTGTTGTTAGGAGGAAAAGGATTTTTTAAAATTTTATACTTTGGATAAAAAAAAAATACTCCCAATTGTATGAGTCTGTGAAATGCACTATTTTGTAGCATATGATTTTACTTGTCTGTTTCTCTTATAAGTAACAAAGTTAGCAAAAAGGTTAATTCAAATCCCTCTAGAAATAAAAGGTTTTGATGATTTGGAGGAAAGCCGAATCTTCTATTACTAGGTTGAAATATTTATGTTTTAAATACTATCACAAAGAGTCTACTATCTGTGAATTCAGGCACATTTAAAAACCAATTTTTCTCTAGAACTCCTGTTATTTTCACAAAGACTTGATTTGAAATGTTTTTGCAAAGTGACCTCCAGAAACAATCTTTCCCATTTTGAGACCATCAAGAAATTCTGAAGATGAAGACACTCCATGGAAAACATTCCATGTCTTTATAATCTTGGAACCCTTCAAATCCCTTTGGCTGCTCTGTAATATGAATGACAATGAAAAGAGATGAAGAAATGCTAACAAATTGACCACAGAGAGACCAAATCTATTAAATGTTATAGCATTTATTAAATATTATGGCATGCTTATCATATACTTCTACATAATATATAACAATACTATGAGTACATCTTAGTAATCTGTTACAAAATGAACAGTGTACATTGTAGCTCAAAGGACCATGTGCATTCATGATGTGGAGAGAAAAAAAAAGAATCAAAGTTCAAGTAAAATTGAAAATGAATTCTAAAATTCATATAGAATTGGAAATTATAATTTTTAGGCCCTTGATGATCTTCCATTTTATATGGTACTGACAAACGTGAGGTAAGCTTGTGAAAATTTTGCCATTTATATAGACATGTCTAAAACTAAATATAATCAAATTTATATGCAACTAAAAGCAATTTGTTATTTTAGGCTAAAGAGTAATGATATCTTTAAGACTATATCTCAATTTATTCATATGAAAAGTTTTTTTTTTAATAGCAAAATTGTTATGTTCAGTTCTAACTCTTCTAACCCTATAAAAGAAAAATGGAAGTTAATGTAAGGTACACACATCTTTCAAGTGCTTTTCATCTTCCAAATGCTCTACAGACATTAACTAATTAATCTAATTTAAAACCAACAAAAGGAAACACCCCAAAAATATTCCATGCAGCACAGAGTCAGCAAGAAATATTTTTTGCCACTGAAGTTTATTCAAATGGTATAACAGGCTTTGTTTTGTTTTTTAAAAGGTGTAGCCTAGTTTGATGCAGTATTTGTAGTAGTAGAGCCAAGTGAAGTCTTAGCAGACTTGGACAGAAAGGCAATTTTTTCTTTTTCTTCCCCCATCCCCCTAGATTTCCCCATTTTGTTCTATTCCTAGTGACTGCTCACTTGGCATTGTGTTTTAAATTGATTTTCAGTTTTGTGGGATGTTAAAAAAAAAAAAAAAACACCAGATTGTGGACATTTCAAAAACCATGACATAAAAATGGATAAAACAAGAGGTTTAATCTACAATAGAAAATCGGGTAATCTCACCTTTAAGGAATGAGAAGATAAAGAAATTTCGGCATTATACATGTGTTTGACCATTGTATACTTTCTTTAAAAATACTATGTTGCATTTATTTTTTAAAAACCACCTTGGAGTTTTTGCACCTTGTTTTCCCTTCCTTTTGAGTTTTCTTAATACCTTTTTCTTCACCTTAAAAAAAAAAAAGAAAGAAAGAAAGGGAAAATGGCATAGTTTAATCAAGTCCCAATTCCTTTTTTATTTCGGATAGCAAAATTCTTGGCTTTTTAACTCATTCTCCCCACTGGGGTGTCTTCACTCCTTTTGTGGCACTATTTAAAGAGAAAAGGGCTTCAGGCTGGACCTATAAATAAAAGGCCCCTTCTTTATCCTCAAGGGAGAAGCTTAAAATTAATTTCTCTTAAGATTTCCCCCTCCCTCTTTTTTATTTGCCACCATTATAAGGCTAACAGAGCCACCACTCCTTTTCCTTAAGATCTCCCCCCCACCCCCTCCCAGCCTCTCGATATTTTCCAGCCATCTTTAGCAAGGCCTTGCTCTCCAGTAGCTGCGGCTTGCGGCCGTTTAAAGGACTGAGTCAGATCCTAAAATGTCTGATTGAAATACACATTGGACAAAAAAAAAATCCTCTCTCCATCCTTCTCACCATCACCACCATCACCAGGGCGAGAGTTAAAATCCAGCAGCCCCATATGGGTGAGACTTGGCAGGTCTGTCAGACTTATTTTAAAATTCGTAATAATCTAAGCTAGTTATGAGAATAATAGCATATTGCATGCCTTTCTCTCTAACCAACACCCCCCCCTCCCCAATCTTCCCTTCCCCCATTCCCAGCCCCCCCTCCCCCCTCCCCCTTCTCCCTTTCCTCTCTTTTGTTCGCTCGGCTCTCCGGCCGTGCCTGGGCGAGCTGGGGCCACGGCGGCACCCTCCCCTCCCTCCCTAGGCCGCAGCTTCTGCTCAGCCCCGGGCTCGCGGCGCCGCGCGCGGCCTACTCTGCCAAGCTGCCCTGGGTCGTCGCGCGCGGCTCCCCGGGAGAGAGGCACAGGGCCGCGCGCGGCGGGGACCCGAGCGCCGGCTCCCGCCTGCCCGCCTGGCCCGGGGCTTCAGATTTTCCAGGCCCCGGGGTATCTTGCGGTGGGGCCGGGCCCCGGCGCCCCTGCTGCTGTGCTTGCTCCTGTTGCAGCTGCCCGGGGAGCTGAAGCTGCGGCGCAGCCAGTGGTAGTAGTAGTAGTAGCAGCAGCAGCAGCAGCAACAGCAGCAGCAGCAGCAGCAGCAACAGCGGCGGCGGCGAGGCCGCCCCAACACACACACACACAGACCCAGGCAGCGGGAATGCAGATGACACGCCCGTAATATGGAAGCAGCCGCCGCCGCTGCCGCCGCCGTAGCAGCAGCCGCCGCCGCAGCCGCAGCAGCCACGACAGCTACAGCAGCAGCCGGCGGCGCCGCGCTAAACAAAGGTCATCCGAGCTGCGGCCCAGACACCCGGGCTTGACCGCTGCAAAGGCCAACACCGGGAAGGGGGTGGGTGTGCGCCTATGTGTGTGAGTGTGTATATGTGGGAGTGGGAGGCTGGAAAGGTGAGGGTCGGAGGGCAGGAAGGAACCAGGAGAGGGGGGCTCTGGGTAGGAGACTGGGATGGGTGGGGGGGTAGGTAGGTTGCGTTTGCATCTGCCCCTAGCTGCTGCCACCACTGCAGCGGTGGGGGTAGCAATGGGCGATTCTTAGTCCCCTTGGCTTGACAGCATTGACCTCTCCAATCTCTTCCCTGGGGAGAGCTTCCCCTCTCTTTGCTAACACTTTCCTGGGGGGTTGCAAAAGGGCGCCGCTGGAGCTAGGCCCCACGGCTTCTGAGCGGGGGCCACGTGAGCAGTGGGGCACTCCTTCTCCTCCTCCCCTCCCCCAGCACTGTCTCTACACTGTTTATTTTAAAGGGGCCTCTGTCCCCCCACTCCTCCCCTTCTTCCCCTTCATCCTTCCTTCTCCCTATGGACATCCCCAGCTTTCTTCCCTGGGGTGAAGGGATTTGGACTTTTTTTCTCCCCAGGTGCTTGAAAGAAGAGGAGAAGGTTGGAGAAAGAGGAGGGGGGTGGTGCTGGCTGGCTGGCTGGCTGGCTGGCTGGGTGGGCGGGCGGGTGTGGGGCATGTGGTGGTGGTGGTGGTGGTGGTGACAGTATTGGGAGAGAGGGGAGGGCAGGCTGGGAGGTGGGGTGGAGTAGAGTCGGGGTGTCAGGCAGAGAAGAACCTGGTCAACAAGCCCGCAGCTCTCTGCTATGGGGTTGAAGGCCGTCGTGTGCTGCAAACGCATCCTGAGTGAGGACAGAGCTCTAGATTTTTCTTTATTGGGGGGCTCTTTGTTAGCTCCCAACACAGACACACACATACACACATAGAAATACACTCACACACACACACACAAAGATCTGAGCCAGGTTGTGGGAGGTAAGTGGGGAAAGGAAGGAGGGGGAAATGGATGTGCTGGGAGCTTCGGGTAGAAGGGAGGGGGGGAATGGGGCCCTGAGAGGCTTTAGGGGCGCTGGAGAGGTGAGCATTTCAAGGGTCTGTGCATGTGTGTTGGGGGGGATACACCATGACTTCCCCCTCCTCACCAGGACCAAAAAGGAAAAAAGCAACCCCTAGCGAGATCCCCCCTGCGCTGTTGATTTTCAGGGACTTGTTGGCAACTCAGCGAGGGTTGCCATAGCTTTTTTATGTAGGGTGACCAGAACCGGCTGAAACTGGTTTGAGGCAGATCAGCTCCTGAACACAATGCAGTCACTGAGCTACTACAGTGGGATAGCAGCTTCCTCCCTTCATGGCAGCCAAAAGCAGAGGAGCTTGCAGGAAGGTACCATCCCAACACAGTATGTGAATGCACACTTTAGACACCACACAGCACTGGTATGTGTCTAATGTAGTCCTAAAAGATTCTGTATAGGGAAGAGGAGGAAAAAAAAAATTGGACAGGTTTGCAGGATCTGAGGTTACTTGGGCTTTTCCTGCCTTTTTCTTTTGCTTAAGGGATAGACAAGGAGCTGAGATTTATGACCCTTATTAAAGGAAAAAAAAATGTTCTTTGCTAGGGTGGGGACACTTGGTTTTTGCAGTCTCTTTCTCTCTTTTAACAAAACCAAACCAAAATGAACTGATGGCTTTGTAATTGTAGTTTTATTTGTGACTTGGAGAATGCTGCTTTGCATGCTGTTTTCTTTTGCAGGATGTATGCTGTCTTGTGCTTTTCATCTTAGATGCTAGTAAAGGGTTTGTGTGTTTGGGGATGGGGGGCACCTCTGACTGTTGTGCAGGCCAAGAGGTAACAATATTGTTCTAGGAATGAGCATACATGCATTTCAGTGATGCTGGAAGGCATACATACTGTCTTTTTTTTCTTGTAGGCCTATTGACTGGGGCTGCTTTTAACCCTTTCATATTTGCAGAGGTAATGCATCTGTGTGACAGTAACTGAGCATTGATCTGTCTTTCCAAAAGGTCAAGGTTCACAAGGTGAGATACGATATTTTGAGCATGAATATAATAATTAGAAGATACATGCATACACAGATTGACTCTGACAACCGATTGGTTCACTGGTGAAGAAATTGTGGTTTGACTCTACAAGAAATACTCCTATCTTATCCAAGTTTAATGGGATTAGCATGACTTTATGATGACATTGTTATCAGAGCTAGCTCAGGATGGCTTCATCGTAAATAGCATGTGCATAGGCATCTTGCTGGCTATTCAGTTCGGAGAAATAGGCCTTGATAAGTGCCAAGTGCAAATGCTGGTAAGAAACTTTGGGCCTTGTGGAAAAAATGCATTGTTTTGCGTTGCACCACAGTCCTACTCATGGAGCATTTACTCATGTAGCATTTTCTGTATGATTACATAAAAGGTAACTGCCTCATCAAATGGAGGCCATCTGGTTATCGTTTTAGAATTTAGAGACTTTGGACTTAGACTTACATTTTCTTCATTCTACTGACCAGCTTTATTTTACTTTGCAGCAATGATTCATCCAGAAAGGGATTCATTTGGAACCAAGTAGAGGAATTTTTTAGTGATTTTGGTAGTCGTGGTGGTGGTGGTAGTGTGATGGGGGGATGGGTAAAATGGGGGGAATGGAGTGGAAGATGAATGTTGTAGTGGATTATTTGTGGGATAACATTTTAGTGAGGAATAATAATGAAATACCAAAAGAACACTGGATGAGCTGGCATCCTCTGCCAAAGCATGTCTGTTTTTCCAACCTATAACATCACAATCATGGATAATGGAAAGTCTCTAATGTCTTAAAAGTATATTCTTAGATTTGATTTGGCATTTAAATTTATCATGGAAAAGTAAAGACTTTGGAGGAAGAGAGAAGAAAGCAGTAATGAATGTAGCAAAGTGAAGAACAAAGGCTGTTAAAGCTTACACAGGAACACTAAACATTTTGCCTTAGGGATCTTTTCGAAAGAATTGTTACTTCCTAAAACAGGAAATCAGCAACTCTAGAATCTTATCCAAAATGATGTTAACAAATATAACCAGTCCTGCCTGTTGGAGCTTAGTAAAACTATAATCATAGGTTGAGCTGGAGGAAATGGTGGAAAATGAATTTTTGTGACCAGGGTGAGGTGGTTATTTTGTTTAGAAGAACAGACAGTCTCAGAAACATTGAGAATTTAAAAATTAAATTAAGTAGGGGTGGTTATAGGCAAGACAGTTGGATTAAGGGTGCCTGGTATGTAAGGGTGTTGTGTTTTGTTATTTAAAATTTTAGTCTTTGTACCCTAAGATATTTTGATGGAGCATAACAAAAGAAAAGAAGATTGCATTGTAGGTTTTATACAGTGTTATGTATGGATATTCTTTTCAGATTTGTTAAACTAGTAAAATAATGGAGCAAAATTCCTTTTAAAATGTTGTTAAAATTGTTTCAGATTCAATATCATTTCTGAGTGCCAGAGGTTCTGCACTTTACTATAGAATTATGCTTGCAAAGCAGACTTAAATTCACGTTTCATATTAGTTGCATTTTCTATCCTGCCATCCAAAATTCATAATCACTCTTAATTTTAGAACAATAAGCTGATTTAAAATTGTGGTCACTGAAACCATTCCCTTAAAGTCAGTGTTTCTTTTTGATTTAAATTTGAAAGACCAACCTCTGACTAGTGGCAGGGTTTTTTTTTTTTTTTTTTTTTTTTTTTTTGTTTTGTTTTGTTTTTTGTTTTTCTGCTAAGATGTTAAAAATGCCTTGTGGGAATTGCTCACATAGAATATGCTTAAATAGCATTTTGGTTTGAAGTCCTGTTGGTGGTTTTAGCTTTATGTTTGCATAAATCTTCTGGAAAATAGCATTTGGTTTTTGTATGTAGGCCAGTATTTCCAGCTGAAAATGCTGTTTAACGTTGTAGGGCTGGTTCTCTGCATCAGTAATCATGAGCTCATCTTGGATCGAGGTTTGTCTCCAGTATTTGGACTTACACAGAAGCAAAACAATTTAGCGAGTTTCTAGTCCCATTTGAAAGGTAGCTGAAGTTGGAAGTGTGAATAAAAAGGGTTGATTATTCGTTAGCATGTTGAGTCTTGGGAGAGGGGCAAAATGTTGACATAGATATTTCAGGGCCTTTGCTTTGATGGTAACTGGTTGTGCACACAGGCAGGCCCTACCTTACCTCAAATAGAAAGCTCATCTCTGCCTACAGCTGTATTGAAATATTTTTGAGCATGAATTAGAATCTAGTTTGGAGAAAGAATGTGTTAGTTTGGCTACAGAAAGTAAACTGGAAAGAAAGTGTAACTAGAGTCTTAAACCCATATTTCTTTTTATCTTCTATTTGAAGAATTATTTTTCCATGTACATTAAGTTAATGGCATTAAAAAAAACCATTAATGAAATCTGATTTCTAGAGAAAAATGGAATTCTTTTTTCTAAGCTTTTTTTTCCCCATTCTACTTTTTTGGGGGGTGATATCTTTTCAAAAGGATACCACAGAAGGAGGGAAAGGTCATCAACATTTAATAGATAATTTTTGCCTTTATTATCTGTTGCCTAGATTATTTGAGTTATATATAAGTTAAAATTTTTCAGCCTTCATTGCTTTTTGTTTCCCTTCTTTACCCTGGGGTATAGGATGTCATTAGTTGGTTTCAAATAACCTTCCTATATCCTTGGACCGATATGTGGTAGAACTCCCATATAGTCATTCAGTGTTTGATGGCTAGTACAATGCCCCAAGGTGGCCAATGAAAGGGAAACAGGGCATTTAAGTTAATTCTGGTTTAATATTTTCTACTTCCTTTAACTATAACTCTCCTGATGAATTTTTCTTCTGTATTAATATTCTCTATAATCATATTTCTCATGAATTAAGAAATAACAGCTTTGAGTGATTAAAAAAAAACAAAAACAGCTACCCTTATCACCTGAAAAAACACCAACTTTATGAATTGCATTATAAACTTATGAAGTCATATTGCATAACAAATTTTGTGAACAGATATAAGAATATGAGGTGAATTGTCTAATGACATGACATGCTTCCCAAAACTAATCTAAATAGGTAAAACTGGGAATAAAACAACATCAAAGTACTGAAGTATTTTATTCTTTATACTTATATTTCTAGAAGTTTAATTTTTACAGTTGTCTTGAAGTTCTTTAAAATAATAAATCATAATAGTTTTGTCTAGTTAAGCTAGTCCCAAGTTCTAGGCTTATGTATATAGCACTTGTATTTTAGATTTGTAGAGCAAACATCCCTCATGTGTATCAGTGCCTAAGGCAATTTAACCTAGTTACAATTTATTGATCTGAAAAATAAAGATTATGGTGAGGTAACGTGCTAGCCTATGACATACCCATCTGGGTCCCTTCTATCATGATTCAGGGATGTGTCATAGCTCACATACATTCCACCTAAGCAATGTCTTCCAAAACTATAGACAAGCTATGAAGTAGTCCCCAAATACTGGACCTTACCCTCAGAAGTAAACAAAGGGAGCTGGAACCTTTTATAAAAATGCCAGCCTAGGGTACCTCAAGGACCTTTGACCATATATCCGGAAGTAAGATAAAGATGTCCGCAGACTTTGGTACAATTCCTTTGGTGCTTGCTGGTTACACCTAGGGATTAGTCAGCCATTCTGTCTCTTTCTGTCAACCTATCTTCACTCCACCCTTCCTGTAGGGGAAGGAGCCAAGTCTGACCAGATTTTCTCATGACAGAGACAGAGGGAGAAAAAGAGAGAGAGAGAGAGAACGAACAAGTTGTTGTTAGGCCTGGCCTAGAAAGTGTAGCTAGCAGCTTGCAACTGGCAACTGAACTGAGAAAAAAAATGATTAATAATAATTATCACAGTACCTGATGTGTTTCTACTTCTCTATATAGCACTTGACGATTTACTGATCTTTTTTCCATTAACAGTGTAGATGCCTAAGGTGACCATGACAGACATGAAATCTGTTTCATTGAATAAGATATGTGCAATTTTGTTTAGTGAAGTAAAGCTGTCAGTAATTTTTTAGGACAAAATATTCCAGGCATTTAAGTCCAAAATTCTTAATAGTATTTTTCAAAATTAAGCTCTGATAGAGATTATAGCAAAGGTATTACATAAAGCATAATATATTTCACTCTCCATGAAATATAATATTTATGTACCATATTCTAAGGATTCCTGCTATTTTTTCAAGGAAGACAAACCAATTGGATTAGTGAAAGATACTCCAAGTGACTGCCTTCTCCAGGTTACTATGTAGCCCTAAGGCAGTATAAGACAAAAATCTATATTCTAGAAAAGTTGATAAGCCACATTTTTATGTGTGTTCATTTGGAACCTAGCTGTAGTCTTTGATTCCATTGTAATATAATTAAAACCCAAATTCTTTATACTTGTCACTTTTATAATCCTTACACATCTACACACTCACATCATCTTTGCTATCCAAGCAAATTAAAAGATTTTATATACTAAGACTAAGTAAGGATGAAATGTGTGTGTGTGTGTGTGTGTGTGTGTGTGTGTGTGTGTGTGTGTGTGTGTGTGTTTTAAGAATTAAGTTACCTCTGGTACTAGAGGTATATGTGAATAATTGGAACACTGATGAGGAGATTCATTTTTCATCTCTTTTCAGTTTGGCTTTGAACAGACTTGTTTATTATGAATCTTTTCTCCAGAACAGTTAGGATTTGATATATAAATTCTTCTACTTTATATTTTTGAAAGTGCAGAAATATGCATGTCATATCACAAAAACAAGAGGTATTAAAAAAATCCTCATTTGCTGTAGTCTCCATGAAAGATGATAATTACTAATTGCCCTTAAGTTTTTAGAGTAAAATTGCTTTCCTGCATCTTTTAGGTTGTGGAATCTTAGGAAGATTCTACCTTTCCTTCCCTGTTTTCGAAGATTTTTCCTGGGGGATGGAAGGAAGGGGATGGGAGGTATGTAGGAGTAAACGCAGAATGAGTCTTACTAGTCTTAACTGAATAGGTATTTTATCTTTGGAGGTCTTTAGTAATAGTGATTCTGTGTCTGCCTTGAAATGAATGAAACTTGGGAGCAGAGAGATATATTTGTTTCTCTTTTGGCCAGATCTTGCACTCAGAGCTAAGCTAAATGTAGCCACTTGAACTTGAACTCAAGAACCTGTTGGTGATTCATATTATCTGACTGATCATCCCTTGACATAGTTTGTATTGATTTAAGGTAATAAAGAAGAGTTTCTTTGCCTAATCCGAATTAATAAAAATATTAAATTTCTAGATAGAAGCCAGTAAGGAGTATGTATATACTTTGTATATACATATGTATATACTTTATAGCCTGCTTTGGAATTAGGAAGGCTTGTGTTCAAGTTCTACTTGTTATACATGTTGGCTGTTCAATTAGAATATTATCCTAAGGGAACTCTCAAATGTGATTAAGTGGAAAAATAGTTGCTGAACTGCCTTGGTATTGTATCAAAGAATGACCAATGATGATTTTTCTTCCCAAAGCAAGGTCCATTGGGATTGAAATTCCACATAGAATTTATTCCCAGCTACTGCTGCTGCTCTTCCTCCTCCTTCTCCTTTCTCCTTTTCCTTCTCCTATTCCTGTTCCCTTCTCTTTCTCCTCTACTTCCTCCTTCTTCTCCTGCTCTTCTCCTCTTCCTTCTACTTCTCTTTCTCCTCCATCTCCTCCTCCTCCTCCATTTCTTCCTTCTTCTCCTTCTCCTTTTCTTCCTTTTTATTTCTTTCTTCTTTTACTAAAGGTAGAGGAAGATGAACAGCAACCAGGGAATAAGAACAGATTGGAAGTTTAGATGGGAAAGACTCTAAATGAGGTTGTACCTGATTCCTTTATTCTCATGAAGACTACTGTCTTGTGAGAACAGAGAATTGGGCATGGGAAGCTAATTCTGATCAGAGAAACTTGTCCAGGGACTTAACATATATGTATTGAGTCCTCATTTTACAGATGAGGAAATTGAGACCTAGTCTGAAATGCAGTGTGAACCTGGGTCTTTCCCTCTTGCATATTCTCCAGTATACCATGTTGCCTGTCAATTGGCAACAGGAAACAGTATGGCCTCATAGTATGGTAGAGTATTTAGAAAAAAATCCCTCAGGATTTGGTAAATCTTATTTTATTGTATTATTGTCTTATATTGGGCACTACCTTTGGGAACTTTTGAACCAGTTACTTTTGGAAAAATGCATAGATGTGAAACTGTCTCACATGTACCAGAATCTGCTTCTTCTTCCAGTCCATGTACTAAGTGCTTTCTGCACGTAAGATTGGTCCCTGATACACTCAGGATGGGAGCAGAAATCTGATCTGTTTAAGATAAAACTGCTGTGCCTATTGCCTAGATTCCTAGTCTGGGTCCCCAATTATTTATACTCCTGACTTCAGGCTTCTAAGCCCTAGTTGTCTAGTTTCCTTTCCTGGGATCTTAAATCACATTCTCTCCCAGGATTCCAGATCTGTTGCTTCTTCTGGCCTTTCATAACTTACCAGATTAAAATTAAGATTTTTGAAGCAATTATTGTTTTTAGTGTGATGTGCTGAGTACTAGGGAACATATAAAAGTTTAGATAAGTTGTAGTTCCTGCCTTGAGCAAACTTTAAAATATGGCTATGGGGTAAGACAAACATTGATAACAGTAATAATACACAGTAGTACCTGATAAGCATTGAAAAGAGGGACAAGATACATCATATGAAGTCTTTTAAGCCTTTCTGAATATCCACTTCCACTCTGCCTACTGCCTTCCTAGTTTTCTTTAAGTCCAATTCAAAAACTTTTCTTCTTACTGGAAGGAATTCTCCAACCCTTCTTAGTTCTAGTACCTTTCTTCTACTCTTTAGCTTATTATTAATATTGTATATAGTGTGCTATGTAGACATTTGTTTGCATATTAGATGGTAAACTTCTTGAGGGCAGGGACTCTTTTGCCTCTTTTTTTTATTCCTAGAGTTTAGCATTGTCCTTAGCACATAGTAGTTGCTTAATAAATCTTTATTGATTGGCTGATTAATCTACTGCCTTTCTCTAACCTTTGATACTAACACATCTTCTTAATCTGATTCTAGATGCCAAATTCTGGTTTGGTCATTGGTTTATGGGCATTCTCTAGGTCATTCCTGCTTCCTGTACCCCTCTCCTTACTTTGGCTCTCCAAGTCCTGGCTCTTTGCCCTGAATCTTCAATTGCTGCCTGAAATCCTAGTGTTGACAGGATAAAAAAAGGTAAATTCAATACAGAGATTAGATCTGGGGGATGTTTTGGGTTGGAGCCACTTGTTGTAATTTAGTGGTTGTCATAGAGACAGTCAAGTCTTGAGTCAACATGCAAAGAGCTGCTTTCTTGTTCAGTACTCAGAATGAACCACCCCATCATCAGATGTTAAGTTGGTCCATCCTTAACTGTGGCATGGTTCAATAAAATCAATAGTAAATTATGGCATGAGCTCAGATTTCTTGGATTATAGGACCCTAGATTTGAGCTAGAAGAGACATTAGGTGTCATCTAGCGCAAATATCCTATTTTATTGATGAGAAAACTGAAGCCTGGAGTTTTATGTAATTTGTTTGGAGCAGATAGTTGTTAATTTTCAGAAAAACTAAGATTGGGAGAGTTGGTTAAATTGTGAATACAGGTTAGATTTAGAGTATGTGATCCAGGAAGAACTATAGAGTACGGACAAAGTCAGGAAACAATAATGGAGCAAGACTATGGATCAGAACTAGGTAGCAAATTAAAGTCAGGATGTCCATAAATAGCTGGGAATAGATTTAGAAACTAGACAAATCAAGAGGCACAGAAGAACAGAATAAAGTTGTACAACTCAAAAAGGATATAGTGAAAGGCCAAGACAGTCATAAACATTAAAGGTCAAAGCAATATGGAAAATCCTAAGGCATAAGAAGCAAGAGATTTGCAGGAGCTGAAAGGTCATAGTAGGAAACCAAATTCAAACCAATAACAGCAAAAAAATCCCTTATAACTGAAGTCTTTGGGCTCACAGTTTTTATGTGACTCAGACCCAAGCAGGAAGTAGTCCCAACCCAGTTTTTCAGTGTGGGAAGAAGTAATTGATGGTACCTGTATAAAATGAAAAAAATATGGGTTGGGGAGAAGTAGTAAGCTCTGGCAGATAAAGAGTAAAAGGGAAATATTAAAACACAAACACATAACAAAACTCCAGGAGAGTGCTAAAGGAGATTATAATCTAGTAAGGGAAATAGAATCAATATAATAAAGATTGTACATATACATGAAAAAAGCAAAAGAAGGATTAATTCTCTAGTATAGAACTATGTAGGATAGTTCCTGATTTGAGCATTTCTGGACCCAGTGGCTAAAAAAGAAGTGAAAAGTGAGGAATGCTTATTAAGACAGTATGTAAGTAGTAGATTATTGTTATAGCACACTTTGCAACTAAAGAAGTGATTTTACATTTGTTACCTCCTTTAATCCATATATTACTAGACTCATTTTTACCGATAGGGAAACAGGTTTTGAGAAGTTAAGTAATTTGCATAAATTTGGTCATTAGTAAATGAAAATTCCAGGATATAAACACATATGACAATGTTAATTGATCAGTACTTTTTCCATTAATATCTCTGAGTTTAAGCCTGGGAACTATTTCCTTTATGGCAATATTTTTTTGAAGAAGAGAAAGTGATGGGGAATTTATTTGTTTATTGGCTTTTGGTGCTAGTGGATTTAAGATATGTTTTGCCTTGATTCAATCCCATTCCTTTATCACTTTGCTTCAATACCAATGACATTTATTTTGTGGGTTACTGTATTGATGAATTGGATAGACTTTTGGCATCAGGAAGACCCAAGTTCGAATTTTGCCTCAGATGTACTCAGATATCTATGTTACTGAGCCAGTCACTTAACCTCAGATTGATCTCCTATCCTTAGTTTCCTTATCTATTAAAAAAAAAAAAACCTAGCACCCTTTTCACAAGGACAGGACTATTGTGAAACTCAAAAAAGCACTTACAAAATGTTACCATCATAGGTAAAGATACAGTCTAGTAGCAAAGCATATGAATACTTCCTTAATGATGTGGAGATTGTTTCTTGTCTTGACCTCTTTGTCACCATTTTCTGAGTTAATGAGCTAAATTCTATTAGTCTAGTGGAAGGAACACTAGCTTTGACATCAGGTGATTTAGGTTCCTAACTTGTGGGAATTAACAACTTTATAACCTTGGGCAAGCTATTTAATGCTTCTGATTCTCACTTTTCTTATCCCTAAAATGGGGATAATAAAGTACTACCTATTTCATAAGCAGTTGTGAATGTTAAAGACCTATATAAAGATGTTAGCTTTTATGTGAAAGCATATTTATGTTACTTCCTCATATCCAGATTATCAGTTAATATACATTTGGGTCTGATTGGTGTTAAATCTCATGAAAAATAGAGCTCAAAGCATTATTAACTGAATATATGAAAGGTCAGTGAGTTTTTTTTTTTTTTTGATGTTATTTTGTGAACAATGTAATAGTGTTATAGTTGGAGTTAATACAGTTTGGATTTTTGTTGTTGTTGTTAGTCAAATAGCAGCCTATGACTGAAGAAAGGACAAACTTGTTATTTCTGTTTACTGCTTTTCACAAGACTTTTAACTTAAGTTAGGCTACTTTGATGAAAGCATAATGGAAAGAAACGTATCTTTTAAGTCAGATTTAAATTCTGCCTCTCCCACTAGACTACTTGTGTTATTGCTGTTAAGTCACTCAAATTTTCTAGATCTCAGTTTATTCAATAAAAAAATAAGGGTGTAGGTGAGCTATCTCTGAGATTCCTTTTAAGCCTCTAGATTTATTATCCTGTAATCTTGTAACAGCTCTGATAACATTTCCTTGCTAGACCTGCTCATTATGACCTTGCTACTGCTGGTCAGGTTTTCTAAAAGCTTCTTCTTGCTTATTATTTCTCTGTCAATGGAGCATTTCTTATGTTTGTAATGTCATTGCTTTAAAACCATAGAGTCTCTGAAGTTACTTTAGGATTATATTACATATCTTATTTGCTTGTTAAATTTTGCAAGTAGGTAATGATTCTGATTCTATGTGTTAAGTGTCTCAGAGTCATAGACTCAGACTTGGCAGAGAGCTGATAATCCAGCAGCCTATGTAGAGGACTATTATAATTATCATTGTTACTTCTATTCCAGTCACTTTCCCATGTGGAAATTCTATCTACAACATACCCAACACATGGTTATTCATCTAACTTCTGCTTAAAGATCTCTTTCTTTTTGTTCAGTTGTTGTCAACTCTCTGTAACCCTTTTATTTTATATTTTTATTTTGAAAAAAGAGTAAAAAAAAGAAATGCAAAAGAAAACAAAGCAAAAGAGAACACTGATATGTGACCAGCAGAATGTTAGGGAGGGATCAAAATATATAACAACAAATTACCAGATCAAGAAAGTATATGTATATTAGTAGAAAAAATTATATTCATGAATGTCCATTTTTTTGTTCCTTGTAAATTGTTCTTTGCTGCCCATCTTGTTTACTTTATTCTTTTTACACCCCTTTTACCCCCCCACTCTCAGATACATGAAAAGATATTTATACACACACACACACACACACACACACACACACGTCTTTCCTATATTTGCTGCCTCTAATTAAATTATGCTCCTTAACTTGCTTTGCTATTACTTAATCTCCCCCGCCCCAAGCATCCCTTCCTTGTCTTCTTCCGTCGCTCTTTGCTTCCCCATCTACTCATTCTACTACTCTTATTTTTTTATAGATTTTGGAGACTGCTCTACCTTTCATGGTATATATGTAGTGTTGCCTATTGAACCCATTCCCAGTGTGAGTTAAGTTTTCAGAAATATGAGCTCTCCTATCCCCATTAATGCCTCTGTGGCTATTCTTCCTTTGTACCTCACTTGTATAACATGATTACAATTTTTATCTTAATTTTGTCAATCTTTCATTTGAGTAATCCTTTTATTGATGTGAATCTTATACATACATGCATATATGTATATACATATGTAAAAAGCAAATATTTTGTCCATATTTAAACAGTGTGTCCATGTTAAGTTAAAATTGATCTTTTATATTGGCTTTTATGTGTTAAATTTTCTTTTTGTTTTTTAATTAAAGCTTTTAAATTTTCAAAAGATATGCATGGATAATTTTTCAACATTAACCCTTGTTTGTGTTCCTGTTCCCTCCCCCACTTCCCTCCACCTCCATCCCTAGATAGTAGTAATCCAATATATACTAAAACATGGTAAAAATGTATGTTAAATCCAACATATGCATACATATTTATAGTTATCTTGCTGCACAAGATATCAAATCAAAAAAAGAAAAAAATGAGAAAAAATAAAATGCAAGCAAACAACAAAAAGAGTGAAAATCTATGTTGTGATCCACACTCATTTCCCACAGGTCTCCCTCTGGGTGTAGATGGCTGTCTTCATCATAAGCTATTGGAATTGGTCTGAATCATCTCTATATGTTAAATTTTCTATTAAGTTCTGGTTTGTTTGATAGAAAGTCCTGAAAATCTGCAAATTCATTGAATGTCCATTTTTTTCTCATTCAGAAATATAAAATTTTGCTGGATATGATATTTTTCGCCACAGGCCTAGTTCTTTTGATTGTTGGTAGTTATGATTCCAGGTTCTTCGGTCTTTTTTTGGGGTTTTCTTGGCAAAGATACTAGCGTGATTTGCCAATTCCTTCTCCATTTCATTTTACAGAAGAGAAAATATAAGATGAACTAGATTAGATGACTTGCCCATGTTCACACTAGTAGGGTCTGAAGCTAGATTTGAAATCATGAAGATGAATCTTATTTCTAAGCCCACTGCTCTATGCACTTTGAGGTATAGCTTCCCCTTGAAGGTCTCTTAGTGATAAATTCATGTCTTTCTTATGTATCCCATTCAATTTTCAGGCAGCTTTAAAAATTAATCAAGATTTTGCTTAAGTAGAAATAAAATCTTTATCACTATTGACTTCCATTCATTGGTTGAATTCTAGCCCCTGTACAAAATAATTGTAATTTCTCTTTCCCATGGACCCATTTAGTTCAGTATTACTGCCAACATATGAATAGTGATTTCTTCAGGATCCATGACATGCTTGGATATTGATTTTACACCAGTGGTGTCAAACCCAAATAGAAATGGAACCCTGTGGACTACACATTGACTTACAAATCTACAAATGAACATTATCTATGTTGTATTTTGTTTTTGTTTACTTGAGAAACATTTCCTATTTATATTTTAATCTGGTTCTGGCAGCTGAAGAGGAGAGTTTTCTACCATTTTCTAACTGTTAAGAGCATCACTTTTGAAAAGGACTAACCAATAGAGTTAAATTATACCAATCATCTCCTTGACCTCTTTTCACTATATATAATCCTAGACTTCCTGGTGTAGTCATTTCAAAAAACAAGAAACTGTCTTATAACATAAGTATGTTGATATTTAACTTACCATAAACTCAGTTCTTCTAGAACTTGTGTTCTCAAGGGCTTTACATTATTCTTTTTGTATATATACATTTTTTGTAAAGGCTAGTTCTGCTCTAAGTTTCTGTCTGGAAAGTTTAAAGAGTGTTTAGAGGTCCAATCAAAAATTACCAGAAAACAATATTCTCTGGTTAGAAAAACTGCAAATAATCACCACCACCCCTTCACATTATATATCTTAAAAGCATGGTATAAATGGTATTATATCATTATTATCCAAATTGCTAGTCTAAGCCCTCAGTTACCTACTGTATTCTCTATGGGCTAAAAGAAACAGCCTTGAAAAAGCTGTTTAAAAAAAAAAAATATATATATATATATATGTATGTATGTATGTATGTATGTATGTATGTATGTATAAAGAGAGAGAGAGAGAGGGGGGGGGGTATCCAAGGACAGGAAACAAGAAAATGACCTAATTTAAAAATAGTGAATAGAATGAGATAATAGTCTGATCAGTTTAGCTTTCAAAATACCTGACAGAGTTCTGGATTTTTATATTATTAATAGGACATAGAAAGTAAAACAGTAAACACAGAATCATGACTTTATGGAGACTAGTTCATGCCAGACCATTGTCATTTCTTTTTGAACAGATTACTAATCAATGAATTAAGGGACTGTGCTTGCATATTTTTATAATTTTCAGTAGTATTTTATTTTCCAAATATATGCAAAGATAGTTTTAAACATTCATTTTTGTAAGACTTTGTGTACCAGATTTTTCTCCCTCCCTTCCTTAGCCTCCCCCCATTCTCAAGACAGCAAGCAATTTAGTATAGGTTAAATATGTGCAAATCTTTTTAAAATTTTCTGCATTTGTCATGTTGTAGAAGAAAAATCAGACCAAAAGGGGAAAAAACTATCAAAAATCAAGCAAGCAAATAGAAAAAGGTGAAAATACAGTGCTTTGAGCCACATTTAGTCTCCATAGTTCTCTGTGACTGTGCATTTTCCATCCTGAGGCTATTGGAATTGCTTTGAATCACTGCATTACTGAGAATATCACAATTAATCATCACATTATCTTGTTTTTACTGTGTACAATGTACTCCTGGTTCTGCTCACTTCACTCAGCATCAGTTCATGTAAATCTTTCTGGAATGCTCTTGTTTATTGATACTTTCTTGATCTTATGGAGTAGGTGGGAAGATATAAGCTAGATAATAATACCATCAGGTGAATTTGGAATTGGTTGAATAGCCCAAAGAGTAGTGATTAACAAATCAATATAAGCTTGGAGCAAAGTTTCTAATGAAATATCTTGTGCTACTTAAACTTTTTATGAATGACTTGGATAGAAACATCAATAGCATATTTGTTGAATTTATAGATAAAAAATGGAAAGTTATAACATTAGATAACAATAATAATACAAAAACCTATTAGGCTAAAATATTTAGACAGTATGAATTTATTAAGATGAAATTTTAATATGAATAAATGTAAAGTCTTAATTTATGTTATAAATCAGTTCACAAATACAGAATGAGTGGGATGTGGTTAGATAACAGCAAGCATGAAAAAATTCTGGATGTTTTTTTAGTAGGACCAGTATAACTGCAAGAGAATAGTCAGAAAAGCTAATACACATTAACAAAACTATGAATAATTCATTCCCAAAATGAAAGGAATGATAGAGTTCTACTATCCTTTGCCAGAGTAAAATCCATCTAGAGTATTATATTCAGTTTCAGCAACTACATTTTAGGATTAACACTGAGGGAGTATAGAAATGATTTGGAATAGCTTTTGTGGGTAATATTACAAGAGAATCCACAGAAGATCAGAAGGAAGACTACTGAGCAACTTGAGGATCCATTTGAAGTTAGCTAAATTGTCTATATTGGAGAAGGCACACTGGTCAGCAAAAAGGAGTGGAATGGAAGTGTATAGGAGGATTTAGCTAGTTTGGGATTGGGCATGGCATAGAAAGCTTTGTAAGCCCTATTTTTCTGTCTTCATTTCTTTATCCTACCACTCAAAATCCATCAATAAAACTTTTAAATTAATCTTTTTTTTCTGAACAGTAAGTGGCCATAATTGTTGAGTAAGCTGATCGAGCACTTTTGGTGCTGCCTTTAATTAGATGTAGTGATGATTTTACAATCAGTGCCACTGGTTTGGTGCTTGTTGAAGGGGGAAATTTATATGAGTGAAAGCTTTTTTATCTCCTTTAGCTTTGTGGCACGAACAGGAATGCCAGGAGTTCCAAAATGCTTTGTAGTGAAAGATCCAAAAGAAAGACTCCATTAATGTAAGGAAGTCCTTTCCCTATTCTTCTGGATGTGTTTTTTTTTTTTTTTTAAGTCCCACAAAATCTAAAATACAAATGATAAAAAGGCATCAATAAAACATAATTTTGAAAATACTAATAATTTAAAATGCTAAAAACTATGTTAATGGTAATATGCAAATCCATCAGAATTCACTTCTGTAATGTTCAAGTTAGAATTCATAATATATAGATGGTTCAAAACAATTCTTCATTTGCTTTTTTTTTAAAATACAGAATTAGTGTCTATGAAAGTGAAAGATAATAAATAAAGCCACTAGAGTGAATAGAGCATTTCAAGGACAAAAGCTTTAGAAGCATTCCTGTGGAGCTGTATAAATAACATATCATTTGGTAACACCCTTGCAAGTCCAGTTTAAAGGTAAACTACAGAGTTTCCAAATTAGGAATGATGTTATGCAAATAAAAAGATCATCCAATTCAGTTTCCCCTGTCAACTGAATAAATTCATTAAATTATAGCATACAAATGAGTTTCTAAGTACTGTATAAAATTTTCATTGTACCATGAAACTTTGAATTGTATTTGTAAATGAATTACTTATTAGTCAAACAATAATATCTCATTTATATTGCAGTTTAAGATTTGCAAAGAACTGGAATACGCATTATCTCAGCATGTCTACATTTATGTATGCTAAACAATACTGGAATGAGTAAATAATTGCTTACATTTGAGGTTTTGAGTTTGTCTATAAGTTTCAGGCTGCAAAAAAAAATGTCATAACAGGCAGGAGGATTAAGTTAAATTTAATAAAAATAAGAAATGTAATATAAGTAAATGCAATCAGACTTGGATTAAAAGAAATCAGCCTAATACATTAGAGATGGCAGGAAAATAGTTGGACAGCAGTTTTCTGAAAAAATTTCGAGCTTTAGTGGATTGTAATGCCGGATAAGTCACCAGTGTCATATGACACTCCCCATCCCCCACTCCACAAAGAAACAAAGAAACAAGAACTAATGCAACCTTGCTTTGCAAAAAGAGAGGCTTAGCTTCTGAGTAAATAAGGAATTGATAGTCCTACTGTACTCTCGTGGTCATTTCACATCTGGAGTATTGTGTTCAGCTCTGGATACCACAGTTTAGAAAGGGAATTGATAAATTATAGAGTGTCCAAAGGAAGAAAACCAGGACATGAAAAGCTTTGAGTACATATCTTGAGGAGTGGTTAAAGAAATGGAATGTTTAGCCTGAAGAAAAGTCTCAGGGGGGAGCCTAAGAGCAGGCTTTCAGTATGTGGAGGGCTGTCAAGGAGAAAAGGGATTAAATTTGTATTGTTTAGACCCAGAGGAAAGAACAAGAAGTAATGGGTAGATAGATGTTGCAGAGAGGGAATTTATGATGGGTAGCAAAAACAAAACAAAATAAAAAAAAAATCCAAACTAAATCCTTCTTCACAATTAGAGCTTTCCAGTAGTGGAATGGGCTGCCTTGGGGTGTAATGGCTTCTTTCTCAGAAGACTTTAGACACACACTGGTTGAGGACTGAGCAGCTCTTTGTAGTGGGGAATTCTTTTTTTGGGGGGAGGGGAAGATTGACTATTCCCAATAGTTTGACCATTCTCAGTGGTCACTGAGGTTCCTTCCAATTCTCAAATTCTATGATTTTAATTTCTTTAAAAATAATAAGAAAAAAATTGTTTAATCTCTAACAGTCCAGGAATTTAAGAATTTCTTCCATTTTCCCTGGGAAAGAATTTGAATAATCAAATCACTGTAAGCAGACGCTGGAAATGGTATGCTTTAATGGAAATAGGCTTACTTTATAGAAGCTCTAGTTGCTTTTGGAAATCTATCCATTCTCTTTTGGATAAAACTAGTAAATACAAGTGCCAGCACAAGTCTTTGCACAAGTATCTAAATCAGAAGAAGACCTGCACAAAAAAAAAAAAAAAAAAAAATTCAGTTAAATAATCATCTATCAAATGTTTTTAAATATCATCTTTAAAAAAAAATTTTTTTTTTATTTAGTAAATGAGCCAACTGGTACCCAGAAAGAAGCATCATGTGACTTGTTTAGGTCACATAGCTAGTAGGTGGTAGAGCTAGAATAATCTTTCCAATTCAGCCTACCTGATAATAGATATCCTGTGAAAGTCCTTTAAGTGCATATGTTAATTAAAAAAAAAATATATATACACACACACACACACACACACACACACACACACACACTTTCTATAGAGACTCTACAGCTGCAACTAAACATGTACAATTCTTCTAAACATATTTCAACATTTATCATGCAAGGTAGTATTCTGTAGTAAATGACAAGGATGTGGAATCAGGAGAACTCAGTTCAAATCCTAGCCCAGATTCTTATTGTAGGTGTGTGAAATCACTCAACCTTTCTTATCTGTGAAATAAAGAAAATAAAACTTCTGCTAACCACCTCACAGGATGGTTGTGAAGAAGAGACTTTGTAATCCTTTCAGTGTTGTCTATAATTGTGTATTATGTAGCTAATAGTGACACCTAGGCAAGCTAAGTCTTGCCCAGCAAACTGGGTTCTGGACTCCCTTTCCTAGGTGGCACTTTGGAGATGAGTTTTCACCTAGGTAACCTAGGTAAATTAATCTTGTTCCTGGAAATAACCATGGAGATGGAATTGAGAACACCCCTAAGGAGGAACACAGCCAAATGAATGAGCTAAGGTTTCTGGGTGGGAGGACTGTCTGCAGCAACAGTTGCCAGTTGTCAGGGCCTTTAAGGGCAGTTTTGCTGGGAGAGGGTTTTCATGTGGGCAAACTTATAAACTTTTTCTTTTGTATTTGAGTCTTGGCAATAAAATTAAAACAATTTAAATGAGATCATTTGTGTTCTTTAAATTTCCATTTGATGATACAAAGAAAAGCAGTGGATGGTAAGTATTTTTGGAAGCTTGTTATATTCAGTAAATTGATATACCAGCATTAAAATACCTTTAGGGCAACAGCTAAATAAACAGATGGCTATTTTTGTCCCTTTAATAAGAAGAATAAAAGACCCCTTAGATTTAATTTGTATTGGATTATTTGGTTTCTATATGATAGTTACCCAGTGAGAAGTCAGTTTTCTATCAAAAGTGATGAGAATTAGTTAAAAGAATGAGCAAGTAACCTATATGTAATTAACAGCTACATTTGTTGAGAAATGAATTGTTGTTTTTGTTGTTGTTATTTTTCCTCCTGGGTTTGGGGGAAAAATCGAATTGAACTAAAAAGGAGCTTCTGCGTCATGCAGGAATAACCAGTATTGCTAGTTGTGGTTATCGTGGCCTCTTCCAAATCATAGTATCTCACTGAATGTTTGAAACCACATTGAGTCACAGTTCAGGCTGTGGTTGGAATCACTTCCTGACAAAGCTTCTACTGGAAAGTAAAGAAATCAGTGATGCTTTTTGAACACTTATTTTTTGAAAAGATTCTATTCTGATGATAAGCATGATATGAAGATTGAGTTTTCAGTCTAGCAGAGTGTAGATGGTAAAGGATCTACTGAATAGGATAGGCCCTAATCCTTTGATCATTTCACTTTCTGAAATGACTTCTCATTCTATTCCATTTATTGTGGACATCCTGTGGTTTGAGCTAAGGTAGGGACTTCAAAGCTGAGTACAGACTTGCAGAATTTCTAGAAAGGTGCAGAGTATTATTCTAATAGGAATTAATGGAATCTAAAAGGGATGTTGGAAAGAAGCCTACATGTTCTTTACTAACATAGCTTTCTTATAGTCATTATTTTTAATGTGGACAGAATTAGACTGTAAGAAAATGCCATGATCTTCAGTTGACTTGAAAACTTGGTAAATTAAAAAGTTTTAAATACCAAATGAAAGAATTCTGAAACATAGATATATCTTAATGTGTTTTTTCTCCCACATACCAATACCACCATGCCTTTTAAATTCAGCAAATGTCAAAATTATGGGTTTTTAAAATTTTTCTTCTTAGAAATAGTGCTTAGAACATGTAAAGTTCAAGTCTTGTCCTTTTTCTCCTTTCTCTTGTGAAACATTGTTCTCATCTTTTATGCAGTATTTATTTTATACATCTATATTACATATAGCTATTTGTAGGAATGATTGGTACTAGTGTAAGAGAAGACCTCAAATGGCTGTTTGGGATTTCTTCCATTAAAATAGGTAAAAGGAAAACAAGACTTAGTCTTCTGGAGGTTAATGAATTCTTTTTTGGCCCTGTGCCTGTATTTTAGCTGACACTAGCTGAAGGATAGAGTCTATTTAGGACTTGCCTTAGACCCAGTTGGTAGACTTTTTTCAGTCAGATAATTGAAAAAAACAAAAACAAGCATATATTATACTATAAAAGTGTATAATATGCTGTACAAAACCCCCATGATTTCACAAAGTTAGACATGTACTTTTGAATGACACATGCAAATGCCTAAGTACAAATTAAGTCTTATTTAGCTTCAGAGAAGCTCTATTTATTTAAACACTGATTTTCATTGATACTTGAAAGATGGCTTTACACCTGTCTTTTCTTTGCTTCTATTTATAGGACAGCTGTTAATTACCTTAACACCTCTCTGTTACTCTTGGATTGCTAACTGAATTCCCTTTCTCTTCCTGTGTTGAATTACAAAAAGTTGCTTTCTACAAAATGGCTCCTTCAGTTAGCCTTTTTACTTTTGAACCTTATATAACCATTGAAGAAAATAGAAATATACTAAAGAAGGGCAGGGAAATTCTAAATAAACTAAGAAGTAGACAATAATTTAGATTTTATACTTTTATAACTAAATATTTCTGATATTTAGATTTTTAACTGTAACTAGTGAAGTCTTATTGAAAACTGACTCATGAGGAAGTGAAAAAGTATATAGGTTCCTTTTGACTCTAGCTTAGAACTATTTAAATTCAATGAAATTCATCAAACTTAACATCTTCTGCATGATACACTGTGCAAAGTATTATGGAAACATGGATAAAAATGAAAAAGTTCCTTCCATTAAAGATCTTTAAGTTCTGTTGGAGTATACAAAATGTACACAGTATATGAATAAGCAAATAATACTAAGTAAACTATTTAATAAGTGAACAGGCAAAGGGAGAGATGAGACAAAGCACCACCACAAATTTGGGGAAGGAGAAAACACGAAGAATCATGGTAATGAAGATTTTCCAGAATATATTCTACCTGAGATGGGCTTTGAAAGATGTAGATAAGGAAGGAGAGTCATTGCAGGTATGGATATAGAGACAGATATTATGTTGAGGTTGAAAAACTTAGTACTCCAATTTGGTTGGAATGTCATGGTTATGAACGGTAATAAATGAAAGCCTAAAACTTCAAATGCTAGTCTGAAGATTTTGTAGTTTATTCCTGAGGCAAAAGGGAATCACTGAAAGCTTTTAAACAGGTGTGGGAAGTGAGTGATGAATTATTTTTGCTACAATAGTATAAAGGAGAAGTGGCGAGTAGTTGAACTAGAGTGGTTACCATGTTAAGTAGAGAAATGGGATGCATGTGATAGAAATTTTGAAGGAATAGGAAGGATATGACAGTTATAGTTGAGAGAGGGAAGAATCATACAGGAATCTTGAGATTTTGTCAAAGCTCTCAGTAGAAATAAGGAAGTTTGGAAAAAAGGCAAGTTTAGAAGGAAAGTGAGTTCAGTGTTAGACATGATTTGAAGTCCTGGTGGAGGCATCCAGCAGGGAATTCTCAGTGGATAATGGATGTTTAGGTCTGGATTTAACATGAAAAATGTTTGGGGTATGACCAATGGACAAGCTCCTGGAGTTTAGAGAGGATGCTATTAAGGGCACAAGGAGAAGGATGAGCCTTGGCAAAGAGAATGGCTACTTAATCCTTGAAACTGAAGTGAAGGAGAAAGAATAGATGAAAATGTAGAGAGGTCTTGAGATATGAAGTAGAAGAGTTAAGGAAGCTGATGGTAGATAGCCTTTATTTCCTTACTGATGTGGGAGACAAGGTTATTTGGAGAAACTGCTCTAAAGGTGTCATTAAGGACATGGGAAAAAGAAGGGAGTGATAGCCATTATGGGGAATATGAGTCAGTGAGGAAAGAGTAAAGGGTTTTCTGTGTAGTCTAGAGGATCTGTTTGGGAGTTGAAAGATAACATGAAATCCAAGTGGAATCATTTGGCATAGGTTCAAGATGTTCTCTTGCTGAATTCAGTAATTTATGTTTAGAATCAGAAAATGCATCTGGTAAGATGATAGGTCTCTTTTCACATATATTGAATTTGAAATGGTATATTTTTGATAGCAAAATTCCCTAAGACATTAGGGAAAGTTTATTCCCAAACTTGATGTGAATCACAGCAAACCATCGCAGGATATGTAGTAGCAAGGAAGGGAATGCTTAATAAATCCTTCTCTTGAACTTGAGAACATTAATTGTTGTCTTGGGGAGATTATTTAGACTATGATATTAGCAGCTACAAATTTCAATTCCTTCTTTAATGCAAATAACTTAAAAATTTCTGGAGCTATAAACATTTTTCTCAAGAAAATATTTAAGTGCATAGCAGTTTTAATGCAGTAAGTAGCCTAGAAGTTAACCAGGTACAGTTTCAAGATGCTCATAGATCCTAATATATATATATAAGGTTCCCCCTGATCCATATCCATAGTTCTAAGAACATGGAATGTGTTCAATAAAAGCTTGTTTAACTGCTGGCCAGGGCAGCTATGTGGCACATAGGGTAGAGTGCCATGCTTGGAGTCTGGAACTCATCTTCCTGAGTTCAATTTTGGCTTCAGATACTTATTAACTATGTGATACTGGACAAGTTAGTTACTATTATTTGTTTCACTTTCCTCTTCTGTAAAATGAGCTGGAAAAGAAAATGGCAAACCACATTAGTATTTTTGCCAAGAAAACCCCAAATGGGTTCATGAAGAATCAGACGCAATTGAAAAATGACTGAATCACAAACCGAAGATCAGTCATTTCTATCCATGGTAGCAAACCAAGTAACATACATTTTTGAAACATTTTGTAAAATAGAAGTAAGATGGTAGAATGAAATGAAAGCCATATTTAGAGCCAAAACATGCAAATTCAAACCTTGGCTCATCCCAAGGTCATTTATTGAACCTCCCTTTCTTCATCTTTAACATTAGTGGACTGGACTAGGTTATTTCTGAGACCCCTTCCACTTTTAACTATATAATCCTGTGAAGATATATAATAATTCCTTTAGATATTTGCATGCTTATTTCATATAATGGAGGCAGATTGTACTTTTCAAATAGTTCCTTATGAGAAATAAACAAATTTAGAAAATATTTTTCTCAAAACATTTGGCTGCTGGTCTACTTAGTACAGAGATGTCATGGTACCATTCAGTCTCTCCTGCTTCTTGTTAAACTTTCTAATTTGTGTTTTGAAAAAAGTTGCCTATCTTGAAATTTGTTCTGTTTATCTTTGAAAGGTTAGGCCTATAATTATCTGAGACATCAAGCTGGGTAATAGTTGGTATATGCCCTTGGATGAGATACATAGACTGATAAATGTTCCCTTTTTTTTTAACTTGGTGACTTCTATTCTAACTCGATTAACTGTCAGGAGTTTTTTTTAACCTTTCTAGGATAGCTGTTTTTCAGTATAATTTGTTGTCTTTTTAATTCTAAATGTTTTAACTTATATATTTAAAAAACAATTTAAAAAGGGGCCTGTCAGCTTTACCAGACTTCAAAAACAGTAAAGGATGAGTCCTTATACTGTGATACTGAAAAAAAAATGGTTTGCTGCCTTGTAACTTCTTCCTTATGCTATATCCATTATTATTGCTGCCTTTGTTTTTAAGGTAAGAGCCACCTCTCTTATCCTTGACTACAACTATTTAAGACAGAGAAAAAGAAACATTTGTCCTGGCAGTGGTTTTGGAGAAATCTTTTGGGTTTTCACTGTTTGTGGGATATAGGAAGTCATTCTAGCTTGATTCATCTGAGAACCACTTAGAACAATTTTACAAATAAATCTAAATATTAGATGATTTGTAATAGGCCTGTCTCTTCCTAGTATGAATAGAAGTATTAAAATCAATGAAAAAATAATTTAAATACTTATATAATATGTCATAATTTGTCCTGAATGACTTCTTGCAGTATTGATAGCCCCATTCTTCTCACAGAGAATATGGCATCTATCTTTATTTTTCTGTAATTTTGGTCTTCTTTTTTTCTTCCTAGTTGCCAGCCCTTTAAATGGGTCATTTTGGACTTTTAAGAATTTCCTTTCTAACCATAGCTAAACTTAAATTTTTCTAGGAATTTGGGACATTTGTTTTAGGTTCACATTAGGCCATAGTTAGGGCATTGTAAAACTGATGTACATAATTTGAGGCTGAAAATGGATCCTAAATGGATTGTGATATTTGCAGAAGGAAAAGAATTGTCTGAGTAAAATTTCCTGTAGGGAAGGGAAAGGAAAAAATCTTTGGAATCATAGTCCCCTTAATTAGGCTTTTGTTAACTTATCCTTCTCTTCCTCCGTCCTTGAGTGTAACATCTCCTAGGTAGAAATTCTTAAGGAATTTCCTTATATGGCTACATTGAATACAAATCAAAAATCCTGTTGCCTGTTTTGAGTTGGTACAAAAATTTGGTAAATTTTTAAGACAAGTTTCAGGATTTGGATAAATGCCTCATTATTTATTTGACAATATTGGACCTTCTACAGTTGCTTTTTACAAGTTGGAGCATGTAAGACTAGATAATCCAACATTAGGAGGCATAGGGTTGGATTCAAATCCAACTTCTGTCACTTACTGATTTAGTACGTCTTTGAACAAAACACCTTTCTTCTCTGGAAATTGAGGAAGTTGGATTAGATTGACTATATCTCCACAATTTTTTTTTAAAATTCTAAATCTGTAATGCTCTGATTATTTTGCTTTCTTATATTTTGTTTGTTGAAATGCCTTATGGCAGATGCTTTGAATAAAGGGTAGTTTTTCTTATGATTAAACTTTGGCTTTTAAGTTGATGAAGTAGGGGTGTAAGGTCATTTTAGGGAGTTTATATATGTTTACTGTCAGTTTGAAAGGTCTTTTCAAGTAGTGACTCCCATAACTTTGTTTCAGTATGATAGGTAATATGCTAAAGCAATAGCACTAGCAAGCTCTGTCAAGCTGGAAAGACCTTGAATAGGTTCCAGTGATGGATTATGTATCTGTTTTTTGAGAACTATTAAAGTTCAGAGAATGTGATCATTAGATTGCCTGCAGGGTGATGAATTCTTCAGCTACAGGAATTCTGGAAGGCCATCTACTGCTATCCAGAGGGTTTGTGATCTGCAGGAAGTACCCACACTAATAAAATCACAGACCCTTGAAGTATTGAAATACCGTGTAAATGGCCCCACTAAATAGTACTCTTTGTACAAGGGACTTTGAGGATACATATACAGGAAGTATGATTTAATCCCTGCCCTGAAGGTTTATGGTCCACTTGAGAAACATGTAAAAAAGTCACAACAATACATACAAAGTAAAATAAACATGCAAAATAATATAATTCAAATTCTGTATTTTCATTAATGTTGGGAAGATAGAAGAAATAGAATCATTAGAACTTCTTTAAATTAAAAAAAAGTTTTATAAATACTCCTTGTTTTCACATCACTTTATCAGTTCCACGCTCAGAGAAAAAGAAGAAAAAAAGCAGTTTAGCAAAGCTATCTGGCACATCAGTCTACATTGGTATCCCCTCTTCTCAAAGTGCATGTGAGTAATTGAGACTTGATGGGAATCATGTTTTCCTAACTGTAGATTTATGAGGGAAGACAGAAGGCTTTTTAGGTAGAGGAAATGGCATATGTAAAGATAGGAAAGTAGTTGAAAATACATGATTTTTTTTTTTCCAAAGAGAGGATAAGAGAAAATACAGATTTTGATAAAGAGAAAAAATAAGGTTAAAAAAAGGACATAATCCCACCTTTTAGGAGCTTATAATTTAAAATAGACAGAATGAAACAAAAAACCCTATAGATAATTATTCATTAAAAGAGTGATTTGTCCTCTAAAGCTGACTACCTTTGGGGCTTTCAGCAAGTCTCTTAACATTTCCCAGTCCACTGTTTCTTCATATCTAAAATGAAGGGATTAGATTAGAAAGCTTCTGAGGTCCCTTCAGACTGATCTCTAAACCTGTTATTATAAAAGTATGTTAGAAGTTTGTTCTTAGATCTTGAATAAACACAAATCCATTGCCTAAGATTTTCCTCTTGGTCTAAGGGTAAATTATTATTATCTGTCCTAATACTTTGCTATATTTGCTTGTGTATCTTAAGTTTAAATAAAACTCGAATAGTTTTGCACAAAATATGGATTAGCAAATAATTTTATTTTTTCTCCCTAACATCTTAATAATTGAGAATAGTTAAATTTAGTCATTCCATATGTTTAATTTTCTCTGAATTGAGAGTTTCCTAAGTAAATTTGGTTTGGGGGAGAGAATGAACTAAAAAGGAATTACACACAATTAAACTCCTATTTGAATATTCATAGAATACAATTTCTCCAACTAAGGTTACTATTTCAGGAACTGTGATATTTTCAGTTACATAACATTGTCTGACAAAGAATGGAATTTACTGTATTTCACTGTCAACAGTTTTGTTAGTAATTTCAACACAGTAACAACATAAGCTTATAATTTTAAATGTCAGAATCAGTGTATAAATTTTTTCTTATTGTAACCTATAAAGCTGTACTTAAAGCATTAAAAGAAACATGCGTTTGATTAAGTTGTTTTCTTGAGAAAAAAATGCTCATAACTCTAGTGGATTTTAATGATTACATATATTGAAAAAGGAATTAAAATTTGCAGTTGTTCACATTATATTATAAATAATTTGACCAGTTTTCCCCAAGATGTTGATTAATGTTCCCAGGAGTTCAAGAGAAAAAAATTACTCACTGTTCTGCATTTCAGTGTAAGAATAAAGAAAAACAAACCACAAAAAACCTGGTCTCTCTCCCTTCCTCCGTCTCTCTTTCTCTCTCTCCTTCACTCCCCACTCTCTGTCTCTCTCTCCCTTTCTCTTTCTCTCTCTCTCCCTCATATTTACACATGCACATGAAAGAAACAGGATACTAAGTTCCATTCTGTATACTTTTTTGGTTTCAACTTCTCATGGCACATCTTTCTTTTTATTTTTTTAATTTAATTTTTATTTAATAATTATTTTGACACTCGTTTCTGTTCCGATTTTTTTTCCCCTCCCTCCCTCCACCCCCTCCCCTAGATGGCAAGCAGTCCTTTATATGTTGGATATGTTGCAGTATATCCTAGATACAATATATGTTTGCAGAACCGAACAGTTCTCTTGTTGCATAGGGAGAATTGGATTCAGAAGGTATAAATAACCCGGGAAGAAAAACAAAAATGCAGATAGTTTACATTCGTTTCCCAGTGTTCTTTCTTATCAGGTTGATTTATCAATTGAAACTCAGGTCTCTTTGTCAAAGAAATCCACTTCCATCAAAATATGTCCTCATACAATATCGTTGTCGAAGTGTATAATGATCTCCTGGTTCTGCTCATTTCACTTAGCATCAGTTCATGTAAGTCTCGTCATGGCACATCTTTCAACTAAGGGCAAAGGGGGTCCCAAAGAGTTGGGCACAACTGAACAACAAAGGTCTAGGAAGACTGGAATGGTAGGAAAGATTCAGGTTATAAAGAGCTTTAAATACCCAAAGTATAGTGAATGCAGGAGTTGGAAACACTTCACACATATCTAATTGTTTACTAACTGGGACTCCTTTCCTCTTCTTATATCAATTTAAACTCTTTTTTTTTTTTCTCTCTTTAACTTTTACCTACCTCCTTGCCTGAAGGGAGGTTTGGCTTAGAGTTTGCCCCTTTTTCTGAACTGAAGTCCTTCATAAGCTTTTCCAAACTAAAATGCTTCTGTGTTTCTCTTACTCTCATCCTTACCATGGTATTAAACTCATGTTTCAACTACTTAAATGTCATTTCTTATCCTGAAATACCGAGCTTTGCTACTAAGGTCTTTATATTGGATATTCTTCTCTCTGTTTTTTAGCTTTTCTATTTGTTGTCTTTCCCATTAGAGTAACCTCCTTTGGGGTTAGCGCTCTGTCTTTCTCATCCATCCATCATCTATTTATCTGTCTATCTATCCATCCATCCATCCAACCACCCCCCATTCCAGGGGTCCAGTAGAATGTGAGTTTAGACAATAGACCTGCTGCCTTCCTGGCTCCACACACCAATTAGGACTTGGAGCCAGGGTGGCCTCCCAGGGGGCAATTTGAGTTTCAAACCTGCTTATCAATCAAAGTTGTAACCTCTAACCCTTGAAAAGGATGAAACCTAGGAATCTATGTTTGTCTGCTAAGGGGAAACCAAAGGTGCTTTGAGAAGGGCTTGGGATCAGAGCTTACAGCCTTGACTCTAATTAGTTAGCACCTGATTATTGACTGGAAATGTAAAGGCTGTGAATAGAGGCAAAAAAAGCTATGAGTCAAAGAGAAAAAGACATTTAAAGAGTTATAGAATCAACAATCAATTTTAAGCACCCACTATGCACTAGGCACTATGCTAGATGTATTAGGCCTACAAAGACAGAATAGAATCAGTCTGCCCTTCAGAACCCACATTCTATGGAGAAAAGCATACATATAAATATATACAAAAGACATTCAAAGAATATTTGGGGCAGCTAGGTGGCACAGTGGATAGAGCATCAGCCCTGAAGTTAGGAAGACCTGAGTTCAAATCTAGTCTCAGATATTTAATACTTCCTAGCTGTGTGACTCTGGGCAAGTCACTTAACCCCAATTGCCTCAGCTAAAAAAATTATATATATATATATGTATATGTATATATATTCAAAGTAGCACAGCATAATTTTGGCATTAGATGAATTAAAATTTATAAAGTATCTTATTGTATGACCACAGATATAGAGCTTAAAGGGACCAAATGCTATCTAGTTCAACTTCCTCATTTTATTGGTATGGAAAATAATACCTATGGAGCTTAACTGACTTGTCAAAGGCTTGTAAGTATATAGAATGATGGAGGCAGAATTGTAGGTAGCATCTTTTGACTCCAAAGTCACTTTGGAGATTGATAGGATTGTGTTGCCTTCTGGGAGCAGCCAGGTGGTACAGTGGATAAAGTGCTGGATCTGGAAACTTGACTAGGGATAATAATAGCCCCAACCTCATAGAGCTGTTGTGAGGGTCAAATGATAAAATATTTATAAAGCACTTTGCAAAATTTAGAGTGCTTTACAAATAATAACTCTTGTTAGTTAGAGCTGGAAGATAATGGAGATAATTTGGAGATAATTCAGTTCAGCTTCCTTTCTACAGATGACAAAAAACGAGAAGTGAAAAGACTTTCCCTTTGTCATACTGCTAATGAATGGGTGATAATTCTGGCTAGCAAAAGCTTGAATTTAAACTTGGTTTTTGACTTAGTGCTCTTTGCAATTTATCACTATCAACCCAATGCCCATTGCAATCTATGCACCACTTGTAACATTATTACTATGGGATAATGTTAAAAATTCCAAATAGTCAAGGAAAATAATGGTAGTAGAAAGAGTCCTGACCCAAGTCCACAGGTCAGAGTCTTGGTTCTAGTCCCAGTTTAGCCATTTTGAAATTGTTTCCTAGGTCTTTCAGTTTGCTCATCTACAAGAATACTGGACTTTTCCAACTATAAAATTGTCATTTGCAAATTGACTTTTGGAAAACAACCTCTTTGTAAACTGGAAATTGATAGCTCTGTGAGATTATTTGCCAAATTAGCATTCGATATATGTACTCTATAATTGGATGGGTCCTCAGTGCTAAACTGTGACAGGGACTTTATTTGGGAACACATTCATTCTATAGAATGCTATGAGTTTAGTTCAGGAAAGTAAGACAATAATATGGATGGGGTGGGCTAGTAATAGAGAAAAGTTTTGAAGAATATGTAAGAGTTAACTAATTATAGGATCATACAGGGTAGGGCTGTGTTAAGAGCAAAAGCATAGGAAGCAGGAAAGTGCAAGACATATCATGATGAGAAGGTCAGTTTAACTGTATCTGAGGGTTTGGCAGGCAGTAGTGGTTCAGAATACTAAAAGAGTATCTGTGACCAGAATGTAGACGGCTGTTTAAAGTTTAAAAGTTTTGAATATCCTTTAAGGCCATTATTTCCCACTGGTTTCTTAAAAAAGGACCCTTCTAGGAAAACTGTTGATGTTACTAATATTTCCTCCTCAAATTGTGAAATATAAAATAATGTATGCATAAGTGATTATTACCCATAATAATTTTTCCATTTCAAAATGTTTAACATCCTCATTTTATGTTGTAAAATTTCCTTTATCCTAGAAAATTTCCATGTCCCTTCTCTAGCTTAGCCAGTATTCCATCAGTCTGTTTCATGTCCCAAAGGGGTTCCATGGACAAATTAGTTCATAGGATACTCTGCTTTAAGTTGTGGGAGCAGGTCATGACTATAGGAAAGATGTTCTGCATAGCAATATGTAAGATATATTGGAAGTAATTTGGTAGTGTAATGGATAAAGTACTGTACTTGAAGTTAGGATGAATTTAGTTCAATTATATCTTCAGATGATTAGTAGTTATATGATCCTGGAAAAGTTATTTAACATGTCTCAGTCTCAGTTTTGTTATTTGTAAAATACAGATAATCACAGTATTTTAGAGGGTTGTTGTAAGGATCAAATGAGATAATATATGGAAAGCTTTTTGCAAATTTACAGCTGGAGACTGGAGGAGAAAGATTGGATGAACTATTTATAAAGTTTCTCAAAGTTTTTTTAAAGCTTTCATACTGTGAGTCTAAGAGGATCAATTAAGAAACAATTATTGCAGGCAGTCAAGTATTTACCAATACTTACTAGTGCCAGGCAATCGGGCTGAAGATATAAAGAAAGGGAAAAAAAAAAACATAATTTTGTCCTTAAGGAGTTCACATTTTAATGAGGCAAACAATATGGTAATGACTACGTACATAGTATGTTCATACATATGTATATAACAGTGTTCCATATATTTGCAGTGTAAATGGAAGGAAATCTCCAAAATATGGAAATGTATTTAGAAGAGTTGCATATGTTTAACCTATATTGGACTGCTTGCTATCTGGAGGAGGAGGAAAGTAGAAAGAAAATAAAAGTACTATATGTCTGTCTGTCTATATCTATATCTATACATATATATGCTTATGTGTATATACATATACATATATATACATATATATATATCTGCATGCATGTATTGTGTGTGTGTGTGTGTGTTTCAAGGAAGATGCTGACAGTGTGTTGGATCAGAAAAGAATATAAAAGAATATAAAGATACAGAGAGGTAAAAGAAGGAATTAAATTTGGGGAGATGCATTTTCGTTTAGATGTAATGATTTTTAAGATGATAGTATACTGCCTGGCATGAAATATCTCCCTGAGACTTAGATTTGGGGAACTAGAACTCAGGAGCAAAATTAAAAGCTACAGTTTTAAAATTGGGAATCATCAATATAGAATGGTGATTGGGGCCATGGCAGATGTGGGAGTGAGTCTCTAAAGGAAAGAGTATATGGAGTCAACTGACACATTTATTAATGGTGTGCTGTATGCCAGGCATTGTGCTCAGCCCTGACAAAAACCAGAGACAACAGGATTTAGCTTTGAAGGATATTCTGTGTTTTCTTGAATCTTGTCCCTGTTGTGTGTGTTAGATGATATGGATTTCTTTCAGCATTTGTTAAACATTTTATGATGTACTCTTGGCATTAAGTTTTCCTATAAAATATACCTTATTTAATGGTCACAGCAATTCCTTACCTAGCATTGTTATTAATTGATGAGGAAAAAAATTCAGTGATGGGACAACTTCTGGATTTGGCAGCAGAAGACTCGGGTCTATATCCTGATTTTGCCATTTGTTACCTGTGTGAATTTGGGCAAGGAATTGACCTTTGGGCTTCAGTTTCCTCCTCTGTAAAATGTGGGACTAAATAGCCTATAAGGTAAAATGTATGATCATTTGATTTCTGATTACAAGATTCTTGCGTTAATAACAAATTAATCACCCTGTGTATATATAAGGTATGAATAAGAGAGCAACAAATAGCAGTCCTTAATGTTAGCAGTAATCAGGATGGCATGCTAACGAGTACTACAGAAACTCAAATCTCGTCTATGGATATTCTTTCCTTACTGGTGGGTACTCACTCGATACCTGGAAGTCCAGAAAAAAGTATGATGTGAAAATATTAGATGAAAATCATATTTGAACTCGTTAAAAAATGCAGTTTCTTGAATATTTGTCTTTGAGAGTTATTTATAAGACTGGCAAGGGTGAAATAGTAGAAGCATGTTGATAACAGATAAGAAATTGAAGAATTCTTTTGCACGCCTTCTACATTTTATATATGGTTTAGACATTTCAGGAATCTTTTCTTCATTTTCATAACCATATGTTATGTTCTTTGAATGCCATAAAAGGACTTTATTATATATCTTATTTTCTCTTCAATCTATCCCATCCTCATATCAATTTGTTCTTTCTGCATAACTGTTTTTTTTCTTTTTTCACTATTCATGAACAGTTCTATATCTACATTAATTTGTTATCTCCACCCATTTATTCTTTTTCTGACTATAACTTTTTCAGAAGATGACTTATGAGCCCTTGACTTGAATTTTTGTAGTTATAATATCTTCAAAAGACTAATGCTCCTCTTTGTTCAGGGATCAAGCACTATAGGGAATCTATATTATGGGTGTGACTTGAATCCTAACCATAACGTAATACACACTGGTCTGGGTATTAGCTATAGATTTTAATTCAGTGTTATTTTTGGTGTGTTATTTTTATTTTTTGAAGTACATTTTCCAGGAATTTGTCATTTCAAAACATTTGTTTATTAATAATTTAATGAAATATGATAATTTATAATTATTTAATTATAAAAGTTAATTATTTAAAGAAACTTTTAAATATTTGGGTGAAAGCTTACATTAAAATAAAACTGAGGTGTGTTAGAGATTTGGATTTAAAGTTCCAAGTTATGATATGGTTAGGCCTTCTTCAGGGAATGAGAAGAATATCTTTAATCAAAGTGTTAACAACTAGAACAATATACATTTACAGTGAAATATGAAATTATTTCCTCTCTTCATTGAATGCTTTTTGTGGAAAAACCTTTTGGGGGCCAGCATTAATTGTGCCTACCTTCTAGTCTCACATGAAGATCAATGAGATGATAATTGCAAAGTGCTTAGTCAGCACAATGCCTGGCACATAGTAAAAACTATATGAATGTTAGCTGTTGCTGACTTTTTAAAAATTACTTCCTGTGTCCAAAAGAAAAGGGAATATAAATTTCCATTCATTAGCATTTTACTCCTATCCCCCACTCAATTTCCTAAAGTACTATTGCTTTTTGGAATAAAGAATCTAGTTCTGGAGTAATATAAGAGTCTGTTGGGAAGATTTATGACTAAATCACAAACTGTTCTTTTGGAGGAGAATAATTCATCCATAATCAAACTACAAAACCAAAATGTTATGCAGATCTTATGGCAAGATAGGGTTGCCAATCTATGACAGATGATGTTGTTTCTAGAGATGAAGAGATTAGAAAGCCTCCATGAAAATCGGTGTCCAGCACTAATTGCTTTGTAGTAGTTTACTGAACCGGGCGAAATTGTCTAAAATACTTGGATGATTTTTCAAGGATTCTGTTTTCAAAAAAAAATTGCTCACAATTTTATCTTCAATGTAGTTATCCTCATTTTATAGATTAAAAAATAGTTGATAAAAGAATATTAATATGAAAACTAGAATGGAAGAATGAGGGACTGTCCAAAACAAGATAGCTTTGTGGCAGGGAATAAGCATTTTTATAGTGCCTACTAAGTGTTAGGCACTAAGCCTTTTATAAACATCAATCTTAATATCTCCATTTTATAGGTCAGGGAAACTGACATAAGCTGAAATTGTGACTTTCCCAGGGTTGCACAGTTGTTAAGTGTCTGAGACTAGATTTGAATTCAGGTCTTCTTGATTCCATATCTAGAGGTATATCCACTGCCACCAATCTCTAATAAAATAAAATAAAATAAAAAATCTTTTTATTAGGATAATAACTTACTCGATTTCTGGGCAATTGTTCTATGTTAAAAAAAAAATCCACTACATTAAGCAAATCTCCTAATTTGGTATATAGAAATTGTTACCACAGAAGATTGTATGGGTCCTTGTTTCTGTCTGTCCTGGAAATATTAGACAAATGATATCCCTACAAGTGATTGTTCTCACTTTACAGAAGTTCTCACTGTACAGAAGTACAGAAGCTATGCAGAAATCTAAGTAAGACTATTTTCAAATAACATGGATATGGGAAAAGGAGGTAGTTAGGCAGGAAAGGAGCTACATCTTTGGAGGGACCCCCCTCCCCGCCCAGGATTGGAGGACATGTGGAGTTTGGGGATAGAGAAATAAGAGCAGGAGGCGTATGTAGGCTGGGGCTAGCTGTGTGTCCTGGAGACATGTGGGTTGGACAAATGGGACTGAACACAGACAAGAGGGAATGGATGACATATGTGGATCTGATGATCTCTATGAGGGTCTATTCTGCTTTTATTTGGAGGTTATTTTTTGTTTGTTTGTATTTTGTGCAAGGGGGTGATGAGAATCCAAGTGCCAAGCCAGGAGGCAGAAGTAGACAGAGGAAAAAGCATGGTATTATATAATAAAGTAAATATAGCTTTTTTTTTTTTTTTATGCAGAGTTCGTAATTCAATTTGTGTAAAGCAAATTTACATAAAGCAAGAACTTTCTACATATATTATTTATCAAACAGATCCTTAGGAAAGAACAATTGACACAGTTGTTAATTGAATGTTATTGTTTACATTTATTCTTAAAGCCCACTACTTATGGAAGTGGCTTTGCCTTGATAAGGGGCCTTTAGTGAATATTATAATTTTAATTTCTAGAAATATATTTCAGATACAGAAGTTTCATGTTGGGAAGCTGGATATATTGGGAATAGGCCTTACTTAAACAAATAAAAAAAATCACTTGGAAAATAGAGGGCTAAGCAGAAACCCAATCCATAAATGTATTAAATATCCCCTGAAAAGAAATTAAACAGAAATCCAGCCCTCTAGTCATTTATAAATGGAATCAGGATTTTATTGTTTAGTCATTTCAGTCATGTCTGAGTCTTTGTGACTGTAGTTAGGTTTTTCTTGCCAAAGATAATGGGATGATTTTTCATTTCCTTCTCTACTTCACTTTTACAGAAGAGGAAACTGAGGCAAAGAGGGCTAAGTGACTTTCCCAGAGTTACACAGTTAGTGTTTGAGGCCAGATTTGAACTTGGGTCTTCCTACCTCGTGGTCTGGCACTCTAGCCACAGAACTACTTTTAAATCTTCTTTTTAATTATTCTGGAATTTACTTAGAACAGCAAAGGGCATTGGAGAGACTTACTATCATGAAGACCTATGAGAAATTTCCTTGCTGATTCTAGGTAGAATAATGAAAAATATCTGCTCAACCTTCTGGAACTGTGTCATATTAATACATTCTTCATTCCTTAAGTGTTCCAACTTCATTCAAATTGTTATTGCTCTCTTGTTTTTTCAAATGAGAAAGACTAAAGATTAATCTGAATCACTGATTCATAGTAGGGAAGAACTTACCTATAAGTACCCATTAACATGTTTGTGATTTAGTCTTTTCTTGACAGCTACAAGAGTAAGAATGTCTTGACTCTATGTGAAGAACTTAGAATAATCAATTCCTCAGCATATATTTCTTCTTTAATACTTGAGTGGATTTTTAACCATATCATCATGGTACTTTTGCAGAATGTAATCCACCATTCTTTCTTATCCTGTGTGATTTTTTTCTATGTAGTTACATAAATCCTCCACTGAGGATTTATTCGGTTCACCAGAAGCTTCCTTCTAGGCTTTTTACATTTTGCATAGATGGAAAGTAAAAATAAATTTTTTCAAAAGTAAAAAAATTAATTTCATAGATGTCATTGCCATGTTGTTCATCATTAATACCATATGCCACATTCCTTCTTCTTTTCCAGTCATAACTATTCTTGAAGATATAGTATATTCCATTTCTCAAATGTAAAGCATCATTGATAACATATTGCAGCTTGCTTTAACATTTGCTTTTCTTTATCCTTTGGATCACCTTTAATTTTGATTTTTTTTTATTAAGATGATTATGTGGAGACATAAAGCATCCTTTTCCCCCTTTTAAATATTAAGAAATAAAGTTTTTCTCCAATCTGAAGGTCTTTGCTGACTTGTTTCAATGAAGAACTTGTTCAGTTATATGTTGTGCAATTTTTCATGACCCCATTTGGGATTTTCTTGGCAAAGCTACTGGAGTAGTTTGCCATTTCTTCTAGCTCATTTTATAGGTGAGGAAAAGGAAGCCAACAAGGTTAAGTGAATTACAGTCACACAGTGTCTGAGATTAGATTTGAACTCAGATTTTTCTAACTGTAGGACTATTGAGCCACTTAGGTGTGCTAAAGAATTTATCAGTACTAATTAACTTTTTGGGTTAGTAGACATTTTATTATTCACCTGCTATGCGTCAGACACTGTGCTAAGCACTAGAGGTATAAAGAAACAAAAGATAGTCCCTACTCTCAAGAAACTTACTTTTTGTTATCAAACTGTGCATACCCTTTGATCTAGCAGTGTTACTACTGGCTTATATCCCAAAGAGATTTTAAAGAAGGGAAAGGGACCTGTATATGCAAGAATGTTTGTGGCAGCCCTTTTTGTAGTGGCCAGAAACTGGAAACTGAGTGGATGCCCATCAATTGGAGAATGGCTGAATAAATTGTGGCATATGAATATTATGGAATATTATTGTTCTGTAAGAAATGACCAGCAGGAAGATTTCAGAAAGGCCTGGAGAGACTTACACGAACTGATGCTGAGTGAAATGAGCAGGACTTCAACAACAATACTATATGATGATCAATTTTGATGGACCTGGCCATCTTCAGCAATGAGATGAACCAAATCAGTTCCAATGGAGCAGTAATGAACTGAACCAGCTACACCCAGGGAAAGAACTCTGGGAGATGACTAAGAACTATTACATTGAATTCCCAATCCCTATATTTTTGCCTGCCTGCATTTTTTATTTCCTCCACAGGCTAATTGTACAATATTTCAGAGTCCAATTCTTTTTGTACAGCAAAATAATGGTTTGTACATATATACTTATATATACTTATACTATTTAATTTATACTTTAATATATTTAATATGTATTGGTCATCCTGCCATCTAGGGGAGGGGGTGGGGGGAAGGAAGGGAAAAATTGGAACAAAAGGTTTGGCAATTGTCAATGCTGTAAAATTACTCACGCATATAACTTGTAAATAAAAAGCTATTAAAAAAAAAAGAAGAAACTCACTTTTTAAAATAGTATTTTATATTTCTAAATACATGCAAAGATAATTTTCAACATTCACTTTTGCAAAAACCTTGTGTTCCTATTTTTTCTTTCTTTTTCCCCCCCAAGATGGCAAGCACTCTTATATAGGTAAAACATATGCAGTTCTTCTAAACATATTTCCATATTTGTCATGTTGTGCAAGAAGAATCAGATCAAAAGGGGAAAAACATGTGGAAAAAAAAAAAACAAGCACACCACAAAAAGGTGAAAATACTATGTTTTGATCCACATTCAGTCTCTATAGTTCTTTCTCTAAATGCATATGCAATTTTACACCCCAAATCTATTGGATTGCCTTGTATATCACCTCATTGTTAAAAAGAGCCAAGTTTATCACAGTTGATTATCATATAATCTTATTACTATGCAGTATCTGTTGGTTCTGCTCACTTCACTCAACATCAATTCATGTAAGTGTCTCCAGGCTTTTTTGAAATCAACCTGCTCATCATTTCTTATAGTACAATATTATTCTATTATTCCATAATATTCATGCCATAACTTATTCAGCCATTCTCCAACTGATGGGCATCCACTCAATTTCTAGTTCTGTCACTACAAAAAGGACTGTTAAAGACATTTTTGCACATGTGGGTCCTTTTCCCTTTTTTATGATCTCTTTGAGATACAGAGCTAGCAGAGATATTGCTGGATCAAAGGCTATGCCCAGTCCCAAAGTCCTTTAAGCATAGTTCCACATTGCTCTCCAGAATAGTTAGATCAGTTCACAGATCCAGCAACAATGTATTAGTGTCCCAGTTTTCCCATATCCTCCCTAACATTTATAATTATCTTTTCCTATCATCTTAGCCAACCTGAGAGGTATGCAGTGGTACCTCAGAATTGTCTTAATTTGCATTTCTCTAATCAATAGTGATATAGAGGATATTTGCATATGACTAGAAACAGCTTTAATTTCTTTGCCTGAAAATTGTCTGATTGATATCCTTTGACAGTTTATCAACTGAGGAATGGATATTATATTCTTATAAATTTTAGTCACTTCCCCATATATTTTAGAAACGAGGCCTTTATCAGAACTCTTGGATATAAACTTTTTTCCCCAGTTTTCTGAGGAGCTCACTTTTTAGTGGAGGAAACAATATGCAGTTCTCTTGCATTAAGCTCTTTTTTCCTCCAACCAAAGGCTTTTTTTTTTTTCCACTGAAGAAACTGGGTAAAAGTTGAGGAAGGAATTTTGGATTCCATTAGTATGGAATTGGGGTGATGATAGGAAAATGAGAGGGATGCCCTTGATTAAGAGAATTCTCCTTTAGGAGAATTACCTTTTCCCCTCCACCTTAACTAATTAGGGTTTGATTACTTAAGTTAATAGAAGTATTTCCTTTGAATGAAAGATGAATATCCTTCCTTAGTGGGAGTGATAGAAAAAAGATTGAATAGTTTTAGGAAAAGTGCACTAACATTTTAAATGACTATTGTTCTGTTTGATAATCAGCTCTGTTTGATTAAATGAATCCATACTTTGTAAATATATCATATCTTGGGAAATTTGTCTTTGATTCAGAAAACTATAAATGATCACTCCAAAATATGACATATCAAAGAGATTTCCAAAGATAAGGGCAAACTCTACCTCTTTGAACTTTTTTTTTCCTTATAGAATAGTTTAATTCATAGGTATTCAGTGGCAGCCATATGTCCCAAAGCTCCAAAGCTGAGTAAAGATCTTTTGTCATCAACAGTGGTATTCTGGTACTACATGATCTGCAATTTTATAGTGTCATTGGGATTTTCAAAAGAAAAACAAAACAAAGCAAAAATGGCATTAGTAACAAAAACCACTTTTTTATTGATTTGTGAAGATTCAGTGAATCATTTTCTTTATGTTTCTAGTAGATTGTAAGCTCCATGAGATTATGGATTGTATCTTCTAAATCTGTCTTTTCCAAAGCTCTATAAAGCACAGTGCTTTGCATGTGGCTGAAGCTTTATAAATAAATACTTGTTCAGTTGAATTATATGTCACATAAATCAGTATTGTAGGTGGTTAAGCAAGATTAGGTTACTGGGCTCTTTATGTACCTGTCTGCTCCAGCAAGGGTTGAAATATGAGAGAGGTAAGAAGAGGCATGGGGCTGAAGGTGTGTAATCCTGTGGGATACCAGCTGCTTTTTATATGACTAGAAAATGACTAGTTGGCCACAGGCAAGCAGAAAAGATGGAAGTCAGTTTCTTTTTTTAACACTCACTAACTGGAGCAGAAAACCCAGATCTCATTGTATTTTTGATTTAAGAGAAAATGAACACAACATTCCTCTCCCCGTAGCCTCTGTGAAGTCCTCAGGTGATGCATAAATTAATTCTTTAAGAAAATAAATAAATAAAAAGTTTCACTGTCCTTATTCACTTTGGGGGGTCTGCTAGATGGTACCATGGATAGAATGTTTGTTGGACCTGGAGGCAGGAAGACTCATTTTCCCTGTGTTCGACTCAGAGATTTCCTAACTGTATGATCCTGAGTAAGTCACTTAACCCATTTACTTTACTCCCTCATATGTAAAATGAGCTTAAGATGGAAATGGCAAATCATTACACTATTTCTGCCAAGAAAATTCTAAATGGTGTCATGAAGAGTCAGACATGACTGAGCAACAAGCCACTTTTAGGGAGGCAAGGAGCTTACAAAAAATGCTTATTATTATTTTTGTGTGTGTGTGTGTATACACACACACACACACACACAAATCTATATAATAATAATAATTTTTAAAAGTACTTGCTATGTTCTAGGCATATTTTATATGTACATGTGCACACAAATACACATATTTATGTATACATGCACATACACACACACACACACACACATACATACATACACACTATACTAGAGGAACAGCAGCTTTGAGTGGAACTATTTCAGGCCACCCATAACCTTTTTTTCTTTAGAGGACTGCAGCCATAGTTCACTACAGCTGCTCCAGGGATGTAGCCGGTCAGTTATTTTTCATTTGGCAACAGAACTGACATCTGTTCTCAGCTGGGCTAGGAAAAGCTGAGAAGAAGGAAGCAGAGCCACTGCACAAGTAGCTTTCCTGACTTAGTGCTTCAGATGGACATGCAGTGAGTAGATCTTTCCCCTAAGTTAGCAATTCAGTCTGATTGAGGTGGGCTAAGGGCAGATGGGAATAAAGAATGGGGTAGAAATTAATTTTACTCTTCATTTGAGTTAGTCTTTGATAAATGAAGCAGGAATGAGAGCTCTGAACATTAAAGAGAGTGAGAAGGAAATGGGGGTGGAGGATGAAGAAAAGACTTAAAGTTTTATATAGGAAAAGACACTTGTTAAAATCCAATAATTAAGAAAAGACTATTTCTGCCCACGTATATTTTTAAAAATAATCACTGGGGTTCATTCTATTCTTCTTTGAAGAAAAATTAAAAATATAAAATGCTCTGAATGTATGATTTTAAATGGATATTTTCATGTGCATATGTGAATTAAAAATAGCTAAAGCTGTTATTAGAAAATAAAATTAAGGAAAATCTATAGAGTAAAATCTATTAAAACTAACTGTTGAGGGAATTTTTTTTAAATAGTTCAATGGAAAAAAAGTAGACACTGACAATATTCAGCCAGCCAGATGTTTCTAGAAATGCAATAGTGACAAGAAAAGCACTGTCTCCCCAGAGGATTATGGGCCCTGTTTTAACATTATCATTATTTTATGGAATTATTATTTTATATATATAGCATTATCAGCATATTATTTATTTGTGAAAACAAGGGATTGGAATGATTTACATTTCCCTGATTTTAATCTAAAAATACTAAATTCAGTTAAAGATGATAAAAATTTCTGCCACTCTTTTAGATAACCTTTATGGATTCAGATATTGGCTAGTATCTTATTGCCACCATCTTTCTGGCTGTGTTTCAGGTATATAATCTTTTCTGAATGAGGACAGTTTCTATCCCAATTTCTTCTTTCATGACTATGTCTTTTACCTTTGCTTAGCTTTTTTCAGCTGGAATTCAGAATGGATTCTGTGAGGGATGATTCTTTAGTAGAGTGAAAGATAAAGGGGGCTCATTGTGGGGTTGGCAGCTTTATTGAGAGAGAGAGAAGAGAGAGAGAGAAAGAGAGAGAGAGAGAGAGAGAGCGAGCTTATGTTTTTGATGATTATGGCAGGTGATGGAAAGGATTATAGAGGTTTTCATTTTATTACCTTCTATGGCAGATAGAATTACCATGTGACATTGGAAAAATGACGTAAGCTCCTTCTTCTTTTACTGTAAATTGTGCCAGTCTAAATTTATGTATGTACGTGTGCATGCAGAACTATTCAAAGCTGTTGGATAAATTATACAAATACACATCTTATTTTGTGAAATGGGAGGCCATTTTTATAGAGTTTATACCCAAATGAAAATAACAGCATTTGATGCTTTGGGGCAAGATGTGTTTTATTAGATACAGATAGATTAGAAGACTGATTATGATTTAGTAACTCAAATATTCTTTCTAGAAAGGACATTGCTAAGAAACTCAGGATTTTTTTTTTCATAAAGAAAATCCATATTTTATTTTTTGTAATGATTTAAAAAAGAAACAATTAGAACAATAGCATGTAGGAAAACTCATAAATAGCTATCAACATTTCCCTTTATATTGGATACATCTTTTCAAAAATTAAATGAGAACATTAAATATTTCTTTCCAAAAGGAAAACTTGATTTTGACTTCCAGAATGTGGGAAGGAAAAAGGTAATAGGACATTATTATTGTGGGTATGAAGAACATTTCTAAAAACCAAAAAAGAAGTGTGAGGTTACAGATAGTAGTATTTATTACACTGATTATATAAACCCAGAGATATGAACCAACCTTCAGAAAAGCAATCTTCTTGTGTTTCAGACAATGTGATACCTTCTAAATTGGCCGGTGTACTCAGACCATTATGCCTGTTAAGCATTTTTGGTTTATAGCTGAAACTTAGGTCAGTGAAAGAGGCCAACATCTATTTCTCAAAACCACTAAAACTCCATTTGTAGACCTTCCATCTTTCCAAGATATTCCATTATTTTTCTTCTCTGGTTTGGTTCACTAATCCTCACCCTCTTTTTCCTTTCTCCTTTCTTCTAAAAGATGCAATTTGTAGAAAAGTATATTGTGAAGTGCACTGCAGCCAGATGGAAATAGCTTTGCTCAGTGCACAAATAAGGACTTCTTGACTCTGATAATGATAAATAGGAGCTGGATGTCCTAGGGTGCCATCTTTGACACAGGTTCAAGTTCAGTAGTACATCTCTCTTTGTTGCCAGATCCTAAATTCCTCTCATTATAAAGAGTTTTTCTATGTAGTACGATATCAAAATCAATATTTTTCTAGCATGGATCTGTGAACTTAGCTTTGGGTTTGGCAGCCAGTTTTTACTTAACACAAGTGGACCCTTTTGCAGACCTCTCCCTCCCCTTATGGGGATTTTTTGATTCCGCCCCCTCCCCAGCTCTGTTGCCAGAAGCTAGAGTGGCTTCAGTTCCCGGGGTCTATACCAGGAATCCCAGCTGAAAGCAGGTAGGGGAGTAGAATTTAATTTACCTAAAGCAACAACTATTTCCAATAGTTTCATCAGTGATTTCAGATAATATATTTTTTTAAATTTTATAATAACTTTTTATTGACAGAACCCATGCCAGGGTAATTTTTTTTTTTTTTTTACAACATTATCCCTTGCACTCACTTCTGTTCCGATTTTTCCCCTCCCTCCCTCCATCTCCTCCCCTAGATGGCAAGCAGTCCTATATATGTTAAATATGTTGCAGTATATCCTAGATACAATATATGTGTGCAGAACCGAACAGTTCTCTTGTTGCATAGGGAGAATTGGATTCAGAAGGTAAAACAGATAATGTTTTAAAGGAAAGGGGGGAAGGCTCTTTAGACAAGTCCAACACAAAAGAGATGAGCAGAAGGATATTGTAGAAAGAGCATTGAACTTGGAAAGAGAAGACCTGCATTCACCTCCTAGTTCTATTAGGGTTTTTTTGAGTCTCAAATTGGAATGGGAATGCTTGACTTTTCAGACCTCCAAGTTGTTGTTTGAAGAGAGCTTTAAGGACTACAAAATGAAAGTTATTTATTTGTTTTTATTATTAGGGACCACAAATTAAAGATTATTAAGTGATGTAGTAGTATGACCTTTTTCATTCTTCCCTGCCTACGTTTCTCCCCCTTTTTTTTTCTTCCTCTTCCATAATAACCATCAAGGATGTCAATGGAATGGCTAAGTAATTGTTGACACCATAAAAATCCAAATTAGTTTCCCATATATTCACATGTTGTTTGAAGCCTTTTCAAAATACCTTGATTCTATGTAAAAACAACCAGTAGTTACTTTAACATAGCTTATTGCTCACTAGTTTTTCTCCCCATATGTTATTTAATATGTTTTTTTTCATTACCGTAAAAAATTTTTTCTTAAATATTCACCTTCTTGTGGGATATATTGGGTACTATACTTACTAAGTATTTGACTTTTCTCTGGTTCCTATCTGGTAGAGGTCTGACACTATGAATTATTTGAAATTCTGTAATGTCTTTTATTCAGTTTTCATAAATGCTTACATTTATAAAGGAGGAACTAATTTCATAAACTGAGTGTAATTAGAAACTAAGAGAGAATGAACCAAACTTTACTTAGTCCTATGGTTCTAATATCTAAGAAGAATATATATTTATGTATGTGTGTATCTATATATATATACAGACTTTCTTACTATCCATTTTTTTAAAAATTTAAGCTGAGGTTTTCAGGATGGTTAATGAGTCTTAAATTATATTAATTTATTCTTTTTTCCAGCTTAGTTGTTTTGGGTTTTTTTGTAGTATTTACTTAACATTTTCTTCTATTTTTCCAGTCTTCTGATTTTGTTCTAGTATTTCCAGCTTGTTATGGAAGCATTGATCTGTGTTTTGTTTATTCTAATTTTCAGAAAGTTCATGTCTTGGATAAGGCTTACCACTCTGTTCTAACCTACTTATTCTCCTTCCAGTTCTTAAGAGTTTTGTTTCATTTTTTAAAATTCTCTCCATTTCTTCAAGATATTCATGTAGTCCTTGTGGAAAATTAATTTTCCCCTTTGAATCTCTGTTTCCAGGTATTGTGGTGCTGTTTGCTTTTCAGATTTGCAATAATTTTTGTTACTGGCATGGAGGTGTAGGGCAGTGTGCTTCCTATTCAGGAGTCATTATGTGACAAAAATTTGTTATGTCTTATTGCTTTACCCTTTACAGCATCTGTTTGAATCCCTTCTCCTCTCACTCATATACATGGTCACCACCTTAGTCCAGGCCCTGATTTTCTTCTCTGCTTTTAATTTTCCCTTTTTCTAACTTATGCTTGTGAAGTTTAAAAAGTTAAGAGACATATTTTGGGGATAAACTAATCATTTTATTAATAAGGCTAGCATTTATTAATAAAAGAAATCAGTGTCATTCTCAAATGTCAAAGGCCCTCATAGCAGCAGACTCTAAAGGTTAACAGTTAATTAGAGAATGAATATTATAATGAGGGGCTAGACCTATTCTAAGAAACTTTGATTATGTTTTTTACTTTTAAATTACCTTTAGCCTTGGGCAGTCTAATCAAAGAATTTATCCCCACCCAAACTTGAGCAGAACACAGTGGGATTAAATTTCTTGTGAGACTGGATGAGATTTTAAAGTGATTGAGAAAGAGTCTATTCTATCTCATTATCAGCAATGTCCTTCAAGAAACTGAATTTTGAAATGAGGATTTCCACTAACCCATTGGTTATTAAGAATCATTTCTTTTATGCTCCACATAACTGCAAAGTAATGCTCCAAAGCCATATCTGCTTATAATGTTGCCTTACTCAGAAAGCTACTATGGTCCCATGTCATTTCTTAAAGACAATACAAAAAAGTCTTCACAGCCTGTCTCCAGCCTTCCTCTCTAGTCTGATACATTTCTCCCATTCACATTACTCTCTGACTTCCTTGCTTATCCTATATGACATTCTATCCCTATGCCTTTTTTTCTGGGCTATCCCTGAGGTCTATAAGGCAATCCTTTCCTTATGCCTCAGAATTCCTAGTGTCCTTCAAAGCTCAGGTTTTAAGGTGTTTTATGTGAAGAATTTTCTGATTACTCCAGTTGATCATGTTCTCTTCCATGAATTACGTGTATATAATATAACTTTATATATATGTAAATTGGGCACATAATTACTTTTTTGTAGATATGTTTTCCCCCACGTAGAATCTTAAGATTTTTGAGAAAAACGAGTTCCTCACCTTCCCATGTATTAAGAGTGTGTTGAAGTCATCTCTAACTGTAGAAAGACAGTTGTTTTTAGTGTGAGCATTTGTACCTCAGCAATCACTCCAAATCAGTGCTTCCTTTATTGTTTTGTTGATTGTTTAGATTATAAAAGATATTAATTATGCAGATTAAATTTGAATGTGTATTTTTACCTACATTTGCCAGCACACGTCTTCACTGTTCTATAAACATCGCTTGCCCTTAGTCAAACAAGAAGTACAGGTTTATGGAATGAAGTCATCATCAGATTGGAACCTTGGTTGTGCTATGCAGTAAAAATGATAACAATAATAATAATAGCTGTTTACATAGTACTTTAAGATTTACAATCTGCTTTATATACATTGTCTTATTTATTATGCCTCATCACCCCCCACTATGATCCCAAGCATCAGCATAGTTTCTGGCATATAGTAGGTGCTTAACAATGCTTATTGCATGAGCACATATTTCCAGGTGTAATTTATTCATGAAACTTTAATGTTATTTCATATATTTGTAGAATATGTACATAGAAACACGTTTTAAAATTAATAAATATATTGGAGGAAATGTAGAAGAAAACATATCAGTAATTTTTAGTGCAGAATTAAGTACGACACATTGGTTATTGAGAAAGGAATGATACAAGTCATATCTCTTATCACCCTCAGCCCACAACACTTCTGAGTATAGTCAGGATCAGATTAAAATGTGATTGGAAATATTTAATACAATAAAATACAGATAATAAATGTCACTCTGCTTAGTGTTAAAAAAAAAAGATTTCTTCTGTTTTGTTTTGATATGAAGTAATAGTTAAGAGTCCAGATTCATTCCAGTTCTCTCCTCTTGCCTTCCTCATCAGTTCTAGAGTCAGCTCCTTGCCCATTATGGATATAAACAGTCTAAAACATCAGCACTGATGGATTGCCTCATTGAAGTGTCAATCTGACTACATAGTAGAAATTACATATTTTGCTTGGTTTTTCTTTCAGAACACTACACTGTTCTCTCATTTTCTGTGGATTTTATGTAGGAAGTATCCCCATAGTATATTGGATTTTATTCAGTCAACAAAATGTCATTTGTGAATAGAAACACCTGGAAAAGTTCACCTTCTGCAAGAGCTCTCACTTCCTTTTGGAGGCTGTGTAGAGCATCACCAGTTATCTTTGTCTAGCATACGCCTTATATGTCATTGGATGTTTATATTTAGAGTACTTGAAAAATGATACATTTATGCTTTAATGTGCTTATTTTCCTTCTGCTCTTTCTACATTTGTTACTATAGTAAATCAGCTAGTAAATGTTAGAGATAGGATTTGAAAACGGTTCTCTCAAAGTATAGTGTCCTTTTTACTTTTAAAAAGTTTTAAAATAATATCAGGCTTTGTAATACACAAAGCATAGCAAAAAGTAGATTGTATATGATTCTAGTGTTCATGGCTTGTTTTTTAAATATACATATTAGTTTTTATATGATGATGCCTTATCTGTGTCCTTTTCCTCATTCACTTTTACTTTTCATTTGTAAATATTTTATCTTTCAATGATGCTTTTTTCTCCTAACATCTTGAGTAGGGAAAATGGTAGAATTTTAACTCTGGAATAAACCTTAATGTTTAGCTAATTTGGAATACCTGACCAGCAGATCAAAATCTCTAGTGTTTACTTGTAAGTAACTAGTCCCATTGCTGCATTCTCCACGATTATTTTAGGATTACAAAGATGAAGAAAAGCAAAGGGCATTTAGAAGCTGAGCTTTCTCCTCTTCTTCACTCAGGGATTTAGATAGTCAACACTCTCTTTGGCTCCTGCTAAATATTTCACTTTCTGAAGACTTTGTTCTAAAAAACCTCTTTCCTTCTCCACTTCCATGGTCTCACAGTTTTAAGGAAATGGAAATAACTCTTCACAAAAAGTTGGCAACTCCTAATCTGTCTTTCCCTCTTAGCCAAGAAGTGTATAGTGATAGCTATTCTTGTGTGCCCATTTTCACATGCTGAAAATCAATTATGGAAGGGGCTTTTCTCAGCTTCCATTTAAGTCAGAAGTTCATCTCTGTCAGCTGAGTGATAATTTGAGGGCAGGTGGAAAGTCAGCTTGCTACTTATACTTAATGGGAAAGGAGAAGGGTGGAAGGAAAACTTTTTTTTTCTTCTTAGGAGCAACCATGACTTGTTCTGATTGTATTTAAAGGGGAAAAGGAAAACCCAGGGGAAAAAATATAAAGAAAAAAAGGATCTATTTTTTCCCCTAGAATAATAGATAGGAATAATAACTAGCAGTTTTATAATATCCAAGATTACCAAACTGGTAAATTTAAGAACTAGAATTTTAACCTAGGGGCTCATGACTGCAAGTCTAGACCTCTAATTTAATTTATGCTAATTTATATAGTGCTAGATAACACAGTGGATAGAACACTGGACCTGGAATCAGGAAGATTCCAATCTCTGATACTAGCTCTGTGACTCAGAACACATCAGTGAACACTATTTGATTCAATTCCTTATATCTAAAATATCTGGAAAAGGAAATAGCACTGCACTCCAGTATCTTTTCCAAGAAAATCCCCAAATGGAGTCATGAAGAGTTGGATCTGAATGAACAACCACATATAGTGTTAACCTAAACTAATATGTATATTGTGCTTTAAGTTTGCAGAGTACTTTCAAATGTCATCTCGTTTTGTTCTTAGTGCAACCCTGGGAGGTAGATACTTTTATTACCTCCATTTTACAGATGGAGAAAACTGAGGCCAGTAGAGGTTAAGTGATTCGTCCAGACTTACATAGTTAGTACATATTTGAGATAGGCTTAGAACGCAAGTCACTATGAGACCAAGGTCAGTGCTCCATCTATACTACCACCTAGCTACTGAGATAATGTTTAATTAATTTTATTAAGAGATATAATTTGGATCCATTTTATTGACTTCTGTCTTCTATGAAGGAGAATGGAAATCCTTAATTGATCGTTGCTATTTTTATTTTTTTAATTTTTAATTTTTTTATTATAGCTTTTTATTTACAAAACATATACATGGGTAATTTTTTCAACATTGACCCTTGTAAAACCTTCTGTTCCAAATTTTCCCCCTTCCCCCCACTCCCTTAGATGGCAGGTAATCCAATACATGTTAAATATGTTTTTTTATATATATGTTTATACAGTTATTTTGCTGCACAAGAAAAATCAGATCAAGAAGGAAAAAAACCTGAGAAAGAAAGCAAAATGCAAGCAAACAATAACAGAAAGAATGAGAATGCTATGTTGTGGTCCACACTCAGTTCCCTAGTCCTTTTTCTGGGTATAGATGGCTCTCTTCATCACTGAACAATTGCAACAGATTTGAATCAACTCATTGTTGAAGAGAGCTATGTCCGTCGGAATTGATCATGGTATAGTCTTCTTGTTGCCATGTGTAATGATCTCCTGGTTCTACTCATTTCATTTAGCATTAGTTCATGTAAGTTTCTTTAGGTCTCTTTGAAATCATCCTGTTGGTTGTTTCTTATAGAACAATAATATTCCATAATATTCATATAACATAATTTATTCAGTCATTCTCCAATTAATGGTCATCTATTCAGTTTCCAATTTCTGGCCACTACAAACAGGGCTGCCACAAACATTTTTGCACATGTGGATCCCTTTCCTTCCTTTAAGATCTCTTTGGGATATAAGCCCAGTAGAAACACTGCTGGATCAAAGGATATGCACAGTTTGATAACTTTTGGGGCATAATTCCAAATTGCTCTCCAGAATGGTTGGATCCGTTCACAGTTCCACCAATAATGTATCAGTGTCCCATTTTTCCCACATCCCCTCCAACAATTGTCCTTGTCTTTTCCTGTCATTCTAGCCAATCTAAGAGCTGTGTAGTGGTATCTCAGAGTTGTCTTAATTTGCATTTCTCTGATCAATAGCGATTTGGAGCATCTTTTCATATGACTAGAAATAGTTTCCATTTCTTCATCTGAAAATTATCTGTTCATATCCTTTGACCATTTATCAATTGGAGAACGGCTTGATTTCTTATAAATTAGAGTCAATTCTCTATATATTTTGAAAATGAGGCCTTTATCAGAACTTTTGAATGTAAAAATGTTGTCCCAGTTTATTGTTTCCCTTCTAATTTTGTAGTTTTGTTTGTACAAAAACCTTTTAACTTAAATAATCAAAATTATCTATTTTGTGATCAATAATGATCTCTAGTTCTTTGTTCACATATTCCTTCCTCCTCCACGGGTCTGAGAGGTAAACTATCCTATGTTCTTCTAATTTATTTATAATATCATTCTTTATACCTAGATCATGAACCAATTTTGACCTTATCATGGTGTACAGTGTTAAGTGTGGGTCAGTGCCTAGTTTCTGCCATATTAGTTTCCAATTTTCCCAGAAGTTTTTATCAAATAGTGAATTCTTATCCCAAAAGTTGGGGTCTTTGGGTTTGTCAAACACTAGATTGCTATAGTTATTGACTATTTTGTCCTGTGAACCTAACTTATTCCACTGATCAATTAGTCTTTTTCTTAGCCAGTAGCAAATGGTTTTGATGACTGCTGCTTTAACATATTTAATATGTATCATGTATATATGACACTATATATATATATCTATCTATATATATATTTTAGAACTGGCACCGCTAGGCCACCTTTATTTGCTTTTTTTTTTCCATTAGTTGATTGTTGCTATTAAAAAAAAAAAAATCAATGACCCAAAATAAATGAAGTCAAATCTAATATTAGCTAATATTAATTTTAATTTTAATAACGATTTTTTAAAGCTGAATTAATAACAAAGTGAAGTGTGTCTGTGAAATTTCTGGGAACAAAAGCTTATGAACATGTCACTGACAGATTTTGCATTTAACAATTATTCTACCAAATCATTCTGGTTTTTTTTTTCTTTTTCCTAGAGCCAGGTATCCAATAAGTTGTTAGAGCATATTCATGTTGCCTGGTAATTTTTCCAAGAAACTTTTTTTTTAACCTAATTAGCTTCCATTGGTGAAATAATAGAACAGTAGGACCTAACCACCTACCTACCACCGTAGTTGTGTAATTGAACTGCTAACAGGTGTTGTGGTAGCAGTATTAGAATAATTAGTAATTATAATTAAAGTTGAATGGAAGGGGTAATAGGAAAAAAATGCTGTATTTAGAAAGTTGAAATTCTGATTCTTCCTTTTACTTACGTTAGCCATTTCAGGAAAGCCATTTTGCTCTATGCGTTTCAGTGTATAAAATGCATAATGAGGGAATTGTATATCTTAACAACTGTGTTTAATAATTATCAATTTGCTGGTTTAAATTTCTAAATGAATTATTTATAATTCATTCAAGTACTAATGAAATTATTAAATTTTGTTTTTTCACAGAACCTCTTTTAAACAAATTCATGACCATGGGGGATATGAAGACCCCAGACTTTGATGATCTTCTTGCAGCCTTTGACATCCCAGATATGGTCGATCCTAAAGCAGCTATTGAGTCCGGCCATGATGACCATGAGAGTCACATAAAACAAAATGCTCATGTGGATGAGGATTCACATGCCCCATCATCCTCTGATGTCGGTGTCAGTGTTATTGTCAAAAATGTCAGGAACATTGATTCTTCTGAAGGAGCTGATAAAGATGGCCACCATTCTACAGGCAATGGTTTACATAATGGGTTTCTGACAGCATCCACATTGGAAAGTTATAATAAAGATGGAGCAAAGTCTCTGAAAGATGATGGAGCAACCCCTGATGTAAAGCTTAAAGAGACAACTTTCAATCAGTTCAGTCCTATCTCAAGTGCAGAAGAGTTTGATGAGGATGAGAAAATAGAGGTCGATGACCCCCCTGATAAGGAGGAAATTCGTTCAAATTTCAGAGCAAATGTTCTGACTGGCTCAATTTCCCAACAGGACTATGAAAAACTAAAGGCACTTGGAGGAGAAACCTTAATCAAGCCAGGAATTCCTGCTGCTACCACCTTAGACAAAAACAAAGTAATTAAAAGAGAAACAGAAACAAATTCTATAGCATTGGGTGTGTATGAGCCCTTCAAGGTTAGAAAAGTGGAGGATAAATTGAAAGAAAACTCTGAAAAGTTGCTTGAAAACAGGGTATTGGATGGAAAGCTAAGCTCGGAGAAGAATGAAGCCAATGTTGCCAGTGCTGCCCAGTCAAAGGCAAAATCATCAGCTAAGCTTTCTTCATGCATTGCTGCAATTGCAGCCCTAAGTGCTAAAAAAGCCGCCACAGACACCTGTAAAGAGCCAGTGGCCAATTCGAGAGAACCTTCTCCACTACCAAAAGAAATGAATGACAGTCCTCGGGCTGTTGAAAAGTCCCCCGAGTCTCAGAGTCTTATTGATGGTGCAAAAAAACCATCCATAAAGCCACCTGATAGCCCTCGGAGCGTTTCTAGTGAAAATAGCAGTAAGGGTTCTCCTTCTTCTCCCGCAGGGTCCACACCAGCAATCCCTAAAGTCCGCATAAAAACCATCAAGACATCTTCTGGAGAAATCAAGAGGACAGTAACAAGAGTTCTGCCTGAAGTGGATCCGGACTCAGGAAAAAAATCTTCAGAGCAGACTCCTTCCATGGTGGCTTCCGTGACGTCCCTTTTGTCCTCGCCGACTTCTGCCACGGTTTTGTCTTCTCCCCCGAGAGCGCCTCTGCAGTCCGCCGTGGTCACCAACACCGTTTCCTCGGCAGACCTGGCCCCCAAACAGGTGACTATCAAGCCCGTAGCGACCGCCTTCCTTCCTGTCTCAGCGGTGAAGACAGCAGGGTCCCAGGTGATTAATTTGAAGCTTGCTAACAATACCACGGTGAAAGCCACCGTCATCTCTGCTGCTTCTGTCCAGAGCGCCAGCAGCGCCATCATCAAAGCCGCCAATGCGATTCAGCAGCAAACGGTGGTGGTCCCTGCCTCAAGCCTTGCTAACGCTAAACTTGTGCCAAAGACTGTGCACCTTGCCAACCTTAACCTCCTGCCTCAAGGTGCCCAGGCCACCTCTGAACTCCGCCAAGTGCTCACCAAACCTCAGCAGCAAATCAAGCAGGCAATAATCTCTGCAGCGGCTTCGCAGCCGCCGAAGAAAGTGTCCAGAGTCCAGGTGGTGTCCTCTTTGCAGAGTTCTGTCGTGGAAGCTTTCAACAAGGTGCTGAGTAGCGTCAACCCGGTCCCAGTTTACATCCCGAACCTCAGTCCTCCAGCTAACGCGGGGATCACGCTACCAACCAGGGGTTACAAGTGTTTGGAGTGTGGCGACTCGTTTGCTCTGGAAAAGAGTCTGACTCAGCATTACGACCGGCGCAGCGTGCGCATTGAAGTCACATGCAACCATTGTACAAAGAACTTAGTTTTTTACAACAAATGCAGTCTACTTTCCCATGCTCGCGGACATAAGGAGAAAGGTGTTGTGATGCAATGCTCTCATTTAATTTTAAAACCAGTCCCAGCAGATCAAATGATAGCTTCTCCTTCAAGCAATACTTCCACAGCATCCTCCACTCTGCAGAGCTCCACAGGAGGCGGCCCACATAATGTCACCAAGATTCAATCCGGCATCACGGGGACAGTGATCTCTGCTCCCTCCAGTACTCCTATCGTTCCAGCTATGCCTCTGGATGAAGACCCTTCCAAACTCTGTAGACATAGTCTGAAATGTTTGGAGTGTAATGAAGTTTTCCAAGATGAGACGTCATTGGCTACACATTTCCAGCAGGCTGCAGACACAAGTGGACAAGTAGAGTATCTTATATTTAAATTCCATGTTTTCAGCCGTAAATCTCGATCTGAATAAAATAGAAAGATGAATTTATGATTTGATAAACAGAGGCTGGGGAAAGTGAGTATGAGATGCATACTTTTACAGAAAAAGGTAAAAAAAAAAGGTAGTTATGAACCATATTAAACCAATAGCTTCTTTTTCCTACTATTTGGAAATTGATTGTTTTAAACAAATGAATGCCTTTATGTATTAGATAAGTAAGTAAACAATAGATGTACCTTAGATTTAGGATAAGTAAAAGAAATCTTTTCACAAGAATGTCAATTAGGATTTGATCTGAGATTTTAGATAATTTAACTATTCTTCAGCATTGGCTGACAAATTTTGAATATTTTTATTGTGTCCATTTAGTTATATTTGTAATCTGGGTAGATTCCCCCCACAAAAAAGAAATTTTGCTTTTTTAGGATCTTCAGCTTAGGTTGAAGTTTTGTTTTTTTCCTCTCCTTTCCCAAATGAAATTAATTAGGAGGGGTTCTACTATATTTCAGATGTTTTGAGTGTATCATAGTTTCTATCTATAGTCAAATACACTTAATTGGTGGTCTGAATATAAAAGGAATACTTTTACAGAAAAAAGGTAAAACAAAGTAGTTATAAACCATTTTGAACAAATAGTTTCTTTTTCCTACTATTTGGAAGTTGATTGTTTCAAACAAATGAATGCCTTTGTATATTAAATAAATAAATAAACAATAGATGTACCTTAGATTTAGGATAAGTGAAAGAAATCTTTTCACAGGAATGTCAATTAGGATTTGACCTGAGATTTTAGATAATTTAACTATTCTTCAGCAAAGATTCTTAGTATTGGTGACAAATTTTTGGATATTTTTATTGTATTCATTCAGATGTATCTGTTGGAGTTTCTACATTTGGTCAAATACACTTAATTGGTCGCCTGAGTATAAGATGTATACTTTTACAGAAAAGAGTTTAAAAAAAAAGTAGTTATGAACCACATTGAACAAATAGCTTCTTTTTTCCTACTGTTTGGAAGTTCATTGTTTTAAACAAATTAATGACTTTGTATAACGATAAGGAAATAAATAATAGATGTACCTTGGATTTAGGATAAGGGAAAGAAATCTTTTCACAGAAACATCAATTAGGATTTGACCTGAGATTTTAGATAATTTAACTATTCTTCAGCATCAGTGACAAATTTTGGATATTTTTATTGTGTTCATTCAGCTATATCTGTTGAAGTTTCTATATATTCTCAAATACACTTAATTGGTGCCCTGCTTAATGGTGTGTCTGGGATGATAGCCAGGAAATAAATTCAGAGTAATATATTTCACTTCAGTGAATCTCAGTTAGAAATAAGCGGCACTTCTTCCATTTAAATGGAATGCCTGCTGGGGATTGCAAGCCTTTTTTGGGGGGATGTAGTTTAACAAGTATCAGTTGGGTTTTTAGTCAAATAAATTTCCCAATGGTCAATCCTTTATTCATTTCATGTTACTTCTCTTCATGAGTCTGCATGATCAATGAGATTAGCCTTTAAAAATATTTGAGTACTCATGTATTATTTTTAAAGTTATTTTGCAAAATGTAGTAAGCTCAAGATAGATTCTTTAACAAAAAAAAGAAATTCTGCTTTTTTAGGAACTTCAGCTTATATTGAAGTTTTTTTTCTCCCTTCTTTCCCAAAGGAAATTAATTAGGAGGGGTTCCACCATATCTTAGATGTTTTGAGTGTATTGTGGTAATTCATCCTTTACATTTTGACAGCATTTTTGTAGTTTTTTTATATCCTGTTGTAAGTAACAGTGAGCCCTTAAAGAAGAGTAGGATAGTTTGGTGAGTCAAAATGAAGAGAATAATACAGTGATATCCTAGGATATTCTAGTGATACTTGGTGTCCTTTCAGTCAAATAAGCTTCCTATGCTGTCACCACTTCATCAAAGGGGCAGAATTTCTTTTCATCTTAAAAGAATGCTTAAATGTATCTACTGAAATTTTATTCTCTTTGGTTTTCAGTTAGTGTATTTCTTCTCATTTCTTTGTAAACATGTTCACAAATTGGCTCTCTTGGGGAATGGACTTGAGAAGGCACAAAAAACTTTTCTCTTAATTTTTAACCCGTTTACATTGAAAAACATAAATTTTCCCAGTTAAACCATTTTAAAAGTATATCATATTTATGTTAATTAAGCACTTACTTTGGTTTAGTACCAGGAACAGAAAGACAAAACTGGGAAAATATAATAAGAACACAGATAAAGATATATAAGTAAATTTGTGGGCAAGTTCATTAGGAACTAAAAGGGGTTGTGAGAGAAGGTATAGAAATGAATCAGTGAAGGCTTCATCAGAAGGTGATATGTTGAAAGAAGATAAAGATTCAGAGAGGTAATAAGGAGCAAGATGTATGTTACATGTTTGTACGAACTAGATGAAATGTTAAAGTTGAGAAGAAAAGGCCATTGGTTTTAGTAAGTAAGAGATCATTGATAACATGGGTAAAATTAATTTCAAAAGAACGATATGTTAAAAAGCCAGATTATAGAGTGTTGTGAAACATACATACATAGTTTGTAAGGCAATAAAGGCATCCAGCATAAGTGACTAGAAATTTGGCAATGAAAGGGAGGAGGTATCACAGGTGATAGTAAATTTAGGAATGAAGGAAAGATTTTTCAAAGATAGAGGAGAGTAAATAAACTATGTGGGTTTTCCCTGCCCTACATTTCTCTGTTTAAAAAAAAAAAAAAAAAACTTTTATTTTTTTCCAATCAACAAGCATTTTTTTCTTTTTTCCCTAAATGAAAAAAAAAGAGAGAAAACTAAATTCCTTTAAACAAGCATTCATAGTCAAACAAAAAAATTCCCACAGTGACTATGCCAAAAATGTATGTTTTGTCCTGAATCTGTCACCTCTCTGTAAGGTGATGTATATATAGCTTGCTTCCTTTTTTTTTTTTTTTTTTTTTTTTTTGGTTCCTTTGGATTAGTTATCTCATTGATTGGAATTTTTAACCATTTTAGAATTGGTCATTTTTACAATATTTCTGTTTTATAGATTATCCTCCTGGTTGTGCTCATTTCACTATTCATTAGTTCATTGGAGACTTTCCAGGTTTTTTTTAAACTATCTTTTTTTAAAAATAAATATATAAAATGTAAATTGTATTATAATTTATTTTTGTACACACATTTACATTTCTTTTTTATTTGTGTGTTGGAGGTATAGGAGTGGATCATATTTTCAGGCAATAAACCAGGAATGTCTGAATAGAAAGATATATACAATGTGGAGTTGGGAGAATTATCAATTTCTCAAATACCAACTACCAAGAGTAGTTGAGAAGGAAAGGGATTGAGGACATATGTAGAAGAGTTAACCTAGACAAAGTGAAATATTTTGTTTACTATTATTTCTAGATCAGCTTTTCAGAAAATTGATGAGAAGTTTATATAGATTTGATTAGTTTCTAATTCTCCCTTCCATTTTCAGATATTAATTGCCAGATTAGTGTTGTTAAATGACTATTTAAATATTTAATAACTATTTAAATGACTATGATATCATAGTATCATTGTGAGTAATGTATAAATCACTAGAATTCTTTAATATTAGGCATATTTAAACTTCAAACAGACTATCTGATCAGACAAATTTTAAAAAATACTATTGTTACTAAAGTAGTTTCCAGGTCTTAAGGTTTGTTGTTACTGCTGCATTATTAATATTTTTTAGTATAGTCGGTAATTGAAAATGTTGATATACACATTATGGAACAGCTAACAAATTTGTTTTATGTACTGACTGTGCTGAGGTTAATCTTTTGTGTGAGGTTTCTGACTTAAGAAGAAGATTATCACCTGAAAATATTTGATGAGCTTGATTTTCTGGTATGAAAGTATTTTTGTTATTGTTTTTGGAGAGAATGTCCAGTCCTGTGATTTCATTGCTTCAGTGAGTTCCTATCGAGAAACTTCTCTCTACCAGTGCAGATGAGTAACTGTTCTGCACTGCTTATAGTCTTAAAAAGTTGCTTGGTACACTAAGTTGGCTGACTTGCCCAAGTCTATAGCCAGTCTGTAGTAGATGTTGATATTGAATGCATGTCTTCTTGACTGTGAGATAGTTTCTTCTTGAAAAGACGTCTCTATCATGGCTCCCATTTCATAAAGCACATATACCTACACAGCATGTATACATATATGTATATACAAACACACAGGAACATACTCCAATACTTTGAAAGTTGAATATATTCATTGGTGAAATTTGTTACCACAGATTGCCCCAGTTCTTCACCCTTTATTTAGTAAATCGTCTTCACAAGTTGCTGTGGCCAAAAAAAATTAATAACAATAATTGTGGGATAGCTAGGCTAGTGCTCAGAGAACAAAACACAGTCTATTGTTGCTGAGCTCATATTCAAAGCCAATGTTCTTCACCATCATAGGATTTGAGAACCCAAGATAAATATAAGCCATTGGAATAAGATTTTATGTATATTTCTGTGTTTTTATGCATAGATTCTCATTTAGACACATATAATATTCATTGTCAGATAACAAATATTATTTGAGCATTTATTGTGTGAGAGTTGCAGTCCTAGACACCATAGACTTTAGTAATAACAATAAGAGATATTTCTAGCCCTCATTGAACTTGCAGTCAGCTTGGAGAAATAAGGCATTATGTGCAATAATTAGTAAGCCATGGGATGCTATAGGAACTCAGAGGGAAAGATAAAAGATTGGATTGATTTTGAAAAAGGACTAAAAAAAATGAAACAGAACGTTTCAAATTATCATGACTTTATGGATAATAAAATTTGACTTAAGGCTGAAATGTTGGCATTGAAGCCAGTGTTAAACACTCAATAGATTGGCCTATCCAGTAAATAACTCTAGCATCTTGGCAGCAGATAAACTAAGGCATGTGGATGCAACCTTTTGTTCATGTTTTCTCAAAGCAATTTTGCCAGAGTGGAGGGGGAGAAGTCTTAGAAGATTCATGATTGACTTTCTGTGAGTTGGTTCTCAAGTTCCTTCATCTTTGACACAGATGGCAAAACAAAATAAAACAAACCCAAATGTTTTTGAGCCAGACAGCATGGGTGGTTTGGAAACACTTTTCTCATATAGAATCAGCCAACAGGTACTCAACTAAATTGTGCACATTAATTATGAATAATGTTCTCCTTACCTGGGCTGAAATCCAGTTGTTCTCTTACTACAGAGAAAGGTGTACTTAAGTTGCTATGACTTCATTGGAAAGTTCTTCAATTTCTTATGGGAGAGCTCAGCTTCCTAAAACTTGTTTTCTTCCTAATCTTTGCTCTGCTTTTAAAAATTTTGAGTTGTTTTTAAAAGAACAAATGAGTAGAATGAGTTTTTAGTTTTGCATCTGTCTCTTTATAGAAAAGAAGTATTTTTATAAATATATTTTGTTGGGTTTATTAATTGCAAAACAATTCTAGGGAGTTGAGGTCAGCTTTAATAATTAATGTTCACATGCATTGGCATGGCATTACTTAATCTCTTTAATAAAACTGTAGTTAGATATAGATTAATGCAAACAGATTCATTCTCTTAAGACCTGTTGTTATTCCATTTTCTAATATGTGTTTGAATCTTCAAAATATTTTGTTTTAAGATTTGTAGGCTCACTCTGTTTTCCTGTCCCATAGCAAGATCAGTCTATTTAGTCACAGCAGAAGATGAATTCTTTATTATAATACAGAAATTAAAGAATTTAAAAAGTTTAAAGGAGATCCAAAGAGGTTTTGACTTATTTAAAGTCACAAAATCAATTAGTTTAAGACCTGGGATTAGAATATATTGTTCTTCATTTATAATTCAGTACTCTTTTTATTAGACCCCATGGCACTTCACCAACCTAAGAATTAATAGATTGTTCATATATGTGATTTCTGTCCTAAATCTCCATTTTACTACATTGATGGCTGCTGTACTTACAAACGTTATTTGACATATTAAAATATTTACTCCAATACATGTAATACATTATAATTGCGAATGGTAATTCCAGGCTGATTGCTTTTTGTTTTACAAATTCTTTTGATTAAAAGCTTATAATGAGAACAGCAGCTTGCACTTAAATAAAATAGAAAAATAAACTTTAGAGTAAAAAAGGCCAACAAAGTTGTCTTACAAAGTTGCTGATAATCAATGGAAATTAGCTGATATTTAAGAATGTGTTTTTTAGACTTGTGACTAAATTGAGCTTAATTAAAAGATTCCCATTCAATCCATTGATTAAGGTATATTTACATAGTGAATTCCTGGTCTCTTCTAAGTCTAAAATTCTATGAGTCTGACATTTAAAGAAACTGACAGTATAGGTAGGAAGAGTGTAGGAGGGAAGCTGAGTTCTACTACTAGGACTGTGACTTTTGGCAAGACAAATCCCTCATTTTGGAGTTTAGTTTTCTTCTTCTGTAAATGAGAAGGCTGTACTAGATTATGAGGTCTTTGGATCTTTTTTAGGTTTGATATTCAGTATTTTCTGAGTTGAACATTTAGAGGCACTTTGCTGACCAAAGTGCAGGCTGATGTGTGTGGACAAGAAAAAAATAGGTCTTGCATTTTTTGTGCTCTGGAACTCTAAAAGAGTGTGACTACTAACCAGATTCATAAAATAGCCATGGGTTATCTTGTTCAGTTTTTTTTTTTTTAATCAGACCCCTAGTAAGATTAATTCTTAGAGGAAACAGGAGGAGGCAGAGCTAAGCAGACACACAGGTCAGAACATCTAGTGAGGGAGACTTAATTCACAACAGTAACCAACCTTTTTGGAAAGCTCCAAGTTTTTACTCTTAACTGTTATTAAAAAAAATGGTAAATCTGGGAAAGTTCTAGCACTTGGAATGGAGGGAAATTTCAGGTTTGTTTTCATCACTTTCTCATGATGGCTTCTTTCTTGAGAATTGATGTGAAAATATACATCCTTTTTATCAAAGAAGATGTCTTGAACCTTTTATCCGAAAGCAGTTTTTCATATCTCTCCTTTATTTGATGTTTCTTTCATCAAATAAATGAATTTTGTCTTTTCTTCTTAAAGCCCCAAGATGAGGGACTTCATTATGAAATATCTTTTATTAAAAATATTTATGAGAGTATTTGTAACATGACTGAAATGGATAATACGTAGAATGGGAAAGCTAATGACAGAAGCTTCCTATTTCTATTTTATCAGGATAGGGTAACTACAAAAGGTAAGTCTTAATTTTTGCTTTGCTGCTTAAAACACAAGCAATCTCTTAACTAGGCAAGGAATTCTGGAGATGACGAACATTTCCAAAAAATACTGTATACTTTCCAAAGTATGGAAGAATTTTAAAATATGGTTCCCTTAGAGTTGTATATGGTGGACTTAATATGCAATTATCATTTGGGCTTTGTATCTTGTGAATTAGAAACACAATAGACCAAAGAAATGTCATGTCATTTTCTGTCTCCATCTTTTCTGCTCCCTAACTTTTACTCCTTTGTAGTCCCATAATGACAGTACATAGTTGTTGTCAAACTGAAAGGGTGAAGTTAGGGTGGTTTGGGGATAAAAAAGGCACCGTCTATCCTTAATCTTTGTGAAAAATCATCACAAACTAGCCATTGAATTTTCAATAACAATTTTTTTCTATTTTCCTCCACTCCCCTCCAAAGCTAGTAGAGTTTCACTTCTTCAAAGTTTCACTCTTTTAGGTAGCCAAATTATGGCCCACATTAACAGTGGAAGTGGGAATTTGTAAGTGTGGGGTTGTTAGTGCTGTAAATTATTTTACTTAATCATTTCAGAGATAATTCATATGGTTGCTGTATGGCTGTTTCTATGGCATAACATTTAGATTTTCTTTTGTAGTGCTGCAAAGAAAGATGCTTTGGAAGGAATATGAAAAAAATCCATGTTTCTATTCTTGGAATAAGAAGTTTTATTTTTGCCGTTTTCTTATGTTATCAAAGAATACTCCAGATTCTCCACTTTTATATTGCTACATATTAATGCATAGATGGCAAAAGATAAATTGTGGCATTGGTTCTGAAGCTCAATAAATGTGGTAAGATAATTTTAAACAGAGTTCTGCTTAGGCTTTTGCTCTTAATTGAGCCAGTGACAAAATGTCAAAATCTAAAAGCATTTCTCTTAGCCGTAGAATTTTCTTTTAAAAATTATGATTGCCTTTGAAATTATGTATATTTTAAATTTATTATTAATATTAAATTTAAATTTATTTTAATACACATAAGGAGAATGCAATGAAAATGCTTTGTGTTTTCATTTTGAAATTTTAAAAAAAAGGAAACAAAAATAGGATATAAATTTGTTAAAAAGCAGGTATAAAATGTTACATTACCTGGCTACTCAGGAAACAGAACCAATTTACTAAAAATATGAGCCATCATATTAAACTATCAGAAGCTATGTGACCTTTAGATCCCTAATTAAAATACTGTTTCAAGCTAACATAATCTACTTTGACATATGCTGTGGGAAGATCAATTTTGGAATTCTCAACAGAGAGAAATATGTGCCACATTTACTTGCATATTTCTTCCATCATAACAAGAAAGCATTTTGTTGCTAAAGCGTGATTGGGAGTGGGGAGTGGAGAGGAGGTCAGAGGTATAGAATTATTGTCCTGTCCCTGAGATGATGAAATCTAGCAGCATAGTATATCGTGTCCCCTTGATTAACTGCGTAGATGTAGATACTAGAAGTTCCTTGTGCAGCCAAGGCTTTGAAGTTTGGATAAATGCAGTGAGAATGCTGTTGCTGCTGCTCCCAATGACAACAATAACTAGCATTCATGTACTGTTTTAAGATTTGCAGGACTCAATTTGTCCAAAAGATAATGAATCATTTATACAGATAATCAAAATAATAAAAATAAATATGATTATTCTAGAGTTTTTCATGAAGAATCATGGTAGAGCTAATCAAAATTTTATAAATTTTAGAAAAAACATGTAAACTTTGGAAATCCCCACCAAATCACATGTGCCATGAATTCAGAATTTTATCAAGCACGTCAGTAAAATAGGTTCCTTCAATGTTGTTAGGAAAACATACCATCTTTTTTTTTTTTTGTGAATGTTATGTCAGTAAGAGATTTTAAGAATGACAGTTTATCTTAACTCTTGAGATCAGCAGTTTTTAACTTTTTCATGTCATGGCTGCCTTTGACATGAAACTTATAGACCTCTTCTCAGGATAATGTTTTGTTTTGTTTTTTAATTCATGAAATAGAGTGTTACAAAGGAAGTGAAATGCATTGGAATATAATGATCAAAATATATATGTTTTTAAGTTCATAAGTCCTATGGTTAACTCCTGATCTAGATCTGAACTCTGTAATCCTTAGTTTTATTCAGGCCATTATAGATTTAGGACAACTGTTGTGGTAAAGGCAGCTTTGAGGGTACAAAGATATGGTGTAGGAAATAAAGGAGAAAATCTAAATCATGTTCCTCAGAATGGTGGTGAGGGAAAAAAGGAAAGTATTTGTGGAGAAGAAATATGTAAATAAATAGGTCTATATGTAAGATGTAGAACTAAATATTTAAAATATGTCACAAGATGTCCTAGATGTAAGGATGATCAAGTTAATTTATTTTGAGTTTGTATATTAATGTCATATTCCTGTTGAGGAAAAAAGGGGATATAAATCTGTTAGGAAAAAAAAGGAGAAAATAGAGTTCAAAGCAGCTGGGGGTGAAGGACATACTTTTGCTCTCTTATTCAGTACATTATAAGTAGACTATGATTGTGGTGAGAACGCTTTTCCTACCTGTTTCTGCCATATGTTCTTGTTGGCATCTGAATGACCTTGATAAATACAAAATGAGCATGCAGAGGGTAAAAAACATTTTCTGCATTTTTAGAGTATTCTGTGTAAAGATTCTTAATATTTCAGAAAGAAAATTGCATTTTTAAAAATTGGCATCAAAAGAATCATTTTTGTACTAGCTAATAACATTCATTATTAAAAACAACAAAATCCTCCTATTGACCAACAAGCCCATAATTTTACGTATGTTACTCAGGTTTGCAAGAGGGGAAACCATTAACATAACTCCTTTATTAGCTTAAATAAAATCTGTGCTTTGATTCTAGAGATTGGCATGTGAAAATGTTGAAAGTTTCAACCCTTGACAATTCAAGAATCTCTTAGTATAGTGCTAAAATTGTCCTTCAATACCAGTCATTGGATACTCTACAGTGAAGGCAGAAGATTTTATTTCAAAGAAATACAAGGTCATTTTAATTGTGAAATTATAGGCAGGATTCTGATTAATTAAATTTGTTTGTATATTTATTAGTTTTTACATAGATAGGAGACTGCCATCTTTTTAATGGGTTTGTATCTCATAAAAACTATCTGGAACATTCTTGTTTTGTGATAGGAAGTATATTGTAATGAGACTTGGGAATGCTGAATTATAGTCAGTTTTTTGTCACTGTGTGACTGAGCAAATTGTTCATCTTTAAAAGGAAAGGACTGAATTAAATTGATTTCTCAGATCTTCATAAGCTCTGTCTTTCTTTGATGATAATTAATATTTAATGGATTTCAAGTATGGTTTTAAAAAATTTAAAGCCAAGAAAGAAAAAAAATATTAAGGCCAAAAGGAAAGGGATTGGACTTATAATTTTATTATATAGGATGCTCCTTCTAGCAATGCAGGTCTCCAACATAAATTGTAGTTTAGAATGTTTAGAGATTAAATTGACTTTCCCAGAGTCACACAGTTAAAACTTGAACTTAAGTTTTCTTAGCTTTGAGACTGGCTCTCTATCCATTGTGCTACCTTTTCCCTAGAGAAATCAATATAAAATTCATTTGCATGTTATTTTTAGTCTTTAAAATTTTGTGACCATTTTAAATAGTGGACTTGATTAAAAGCCAAAAGTTGACTAATGATGGAAAATATTATTATTTTTCACTTCCACAATCTTAGAATAAAATGATAGAAAAATCCATGAGGCCTTAGACTATAGGGAACACATTTGCCAAGTCGCAAAGCTTCAGCCTCTTATGTAGATTGCAGTATGTCATAGTGGTTAGAGTGCTGGACTTAGTGTCAGGAAAACCTGTATTCACTTCTTTTCTCATGTTTGCTAGCTACAGCCAGGTTACTTAAAGCAAATCATTAACCTCTCTGAGTCTTTCTTTCCTCATCTGTCAGATGAGGGGAGACTACATGATCTCTGAGGTTCTTTCCAGCTCTAAATCTATCATCCTGTATACAAAATATTTCTTATCTTTCAGTAAGGGAGAATGACTAAGTTCTGGATTCATATGCTTTAGCTTTAAATAGGTTTTAAAATTAAAGAAAGAATAGTACGGACTCATTTTCTTTATATATGAACAGTCTTATAATTTAAAACTTTTCCATAGAATATTAGCTTATTTTATTATTTAATCTCTGACCTTGATATGAGCAATCTAAAATCGCAAATAAAGGGAAAGAAAAGGGCCTCTTTCAATTTAAAAACCAGTTAAGGTACAGAAAAAAAGAATAGCATTCTGTATTTTGAATTTAATGTTACTGAAATGACAGAAATCAGAGAATGGATTAGCCTAAAATTTATTTTTAGTATTTTGAAGAAAAAAAGTTGGTTGGGATTGTGATTACTGCTAAGGTACAAGTCTACATTAAAAAATCAAACATGGTTAAAATTGTATAAGCATAAGTAAAACTTAGTCTTTAATTTTCAATTGTAGGTAAAATGCTTTTTTCTCATTGTTACAAGATAAAATTAAGTACAAACTGTTGCAGTTAAGTAGCATTAAGCAAATGCCACAAAATAACAAAATTAAAAAATATATGTAAATCTAGTAGTATTCTTTAGCTTCCACTTTTGTTTTGGCTTTAATACATTATATGTTTTTACATTTAATAAGTTAGGGAGTGGCATGTTTAATTTTTATTCTTTAGTTTGCATTTTTCCTTGGGCCTAATTAGTCTCAGTAATGATAATATTTAAAATGAGAGATGGATTTTCTTTTTTGAGGTTTAACAAGTTCTTTGCAGATTAGAAAATACATAGTGGGACCAAACTTTTTTTTCCCCTTTGGTTTATTTAGAAGACATGCAATATCTGCCAGATGCTGCTTCCCAACCAGTGCAGTTTTGCATCACACCAGAGAATCCATCAGCACAAATCTCCATATACGTGCCCTGAGTGTGGGGCAATCTGCAGATCGGTCCACTTCCAGACCCATGTCACCAAGAACTGTCTGCACTATACTCGGAGAGTTGGTTTTCGGTCAGTATATCATTTGCTTGTGTGCAAGTAATATTTATTTGTTTGTTATTAGATCTCGTTTTGAGTAGTCTATGCACACAGTGCCTTGCACATAGTAGGTGCTTAATAAAGATTGGTTGAACTGAATTAAGTGGAATTATCACAGTTTTCATTTGTATACAGTGATACCTCAATTAACGACTCTGAGAACAAGGTTTCTTTGTTTTAAGCTTTCTGTAAAATAGTAATGATAAAAGGGGAAAAAACCCTACATACTGAGCAGCCCTGATGTGCATCTTAGGGCTCAGGGGCAGTGTGCATGCTAAGTGGTGCATTATGTACAACTATGCAGAAAGAAACTAAAGTAAACTTCAGTACATAGCTTCTGCATGGAGTACTGCCAGAGGCAAACAGGGCTGATGCTAGGCAATATTGCTAAATTGGTGAAGTGTTTCTTAAGTGTCTTTCCTTTACTCTTCATTTTCTACATTTATATAGACTCTTTTACTTCACTTAAATCATATGGTATCTTCTTTCATTGTAAAAGTTGTGGTGCTTATACTATCAACACCAGTTTCTTAAAGATTGGAGCCATAGAGCCCATCTTACTGGACAGATCCCCTCTGGATCTCTCCCTGTCTTATTATCCTTCTTTGAATACAGTGCAACTTATCTTTCCAAATCCCTGTCCTTAACTCCTTTCTATGTTCCACAATGCCCAGATATGCAGTTTGTCTTCTGATGTGTTTAATTACCATTTGATATTAACAAATGAATACCTTTATTTTTTGGTATATGCTATTTAGAATTTGCCTCTGGCAAAGACTTTTCTGAGAACAAAGCATATTATAGAATACATCCTTCTTGTTAATAGAGGTATTACTGTATTTTATAACAAACATAAAATAACATTGTGTATGTGTGGTATTCTGGTATTCAAAGTGTTATGCTCAAAGATGGTTTTATTATTATAAGCTTTGTTACTTAAATGCAGTAAAATTAAGTTGTATCAATGATGAGATAATTTTGTGGGATCTCAGTTTTGCCTTTGGTTGAACTCTGATTTTATTGTAATCTTTTGCCTTTCCATATATGAAACTATGAAGTCTGCCCCACGTTTATATTGTAGTTCTTATTTTGCTACAACCTTGCCCTCTACAAAAGCCTGATGTATTATTTTATTTCATTATCTTGTGGAAAGAGCCCTAGACTAGAAAGAAGGAGACCTGGGTTTTTTAGTTCTGGCTTTGCCATCAACTTGGACAAGTCACATAATTAAATTGTGCATGATGCCATAGAATAGGGTGATGATACCTTAACTCCACCATAGTATTACTAGAATAAAAATGAAATAATTATTATGAATATCATTGAGTTGTTATAAAGAAAGATTTAAATTTAAGGTAGCTTATTATGTTAAATGTATTAGCAAAAGATTTGTATAAAAATAGGACACTCACTCCCATTGATAGTTGTCATATATTTTAATGGTTACTATGCTATTTAATATTTCTTAATAGAAATCAGTTTTAAATATTTTCCCATAGATTTTAACAGGTACTAAATTTTGCTATTGGTATATATTCTTTAAATATTAACTCAAATATCACTATGTCTGGAGTATGCTGGAAGTAGAAAATGTTGAAAGGAATTCAGAAGGAAAAGTAGAATGAAATGTAACTATACCTAATTCTTTGTCTAATTCTCAAAATTCTCCCTATTAGTAGACAGAAATAATTAATTTATAAACCCTGTCTTTGTCTCTTTCACAAAAATGCTACCCTATTTACTATTTTCAAGTTACTTGAAAAAGATCATTACTCTGCCTTATAATTTTTAGTAAAAATCTTTTTAAATTGCCAATTTTTGTCATGTTATGAAGGCTATGGACCGATTGAGTATGCTTGATACATTTTGAGATTTAATCTGCATTATTAACATTTTCTTCATCACTCTCTTAAGCCTAAACAATCAAACATAAAAAGAAATAAAACCCTTATTTGTAGTGTTTTTTGATTTGCAAATTGTAAATGCTCATATTGAAAACTTAAAATTTGGCTCTTGTGGAGCCCATCTGAACCAGCTCTAGCACTTCATTGTGCATTTTTATAAAAGGAAAAAAAATACTCCTCTTTAATCACAGGATTTTCAAGTTCTACTCTACCATTCCTAGATTTCTTGCCTAAATATTTCTTGAAATACCTTTGTATTACTAAGGCATAAATACACTTTTCCCTATGATCACATCTTCAACCCCCAACCCAAGCAATGCAATTAAACATTTTCAATGTTACTTGCATGATTGTAATTAATGGTAACTAATTCTTTGACTATGACAAAGACTGTTTCCTCCCACTTTTCTCATTCCATAGTGTATCTGCTAATATTAAGGGACCCCTGCATCACTTGCTTTGATCAGCTAGGTTAGCCTGCAGTTCCCACTTACTTGTTACACTGGATCTGCTTCTGGTGGCTTTTTCTTTACACAGAAATTTTATTCAGTAGAATGACTGTTCCTTTTTACTGTTTAAACATTTGCCCTCTTTTTACCCTAATGGTACCTGACACAATGCACCTTGAGATTCATGAAGTGATTCATAGATAGAAGAAAATTTGGTGAGCAACTGGATCTTCCTCTGGCTGAGATCTGTGTCCTGTTTTCCTCTCTTAATTCAGATTATCCCCTTGCCTTTGTAGCCTCAGAAACCCAAAGTTTCCTTTTCTTTCATATATATTTACAAATTTTAACATGGTCATCTCACTAACAATACCACAGTACCTTTCCCTAAATCCTTATTTATGACTTCGCTTTCTTGTGTCACTACTGTTATGGTGCACTTACCCATGTGCTTCATATAATTTAGATTCTAAGGCCCCTAGAATATTCCAAAGAAATAATCCCATCCATAATGGGAGTATCTTTTCTTTACATTTGAGTAGAAAATTATTCTGTCTCATTAGAGCTCCCTTTATTTTTGTAGTTTACCTGACTTCACACTACTTCCATTTACCTCTTCATTGGTCATCATTCTGCAAGTGTATTATTTGTATATTGTCTCCTGGCATGGCTACCAAGCATGTCTAAAAAACAGTCACATACAAATCTCTATGTAAGATTTTAAAAGTGCTTTACTTATTACAATTGCACATAATAGAATGTAGAAGCATTATTACCTCCATTTTACAAGTGAAGAAACTAATGTTCTGAGTAAATATTTCATGTAGTTTAATAGAGATCTGCAAAGAGATTTGAACCTGAGTCCCATGATTCCAGGTCCAGCACTCTTTCCACTAGGTTACATTGCCTCTCAACTTTGCAAGTTCTCCCCTAGTCATCTACTTCCTTGTTTTAAATCACTACCTTTCCCATAGTTCAATGTATTAATTAGATGATAATAGAGATTTCCCACAAGAATGGTCATTTAAATACACATGTCAAGATTCAGGAAGACTTGAAGCAAAAATGTGAAAAACTTATTCTTTCTTACACTTTTGTGTTTCTTCTTGAAGAGAGAAATGCTGTGAGGGAAAAAAGTCTTTGTTTTATGCATTGAGTGAGCCCCCAGAGTGATTGTGGCTTTGACCAAGATCCCCTTTCTAGTGATTCCTGACATTTTTCTTTTGAGAATTTGCATACAGTAAGAATGCCTTCAGGAAAAAGAACTTGGCCCCCCCAACAAAATATTTCATTATACTATGATGCAAATCATTGTATTACTTAAAACTCATGATTAATAGTGGGATTGGCTTAATCTTAGGATTAATTACCTTAGAATTTATAATATTATAAAATCTTAAGAATTGGAAGAGATTCTCTGGTCCAGCTTAAAAATTGAGGGAACTTTGACATAGGATGGCATAGTGAATTGCTCAGATCATTATGGTGAATTGATGGCAGAATTGAAACTTGGAGCATCCCAGAGTTCCTTACCATATTGCTCCAGTTAGTGCTCTTTGCATTATACCGTAATGATTTTCTCTTTAATACTAGTCATTTATAATCCAGAAAGATTTTACTTTGCTCACATTGCTTTTCACCCTAAAGACTAGTTCATGTGGGTAAGGCTTTAATATTAATAATGAATGTAATGATATTAACAAGATTTTTGCTTAACCAATAATGTCTTTGTGCAATACAACTCCTATAGTATAAGAATAATAAAATGAATAGGAGAAGCTTTAATGACATCACTTATCAGTATGAAAAGAACTTCACAAAATGCCTGATGTGGGCTACCTTGAAGGCTTATAAAAGAAAGACTTCAAGTTAGATAAAGGCCATAGTGAACATAATAGGAATGGAGTTACTTTGAAGATAAAAGCAAGAGGGAGTGGAGGTTAAAAATGAAAATTTCAGGATGTAATTGCAATTTGAATAAATTTTAGCAGTTATAGAAATGATCCTGAAGGAAAAAAAGACAGATGGTCAAATATAAAAGAGATAATGTGCAAAAAATAATAATATCATGGAGGTGGAGAAGCAATTTTTTTTTTTTTTTTTTTTTTTTTTTTTACCAAGAGTACTGATTTTTATCCCCAGGGATATAGTTAATGTTGTCATTTAAAATGCTTGCTATTAAATTAGACCATTACAATGAAAAATATTTCTCTGTAGATGAAAGCCAGGTGACAATTCAATGCTTTAACTTTGCTTAACATTTATGTACCTATGGAACAAATAATTTGACAGATTAACTTATCAACTCGTCAACTTATATCCAAAAAAGCAAATAGAAATTCTCACCAGCCATGTTTTGGATATCAGCTAATTTTGACTGGTGTGGTCTGTTAGGACACCTGTAGCAGAATGTGGTTAACTCCCTCCCCTTTTGAAAATGTGGATTGGGCTGTAGGGAAAGAAAGGAAACCTAAGATCATAGAATCAACCCACACTGTAGAGTGACTCTCCAGTACAGTATTTATTTTTGAGTACAGAGTTGCTCTTAACAAATCATAGGATTTAGAGTTTGAAGAAGGTTCTTTAGAGACCATATACTCCAACCCACTCATTTTACAGGTTAGGAAACTGAAGCCTAAAATGACTAGGTGACTCATTCACTCTAGTCGCACATCTAGGAATTCACATAACCAGGATTCAGTTCCAGCTCCTATTAGAGGTTCTGTTTGGTACACAAATTGCTTTTGTGTCTCAAACTAATTGTATCACTGTCAACTAGTTCTTTGACTCTATAAAGTTTAGAGTTTTGTGAGAAAGGATTCAAATGATTCCTAGTTTCTTTGGTATTCCTCAATCCTCAAAAAGATTTTTAGTGCAAAGGAAAAAAAAAACTGAACTCATGGAGAATTTTTAGCAATCTAAAAAAGATAAATAAAATATGTCATGAATTTTTAAATAATGACAGTAATTTAATCTTTGAAATTAATTTAACTGTCCTCTACAAATGTTTCTTTTTCTTTTTCAAACAGATGTGTACATTGCAATGTTGTATACTCTGATGTGGCAGCCCTGAAGTCTCACATTCAAGGTTCTCATTGTGAAGTTTTCTACAAGTGTCCTATTTGTCCAATGGCATTTAAATCTGCTCCCAGTACCCATTCACATGCCTACACACAACATCCTGGCATTAAGATAGGAGAACCAAAGTAAGTTATATTAGTTTGTGACTCTTCCTCACAACTTTTTAATTATAGAAAGAATTTATGACTGCTAAGTGTGTTTAAAGATATTTTAGGATATGTTGATGAAGCATGAAACCTAACACATTGTGATTTTACATGCTAGTTGAAAGTTAATGTGAATAATGAGCATAAATGATGTGATGTTATTTGTACTCTTTTCATAAATGTAAAACAAGTAAGCAGAGTTTTGTTTTAATCATTCCTATTTCCTCCTCTGCCTTTTAAAAAGTGTATTTCAATAAATAACATTTGTAGGAAAGGGAATATATTAATTATACCTTTTATGCTTTAGTATGGTGAATTTCTAATTTTTTCATTGTTTAATGAGAGAGTGAAAGATGGTGGGGAATGTTATTTACTAAATTGATTTCACAAATTCATAAGGTTCTCATTTTATCTTTTCCTACCTATTCAAATGTTCCAATTGTTTATTTTATTACATGGATAAAACCTGAATCGAAATTTAAATTTTCATATACAAAAGAATTGTGGAAACTATTTTCTACAAGTGTGTTATGGTAGATTTGTTTCTTTAATTATATAGTAGGAGATTTTTTTGCCTAGGGTTTGTAAACTTGGTTGTATAAAAAAAAAATTGATAACTGCATTTCATTATAATTGATTTTCTTTAGTAATTCTAGGTATTTAATTTTAAGCATTTAAAAATACTTCTGAGAAGAGATCCATAAGTATCACCAGACTGCTAATGTGTTGCATGATACAAAACATGTTAAGAACCTTGATATCAATCAAAATACTTTATAAATTATATAAACCATCCTGAGCTTATCTGAAGGATATAGAACCTTTATCATACAAGTGCTAAGTATAAGACTAATGCCATATAGGCTAATCATCTACATTTGGCTTTTGCTGTAGGTATTTGAGGGATGCAGTTTAATTAGTAATATCTTTGATTCAACCTGGTACTGATCTGTATTATGAAAAAAATTTTTTTGATTAGTTCTAAGGTATATAACTAGCAGAAATTGCAAAGAGGCATCTTTTGATTTGATGAAAGGAAAAAATTCCTAACTATTAGAATTGTGCAAAAAAAAAAAAAAATCAGGTTATTCCCTGATGACCAGGGAATCATTGATTCCCTTTGTTCTCTTAATTCCTTTGCTTTGATCTTTGTAGATAAAATATATAAAGGCAAAGAAAGGTGACTTCAGAGGGAATAAAAAGTTGACAAAAGAACATCTAATAGAAATTGACTTCTTGTCTCTCAATATGTTGATAAAATCACTGCCATAATTAGTTTGCCATTTGCAATTTTATTGTTCATTTAAAAGAAATGCAGTCTACCCAACAACTTAATGTTTTTAAAAATACCATTCACCCATTTGTTGATGGAAAATCCACTCGTATTTTTTTGGGACATTGGCTTCATGAGAATTATGGAGGCAGAAACCAATTTTCATGAAAACAGGTAAAGATTTTGCTCCTTTTAACCCACTTGATAAGCAGACCCAAAATGTTTATCTAATTTTTTTAATGTAGTATTTTGTTAAACTAGAAGTGAGATTGAAATTCCGTATTACATTCTTCTGTATTTTTGTAACCAGAAAAAAGTAGATAATCCCCAAGTAATTTTATGATAGCTTCTCATTTATCCATTGACACTGGAATTTATGTATTTCTGAGTTTGTTTTCTCAACAATTGAAACAATACACTGAGTTTTTCACTTTCATTGTTTGGATTAAATTCATTCTTGAATTTTGCTTTGTTTTACTTTTTGGTTTAGATTTGTAATTTCACTGATGTCGGAACATCAGATGAAATTACTCTCTCCACAAATGCAGTTTGGCACCTGTTCTACAGCTTATAGTCTTAGGGAGTTGTATGGGTCAGCTGACTTTCCCACACTCAAACAGTTAGTCTGTATGACTGACAGTCCTGATTTCAGTTCTTCCTAACTCAAAGGTCCACTGTCTCATGTTCCCTTTCTAAATAAATGTTCTTGATGGCTCAGGATTATCATTATAGATATTTCCTTTCTGGTTATGAGATTATGTCTGCTTTTCAGGTTGTTTATCTTGTTGCTCCAGCTTACTTTGTCAAAGAGTCAGTTAATCAACAAGCATTTATTAAGCACCTTCTGTGTGTTAGGTATGCAAAGACAAAAAAGCTTTTATTGTGATTTCCTCTAATAGTAATCTCTTGACAATTTCTAGTTTGTTATTCTGTTTTCTGCTATAATTGGGAAAACTACATAATGAAGCTTATTAAAATTATATGCTAAGTAGGAGATATGAAAATTTTAAATGAGAACTTAAGGAATTAATTATATGTTGAGGACTTTGTAACAATCATAAGACCTTCTCCATTTGTTTCCAATTTGGAACTGTGTTTTGTAGGCTTGAGTTTGCCAGAATCTGACCTTCAGATTAATGGAGACATAACTTTTTCCCCAAATAAAAGATTTAAATTGAATTAGGAACAAATACACATACATCTATATGGAAATTTTAGGGATCTGTATTTCATAGTGTAAAAGTTGTATCTATTCATTACTTATTAATATTATGCATTTGATTATAAATTCAAGGTTTTTATATTATGTGAGTGTAGAGAGGAAGGGAGGGTCTGGACCTGTGACTTCATTGGTATAGGACATTTAAATGTAAGACAGTGTGGAATTTTCCTTCATTGATTCATATCATCAACTCTCCAATTGAAGGTCTTGCAGAATGTCCTAAAGCACTAAAATATTGAACAGTTTGCTCATGGATCTATAGTTACTACATTAGAGGCAAGATTTGATCCTTGATTTTCTTGACTTCTAAATCTCTTATCCACTATGTCATTGTCTTAATTCAGTATAAAATATTGTGTGCCTCCAAAAGACAATATGCATCATTTTATATATATATTTATATTATTATTATATATTATATATGTGTGTGTGTATATGTATATATATACATATATATAATTAACAAGACTTGTACAAGTTACAAGTCAGTTTATAAAGAGCAGTTGACTGTTCTTATGCCCATAAGTGGAGTATATTTGGCTTTACTGTTCATTTAGAGTGATTTCTTATTATAACTGTTATCTTGCTAATTATGTTTTTCTTCAGGTATAAGTAAAATTATTCAGAATTCCCTTTGCATGTACTAATTTAAGGAAGTAAGAAAAGGATGTAAAAGTCTTCTGAGTGTCAGGAACAAGGCAGGATGATCTTTCGAGTCATTCGTGAAATGTATAAGCTAGTTTGTAGAGCTGCATATTGTATTCAGGTTAATTTCTTTAGGAGAATAAGTAGCTATTTTTCCTTTATTGATGACAAGACAAAAAATGTATCTAATTTTAGATAAAGTGATTTGGGTTAGGAAAGAAAGAGAATGTTATGCTATTAAAGTTAGCTTCTGAGGGAAGCTGTGGAATTGGAGCTCTGAAGGATTACAGTCTCTATAGGGTATTTTAAGTATTGTTCTGTCTGAAGATGAATGATAGAATACATGACCTCTAAAGAGCCCTTTGAATCCTGTGGTTCTAAAGCCTTGTGCTATTTGTATCACCAAAGGAAGGCTGGAAGCAAATCGTAAAGGGAATTGTGTAGTTCATCTTTCAGATTCTGTTTTTAGCTGTAGGTGCAAACATCCTGTAATTTGGGGTACCTTTTGGGGGTATACTAAAACGGGTCAACCAAATTATATAGGGACAATTAAATATATAAAATAAATATAATTTTTGCTATTATTCATCTTATATCCTCCATAGCATCTGGTATTGCCATGAGTACTTGATTCAATGAATATTTGTTAGATTAATTTTCATAGAAACTTGTTAACAAATAGAATGAATAATAAAACATTTCTAGAAACAATATCAAAACTTGTCACCTCAGAGCCTTAGTATATCAATAAATTACTTTTTTCATTTGTTTGTATAACTTAGTCTCAAATTATTCAACTCATTTTGGTTAATAAAGTTTATTAAAAATAATATTTCCATCTTTTTAGTAATCATAGAAAAGTCAGGTATGCTTGTGCTCATCAATTTTGTTTTGTTTAAAATTAATTTTCTCTTCCTTTCTCCTCCATACATTAATAAAGAAAGAAAAACAAAATGCATTATACATCTATAGTAATGTAAAATGGATTCTCACATTTACCATGTCCAGATAAGAAAGAATAACATATATTTCAGTTTGTACTGTCAGTTATCTATCTAGAGGTGGATAGCATATTTCATCTTGAGTCCTTTGAAAATGTATATGATCATTGTGTTGATCAGAGTTATTAAGTCTTAAAGTTGGTCATTTTTACAATATTACTGTTATTGTATAAATTGTTCTCCTGGTTCTTTTCACTTCACTTTGTATCAGTTCACATAAGTCTTCTTAACCCATCTTTGTCATCATATCTTACAGCACAAAAATACTCCATCATAATTATACACCATAACTTTTTTAGCCATTGCCAAAATGATGGACATTCCTTCAGTTTCCTCTTCTTTGACACTAAAAAAAAAAAAAAAGAAAAAAGAAAAAAAGAGCTACTACCAATATTTTTGTGCATTTGGTTCCTTTTCCTCTTTCTTTGATCTCTTTGAGTCTTAGACTTAGTGGTATTGAAGTTTAATAGCTTTCCAATATTTCCAAATTGCTTTCCAAAATGGATGAACTAGTCACAGCTCCACTAACAGTGCATTAGTATATCTGTTTTCCCATAGTCTCTCCAGCATCTATCATTTTTATTTTTTGCCATCTTTGCCAATACATTGAGTGAGAGATGCTATACCTCAGGGCTTTAATTTGTATTTCTCTAATATTAGTGATTTAGATCATACTAAAAACATGACCATAGATAGTTTGGATTTCTTTCTCTTAAAAACTATTTTAATATTCTTTGGCCATATGTTGATTGGGGAATGGATCTTTTTTTAAAATTAGTTTCATCCCTTTTTTTGCATTTTTAATTTGCGTGGTTTCTGAGGCAAAAGAAAGCCTGTCTTGTTTATTGTATTGTATAAATTTTCACTGTAGTTTCAATCCTGACTTATAGAGATACAAATATACTCTGAAAGTCACAACATATAGACTCATCCTGGAATCAGATTTCCTTCAAATTCCTCCCTGGGACTTCCCAAAATAGTGCATTTATTTTTGTTTAGTTCTTTATTGTTGTTCATTCATGTTTACTTTTTAATCTTTTCCTTCATTTCTGTTTAAATTTCAAAGTTTTTCCTTTTGCTCTGGTCTTATTGATCATGTGACCCCTAGATTTTCTCTTTTCATTTTTTCTATAGGAATTGTTAAGCCAAATTCTTTTCTGTAATTGTGGATATCATTTAGGAGGTTTTGTGATATTTCTTTTATTGCTGCATTCAACATGAACTGGAGTGTCTGAAAGATCTCCCCCACTGATTCACTATTCCACTTAATGGGATGGACATCTTCCATGATAGTGGGAAACGTTTTTGACAAGTATGTGTTTTATGCTTTGCTTGCCATTCATAGTTAAGGGCTGGTTAAACAAAGTTATCTCTGATGTGGCATCAATTAAAGAATGTTTAATGATCTTAACATATAGTAGGAACATCTTTTTGTAAAGGAGACTTTAAAAGTTGAATTTGGCTCTTCAATCAAAAGGTTTTTTATAATTACAAACACAATGGCATATTGTATTTTTTATAACTTGCAATCGATTTCTGTGACTGTAAAAATGTTATGTACTATAAAGTATCTTTTGTGAAAGAATGCCTACTTTTCATCACAATCCAACATATATGTGTAGATAATTCTCATGAAGCTCTGCAGTGATGAGAATATAGGCATATGGACTGGTAGTTATAGGCATCTTTTTGATTGGCATTTTTTGAGATAGTAATAACCAACTTGAATATTTCCAATCACATGATATCTTCTCATTTTTCAGAAACATTCTATTCTTTATTGCCCTAAAAATTGTGTGATTTCTAACTTGGATCTGTGGATATATACTACAGTTGGTCTAGCCAGTTTTCTTCCTAACTTTGTTTTATTTGGTGCCATTGTTAAACATTTTATTTACCTGAAAATAGAGTAAATTATTTTTATGCTATTTCCAGCTCTAGAATTGGGTGGAAAGTAAACTACAAAGCATATGATACATATTTATGCATTGCTATACTTATTACTCTTGCTCATTAATTTTAATAGTTGTATTGATTTATGATTATTCACCAGTTCAACAAACATTTATTCAATGTTGAATTAAATTGAATTTCACATGCTGTTTAAAACTTTGACAACGCTGAATAAGAAAATTAATTTTGTGGGAGATATTTTTTAAAAAGAGAATATGATAAAATGAACTATAGCAAAGGACTTATTTTTCATTTAACCCCTCTTCATGAAAAACAAACTTCTTTATAGAAAAGTCTAATATGCATAAGAATCCAGTCCTTAATTCCAAAGCTAATTTACAATTTCATATCAAATGACAGTGTGAATACCTGCCAACAGCATTTCCTGTGCTTAAATACAGAACTTTCTTTCTTTCTTTCTTTCTTTCTTTCTTTCTTTCTTTCTTTCTTTCTTTCTTTCTTTCTTTCTTTCTTTCTTTCTTTCTTTCTTTCTTTCTTCCTTTCTTCCTTTCTTTCTTTCTTTCTTTCTTTCTCTTTCGTTCTTATCAAATGCTTGCCTTCTCAAAGTAGGGCACTAGAAGATTTCCTCTGGAGGAAAATATCTTCATAAACTTTTAAATTGCTAGGTACTCTACAAATGAAGGAAGCAGAGTCACCACTCTCACTTTTCCACATTGCCTTATGTTTTCACCATATTGCTATTTTTTCTTTTTTGTGCTGCACCTTTGTCAAATTTGGAGAGAAGGAATATATATGCTCTTTCCCTTGGGGGTGGGAGTGAGTCTGTGGAAGTGACAGGGAGGGATCAAATGATCAGCACCACTTTGGCAAATGACAGTGAGGAATTTGGAGGAAATTTGAATCAAGTATGAGTTTTTGTGTTTGTCCCTTTTAGAGTGTACTTGTATCTAGATAAATTAGGAGTTGAAACAAAAATGAAAATTAGGGCTACAAGAAAAGTGATACGTATTGTTGTTTTTTCCTCAGAAATCATCTGAATTAAAATTGTATGTGCCTCTTTGGTATATGAAATATCTACATGTGTGTGTGATACATATATTTACATGTATGTTTTATATACATATATGCATACACATATTTTATACTTCTGCATGTCTACAGTCACAAGATTGAATTCAGGCATAATGAAAAATTATTTCCATAATCCTTTCTAGTAAGTGAAATGAAAAGAGGAAAAGCCACCTTGTTATAAAATTCTGTTTTCACAAATACAAAAGAGATTGGAAGGTTATCTGGAATAATAAATCATTTGTTTCCTTTAGGATTTTGGTAAAATTTTCTATTTACTTCAAACAGTAGAATTATTAAAAAAAAAAAAAAAAACATGGTTTCATTTAGGATTCTAGGCTTTTTTGTTCATTTATTTGTATCCAATTGACTATAAGCTCTGTAAGAGCTAGAGTACTTTCATTTTATTCTTCATATTCTTAGCTCCTCAGCACAAAGGGTATTTAATAAATGCTTATCAAATTGGTGTTTTTGTATAAATTTAGTATTATTATTAATTTAGAGATTTGTTGATTAATTTAGAGAATTTTAGCACAGTGAAAAAGATATTTAGACTTCAATTCACGAGACTCATAGTTAAATTCTGCCTCAGGTACATCTCAAACCCCTCCATCTTCACAATTACAAAATGAGGAAACTAATATTTTCAGTACCTATCTCCTAATATTTCTGTTGAAAAATACTTTGCAAACCTTAGAAAATTCTGTAAACATGTTGCTATTTATTAAAATTATTTTTAAAAGATAAATAAAAGGAGCAGCAAACATTTGAGAGATTTAGTATTAAACTTTTGTATTCCTAACCTAGAGATTCCATACAAATGTACATTTGTAATTATGCATGCACACTTACACACCTCTGTGTATTTTAAAGGACACCTTTTCTTAGACCAAGGAAGTTTCTAATCTTTAAAACTGGACCTATTATGGAACAAGTTTTTTAAATCCTTAAATTAATTCAGTTTGGAGAATGTGTAATGACCGTGTAACTGCTCTTATAAAATAAAATTCCTCTTGGCAGTTTTGAAGATTTGGAGAAAATATCAACAATCCAGACTTGGAAGAAAACAAATTCCTAGATTAACTGATGCATAGATCGTTACCTAGAAGGCCTATGGAAAATTCCATAGTGCCTTGGGGGGGGGGAAGCATGAATGTCAAATTTATAGTATTTACTTCAGGAGTGATGATGTAATCTATAATAATAACTCTTGTTCACACGATGCAAGAGTACAAAGTATTCTCCCCACAATAACCAGTATGAGCACCATTACAATACCCCATTTTATAAATGAAGAATCTGAAGTTCATAGAAGTCACATGTTTGTCCTCTGCAGGATTTTAACACAGATTTCCCAACTCCAAGTCCAACAGCCAATTCTATTAATAGACAGAGTAAATGTGCTAAAACATTCTGGTTTGCATTAAGAAATCCCAACAAAACACCTAATTATTTTTGGTGGAAAAAAATTGATTCATATTTTAAAATTTCAGAAAATATATTTCAACAGCTCCTACTTCCCAAGCCTAATATATAATAAAACCCATTGTAAACAGAATAACTTAGTAGTAATAATATTTCTACCTTAAATATCAGAGCCTAGTTCAGAATTAAATTTATTTTTAACATAGCAAACATGTTTCATGTATATAATCATAAACTTTAAAATTTTACTGCATAAGTGATTTCAAAATCATAAAAGATATTCTAAAATCTCCCAAGGAGATTTCTAAGAAGATAGCTTTTTTCAGTGTTCATTTCATTTACTAAAAAGAATTATAGAAATAGTTTTTCATTGTACCTGAATTCAACCTTGTGATTCTAGACATGTAGAAATGTAGTTTATATTATAGATTTGTTTAGTGTAATAGCAAAAATCATGACAAAATTAGTTGGACTTTTAAAAGTCTCATATAATATAAACTCTAATAGTTTATATTAAATTTTATAACTTTAAAAAATAAACACAAGTAACTTAACTTTTGTGGAGATACATGGTTATTCAAAAATAAATTTAGATCATCCTGACTAGGGTAATAACATCCACATTAACCAGCTTCTCATCTGTCTTAATTCCCAGATATACAAATGAAAGAATAATGTGAAACCCAAAATTACGTTGATCTTATATTTTGTAGCTTGTCCCAAGAACAGGAGTTATCTCAGCAATTTATGACCAAGTCATATGACATTTGAATAGTGTGTTTATGAAAACACATTCTAGTTGATTATTTGCCTGTTTGGATCCCTTACAACTGGATATTTCTCCCCACAAATGAGGTAGTCAACCATTAGGATTTCATATAGATGGAAGACACATAAAATATACGCAAAATGAGGAATTTTTCAGCTAGTCAGTAATCAAAAATAAAGCTATTCATTGTTCACCTTTCCTCAGAATGTTATGTGTTCATTCATCATCTTGGATCCTTTTTTTTTTTTTTTTTTTTGAGAGAAATCAGAGGGGGTCAAGGTTAATGTAGTTATATGATCTCTCATATTTGGGAGCATTATATTCTTTTGTTCTGAAACTTTGTTATAATACTTGCTCATTGGAGGAGGAAGAGGAAGAGCATGGGGGTTCATGAGTATATTAAACTTTTCATGAGTATATTAAACAAGTTCATCAGAACTTGTATCATTTAGTCCAGTGAGTTAAACTGTCCTTCATTAATGAAATCATAGTGAATCATTAAGGCATATTTTAGAGTAAGCTTTTTTCCCCCAGAGCAATAGTTTAAATTTAATGTTCTGTCGCCTTCTTTAATTTTGTTTTCCATGGTAAATGTAAGAATTTTAAATTAATTGAAAAAAAAAACCAAAAGAATTCTGTTAAAAAGATATTGTTTTAAGGAATGTGTCATTGATTATATACAAATTAAAATAAAGAAAAAATATATTCTAAAACATTATCATAAAGTTTATATTAGACTATATGTTTGGTTTATTAACTTAATATGTTTTTATGAAATAATTTTTTCTTATTCCTAATAATGAATGAAGTCATGGTTTCATTAACCTTTTTACTTCACTTGAAGTAGATGTTAATTATGTTTTAAAAATACATCTTACTTATACTTCTGTAGTTTAACTAAATAAAAATTAAGGAACATGATTATATGAAAATTTTAAAATAGAAAATAATGTAAACACTGAAAATTTATTCTAGATCTGTGATTATAATTTTGTATAATATAGTTGATAACATTTGACATTGTTTTGAGATTTTTAATGTTTAATAATGGCATGGAGATATTTTGGTAGGACCAATTTTATTTACAAAATTTAAATATTGGTTCACATTAGTTTTTAAATGATAAATTTTACTTTACATAGAGAAAAAATAGGCACTCCCATGGTTAAGAGAATTATAATACATTCTAATGGTAAAAGGTGATGGTATCAAATAGCATCATTTATTTTATAGTAGATGACAAAGAAATGTGTAAAATTTAACAAAATTTTGATTGTATTAGATCACTCCTACAATTAGTTAAAAATTCTGTTGTTTTCCTGTTGACATAAAATAATAGTCCAAGGATACATATATTTATCACTGTGGAGTATTCACATTTGGGAATCCTTAAGTGATTGCTACCAGCCTATAACTTAGTTGATAAGTCTTGGATAATTTTTTGGTTTAATCGCATTTATGTGACTCACTCAGAGTCACAGAACTAGTAAGTGCCAGAGGTGAAATATGAACCAGTTTTTCTGTCTCAAGCCTATTACTTTACCATGTCTTCTACCTGCTTAATTTTTTATTTTTTTCTAATGGGATATTTATAAAGAAAAACATTAATAATAAAGATGGTTAAAACGGATATATTTTCTAGTCACTCCTGTGCCTTATTTTGGATTAGAATATTCTCTGAAAGACAAAGGAGTATAATTTTATCTACTTAACTAGAATTATTGTGATGCTTTGGGGGAGAGGGAGGAGGAGAGAGGAGTACTAATACTAAGTAAATCCTATGATATTTCTCTTACTTTAAAATCTGCTAAAACAAAAAAAGAATCAAATAGCCTATTGTTCTTTCTATAAATACAGGATTTTTGAATATCATTATACCATTTTAAATGTGAGATTCTAAACATTTTTACAAATAGCTAATAAATGGTGGCTTTTTATGTGAATCATCTGTTTTGATAAATACAAAACTTTAAGAAAAATACTCCTTAATTAAAATAACAAATTAATCATATCAGAATATAAAAATTCCATCAACAAGCAAGTTCTTATAAAAGCCTATTTCAACATAGGGAAATAATCTATTAAGGGTTTTAAGTACAGACAAGAATTGCCTTGTGGAAGACTGAAGTTTGTACTTTTGTGTGCATGTTGTCTTCCCAGCTTTCACCGTAGATGAACCAAAGGGAGTTCCTACTCTTTTTTCCCCCCTTCTTTCATTTCATGACCTCCACATTCTTGCTTTCTCAACCAGTTTCTCTCACTGCCCCATAGAATTCTTTGTGCTTATTCCCACAGCTCTTTAAAGAAATTACAGGTTCTCATGGGGCCTCCCATGAGGACCTACATGAAGTAGAACAATGGCTGACAGAAGGGTCCACTGTTGTGGGTAGTATCATTGACAAGTGACTGATAAAATCCATTTCAAGAGAAAGATTGGTGGCAGGAAGAATTTGAGGTCAGAACTCCTCTAGACAATTATTGTCCAAGACAGCACTGGTAAATGATAATGGGTGGTGGTGGTAATGACCACTGAGACTCAGAATGTTATAAATTGTCTAGTAGTTTCCTTAAATGAGATAGTATGGTTCTTTTAAATGGAGATTAATATAGCTGTTCAAAGTAAATTAAACCTTTCGTTTTTGAAAACCTGCTAGTAATATTTATATATGTAATTTCTACTTTCTTCTTAAAAGTATGGTTAATCGCTGTAGTGAGACTACAAAACTTTTTTATTTTAAAAAGGTAATATTTATTTTGTGAACTCTGGTAGAAAGAGGATAGCAACTTAAATCACTTAACAAATTTTATTCATCCAGGCTGGGTTGTTCACACCGAGGGATAATGTAGTCATGAAACTATCCCTTTTGCACAAAAGTAATTTTAAAAGATCATTGGGGGCCTGTTTGTTGAACCCAAACTTCGAGTCCAAAATTTTAGGTCAGTGCTTCGTTGTGATCTGGGGAGAAAGTCATAATGGTTGGCTTCTAAGGTCAGGGAGTTAGTTCTTTACTTCAAATGACAAAGTTGGTCAGATGTTGATGGATAACAATTTCCTTTAAAGTTTTTGTTTCTCAGCCAAGCTATGCTGTTAATTTTATCATGTATGTTTGTTCTCACTGTGCCTCTCCTTCCTGAAAGCAAAATTGTAAAATCACAGTTCTTTAACTTGAACAATCAGGTGACTGACGTTATTTTACCATACTTCTTCTGTTTTTAGAATAATATATAAATGTTCCATGTGTGACACTGTGTTTACTCTGCAAACCTTGCTGTATCGCCACTTTGACCAACACATTGAAAACCAGAAGGTGTCTGTTTTCAAGTGTCCAGACTGTTCTCTTTTATATGCACAGAAGCAGCTTATGATGGACCATATCAAGGTGTGTGTGCATCTATCAACTCCTATCCTTTAAATTAATTGGCAGATACATTCTTTGGTTATAGTTTGAGGCTATAAATTGTTTGAAAGCATGCACTATCAAGGATATTCATGGATGCAAGGGATTAAGTTACTCAGGAGTAACCTGTAGTAATCACTTGAAATATAAAATGTTAGGCTTTTTTATATTGAGTAGTCAGTAGATAACCCAAATTTCAGCAAAAATAAAATAGTAAATTATAATTCTATAAAATGACTTTTTAAAAACACAGTTATTCATCTTAGTGGAAATTCCGATTCTGACTATTATTGACATTTACTGAGGAGTGGCAATTCACTGTTTCTATGAACATCAAAGAAGGATGAACTGTACCTACCTTACGGTTTCATGAGTTAATAAATTTGTAAAGAAAACACTGATATGGATGTGAGTATGTATATATGTAGAAAAATGAAAAATTATTTTGATAATTACCTAAGTTGTTAAATTCTCATTGTAGTATTATTCATCCCTTGATTTTTTTAGGTTCTTTCTTTGAAGCCTGCAAATAAACTGGCCAATAAATGACCTATTTGGACATTTCAAAAAAGGTACAGGCATCTAAATGCACTTGGAGTTATTTAGACTTTCCCCAAAAGGCCAGTGTTTTAGTTCTAACCTTTTCAATGACCAGTCTGACTGATAAAGCAGTCTTGTTCCTTGTGTGATTAGGCAATGATACCTTTTATTGGGTGCTCAGAAATACTAAAAGTACCTTTTTTTCTCCAAAAGAAAAATATGTAGTCCTAAATTTCTATATAATGAAGGTCTTATCTCTTTAAAAAAAAAGAGAGAGAGAGAGAACTTTTCATTTTAATTCCAGTAGGATGTTGTAGTTGGATATTAGATAAAATTTTGTAATTTCAGGAAGGTCACTTCTAAAATCAAATGAGATCCCTGATTTATTCTAGGGTTTTGTCACTAAATGAATAGATATTTAGCCTTTGAAGCTCTCTTTTTTGAATATGACTGAATAGTACATCTTAGAGGTTAGGCAGTTGTTTCACAAAAACCTATGAGCCTAATCATGCATTTCTGAGATTGTAGTGTGTCTTTGAATAGAGATTTGTTTTGGGAGGACAAAATGTGAATAGAGTCAATTAAAGATTCCAAATCTTCACTTTTTATTCACTAAAAAATCATTTTTTCAAGAGAACCATATACTTAGGAAAAATTCTTTTATAGAAATCTTAAAGAGGGAAATAAAAACCATTGCTACTGCATATTTTAATATTTTTAAAATTGGGGGAAATTCCAGGGAGATATTTTTTGAGAGAGTTTTAAATGTATTTTTAGAAGACATTTTAAAATCTGTACATTGGGTCTTCAGTGTTATGGTTAAGGTCTTTGTTGTATTCATTGTGAATCTGGAGGTATGAGTATGAGTTTCAAGGAAACAGAGCTTGAAAAAAAGTGGTAAAATCCACAAGGATGGATTATATTTTAATTTGTTTAATTTGTCACAAAGGTACAGAATACAGAAACAATAAAGATATTCTCTCACCATTCTCATTTCATGTATATTCCGTACTACTGTGTTTATTTTGGAGAGAAGATAGGAAAATATATACTATATTTATTTTGAGGATAGGAAAAGAGCTAAGATTTCTAGAGAAGTACATAGATACTACCTCTTGCAACCATTAAAAATAGATGTAACATCACATGTCATTTCACTTAATTGCTACCAGAAATTTCTTTACCTCTGTAGTTCCTTACACAAAAGAAATTAATCAGGAATAAAAGAGAGGGGAAGTATGTCTTTTTCTCTTCACTTAAGCATTCCAAAATAGAACTGCAAGATAGATCTTTGTTAGTCTATTAATCCAAAATTCCTTCATATCTTTTATCTATTCATATGACAAGTCTTCTAATACATTTTCAACTCTTGCATCCCTATTTTGTCACATACATTTTAAAATCATACTGCTACAATTATTACTTTTGTAGCAACTAAGGAAAAGTCAAATTTAAATGTATTTGGTTGAAATTGTACATAAAAACAATTGTTACTAATGAATAATATTTTTGTTAATACATAAAATTGTCAAATGTTGGAAAGTATAATCATTTTCCCCTTCATACATGTCCTTCTCTTCTCCCATATCAGAATTTTTCATTTATTTTCTTTAGATATTATGTTATAAAGTTATAGTTTGTATTATGTATATCAGCTTTTTATCCACTTTTCCTATTTTCACATTAGTATGATTTTTAGGAGCATTTTTATTGTTGTTGTTTTCTTTTTTGTTTTAAATGACTTAAAAGACATCTTGGACTTTGAAGTAAGTTTGCATTGAGTTTTGATTTTGAAGATGTATGGCTTATTCAAAAACCAATGGAATAGGACTTTCATTTTAAAAAATTTAGTACATACATAGCTTTTGGATGTCACCCATTTTTCTTCCCCCAATTCTCCACAAAGGATCATGGTATGAAATTTTAATTCAGACAGTTTTCTTTGTCAGATTGTTAGTAATTATTTTAATCAATGAAACTGTTGGAGGCAAGAAAGTTAAATAATCTCACTCTTAAAGGTACTATTAATAGGGGAAAAGTTAGGTATGTGCTCTTTGCCTGAAGAGCATTCTACTATGGCACAAGGTAGGGGCATTTTCTAGTAAAATTCATTGAAATAGTTAACCTCTATGGTCTTACAGCAGAAATTTTAAATAAGAAAATAAGAAGCATATAGTACAGGAAGAGGACCATGTTCATTATAGTCTTGCTCTGGGCAAGTGCTTCTTGTCAGACTGTAATTAGACTTAAAGCAGAATTGAAAAATATGTCTTAAGTAGTTTACATAAATGCAAATTTTTATGTCACTGAAATTAAATATATATATATGTAATGTAGTGTTTTGTCTGTATAACTTATATTTGAGTATAAAATTTCAGTGACATAAAAGACTTGGTTTTATGTTAACTATTTTAGAGACATTATCATAGCTTTCCTCTAAGTCTAAAGTAGTCATAGCAAACTTAGAAGATTTATATTACTAGAGGCACCTATTCAGAGAGGGGTTATTCATTAAAACTCAAAATTATTCTCCTCCTGTCTTTTGTACCTTTCCTTTTCTTGTTTTTAACAGCTTTGAAAACAATAGATTTCGAGCCTAATAACCTTTGGAGTAAAAACTCAATTCATTTGTTTCCCGGAGAATTTGAATTTCTATATGGAAACTTACATTTGCACTTTCTAAGAAGAAAAAGTTTACTAAAAGTGAATTAATCAGTTTAGAATTTTTTTATGTGCAAGACATAGTGCTAGGGATTGTAATTTTGCTTACATAGACACCTAAGTGTGGTTGATTGAGTGACTTGGAGTCAAAAATATTTGTGTTTAAGTCACATATCAAACACATACTAGCTTTGTAACTCTGAACAAGTCATTTAATCTTTCTTTTAATGCTCTGAAGATTTCTTTAAAATTATAAATTACTAATGTTTAGTCCATCTGTATCAGTGGAAGGAATTTACAAACCAGGAGCTTACCACACCAGTGAAATCACATGTCCAGACTAAAAAAAACCTTAATAAGAACAATAACGAAATAAGATCAGGGAGGAAAAAGATTTAAAATTCCAAGAAAGGAAACCATTTTATGCAATTGTGAGATTTTAGAGACATCAAAATAGGTCTGGAGAAGATCCTGTTATGCCAGAAATTGAAATTAATTAAACTACTCCTCTCTATCACTAGCTTGAATCATTTAGGTATACCATGGCTTTTAGTAATCTCCCTCTCCTTTTTCAAAAAAAGAAAACTGCCCCATATTGGTAGAAAGAGTAACAAGATTAAGTTTGGACCGGATATGTTTTTTTAATTACAAAACTATTTTTGATTATATGGAATTACAATATGTATTTTGTAGCAGCCTTCAAAGTATTCCTTTGTACCCCTTTTTTTGGGCTGCAAATTATTTTTTAAAGATGAAGTTTTCACATTTTAGTTTTAAATCATAATATAAAGGATTGTTTTTAAGAAATGTTCTTTATAAACTTACAACAAGCTGATAATGGATTATTGTATACTTTTTAAAAAGTTTTATACTTTAGTGATGTGATTTCTAATTTTTTCCCCCTATGTAGTCTATGCATGGAACATTGAAAAGTATTGAGGGGCCTCCAAACTTGGGAATAAACTTGCCCTTTAGCGTTAAGCCTACAACTCAAAATTCAGCCAGCCATAACAAAGAGGACCCGAAATCCATCAATGGGAAAGAGAAGCTTGAAAAGAAATTGCCATCGCCTGTGAAAAAAGTAGCTGAATCCAAGAAAGTAGCCAATCCTGGATGGACATGCTGGGAGTGTGACCGCTTATTCACTCAGAGAGATGTTTACATAACCCACATGAGGAAAGAACATGGTAAAGTAAGTAAAATGATACAATTTATTTTACCTTTAAAATGGAAAGAGTGTTGGAACAGAAATCAGGAGAGGAGAACTTGTATTGCTCTTTTCTAATTAGCTCTAGCTCTGAGATCTTGAGCAAATCACTGAAGTTGTTAGACTAGATGAATGTGAGGCTTTTTGATTTACAATTTTCTTTGAGTCCACAGTTTGGGGTTGTTGTTTTTTTTCTTTGAGCATTGAGAACCTAATATTTTTTTAGCTGAAGAAGTTGAGAATAAAGAAAGAAATTCTGAGACATAGTGAAACAGAGAAGAGATGATAATTTAGTTCTTAATCTTGGAATTTGTCTTTTCTTTTATATGAGGAATCAAAGAAGAAAATGAATTGATTACAATACACAAAACTAGTTTATTTTTTAAGAGGCAGATAAAATTAATTTTAAATGAGGTCAGCCGTTAATGTTAACAACATAAAATTTTCCCTTTCAGTAAAAGAATCAAATTTAAAAATATTTCTATAATATGGAAAAAATTTTTAGAAGAAATAGCATGGATGAGGGGGAAGGGAGAAAGGAAATGGAGAGAGTGGGGAGGAAAATAAGTGGAAAAAAGAGAAAAAATCTGTGGGAGAAAGTACAAGAAGAAGAAAAGAAACAGTGAGAGAGGACACATATATTTCCTTGCTATCACTTTTTTAAATTGTGTGATCCCAACCAATGAATTTCCACATTTTAGCTATGGAAACTTGTCCAATATTCCAATAGTCTCCCCCTCTAAGTCTTTCCATATTAGTAGGCTCCCAAAGCTGCCCTATTATTTTAATATCTGTTGCTTTTGATTTCATGACTGATGCACCCACTTTTCCACTTATACAGTTTCTAGATATCTTTAATGTCATTTGTTCTGTGGAAATCATCATTTGTATTATGATGCAGCTTAATCTTACTGCTCAAATGTATTGCCAAGGTTTCTTTGTATCACATGAAATTTGGATTCTTTAGAGATTATTGTGTTCCTTGATTTATTGCTCAGTAGCATCACTTGAAGAATATTGTATTAAAATAAAAGTTTTCGTGTCATTGACAATTGGGGACCATTGAAAATAAACCACCGTTTCAAAAATTCAATCTAGTTCCACTTAATTTTTTTCTGTTTCAATGCTAGGCTAATTTGGTGTTTTATGTTACATAAACTAGACTAACTCAGTCGTTTATTTATAAAAAATTATATGAGATAGCCTACAAAAGGCATTCTTGATTTATATATATATATATATATATATATATATACATATATATATATATATATGTATATATATATATATATATATGTTTTCCTCTGTGGATAATTAGTCTGATTTTTTTTGAGTGGTTCTGAAACTTATGAAGAAGGCCCTAAAGTATCATGTGCAAACAGTAACATCTGGAAGTCCTCAATATCTGTAGCAAAGCATTTTTCCATTTGGATTTTGCAAAAGATATTCTTTAAGGCATTGATAAATTACTTTCATGGAGTGTCCTTTCCTGTTTTATGCATTTCTTGATAAAGATATGCATAGGATCATTGAGGAAAACTGTTTTCGTTTTCTTCCAAGATATTAGAAATATCTTCGAGCTCTAGATTGATGAAAGTATTATTGAATCAAATGTTTTATATTATATTCACACAGTTGGATCTTGCATTCGTCACAATTTTCTGTCAATTATGTGTTTATAAAAGCAATATCTGATATAGAAAACCATGAAAGCCTTTTTATTTCACATATTTTCATCAAGGAAACTAGATATGCATGTGCATTGTATTTTTCCTAAGATTTTATAGAGATGAGATTGTGTTACATTTTAATGATTATTAATGTCATCTTGATTATTTTTTCTAATGATCCAGTGTCTATATTCCAACCCCACCATTTGATATTTTAGTATCTTCAAGTTTTTCTGATATATTTTAAATAAATATTTCAGTGCTTTCAAAATTATGTTTTCCAGCAGCATATACATCTTGTGTGGTCTTGATCAGATCCAGTCATTCTTCCATTTTTTAAAGTATCATTTGTACTTCATTCACATATGTTGCATATGTGTGTATATCTGTGTGTGTGTAAACACATATAAACACATTTGTATACACAAATACATTAATACATACAGACTCCAAGTGTGATTCCTTGTCATCAAAATTATGAAAACACATTGTTAAAGACTATCACATATTTTGCATTTTGTGATTATTTGTTGCTTACCTTATATTTTCATCTTTATGTATTCTTACAATGATTAGATTTTATTGCATTTCACACCAAGTTTTTGGCAAATTTATTTTCCTCTTAATTGCTCTTTATTGTTTTGTGAGCTGATTCTTTTTGATCTTCCAATATCTTTCTCTTCACATTTTGTTTTGTAGTTTTGCTCATAAAGTTTCTGATTTTCCCTTGGCAGATAGATTCCTAAATATTTTATACAATCAGTAGTTACTTTAAATGGAATTTCTTTTTGTAACTCTAACTGTTGGGTTTTGTTAGTGATATATAAGAATGCTGATGACTTATGTGGGTTTATTTTTCTCTTCACATTTTGCAAATAGGTTTATATATTGAACTGGTATTATCCTTGATATCTAAATCTCTGCTTGGCAAAGTGATAAGATGCTTGTTATTGGAGGTGTTTTGGCCATTCTTCTAATCTCCTTGATGTGGCATTTGTTGTTAAACTTCTAAAGAAAATGGTGATTATCATTTAATATCAATGCAGTTTCTCAATTCTTTTTATTTTTTGCAACAGTAACTTATTTGAATAAAATAATGATTGTGTGCAATACTTTCCCCCATCTTTATACTTTTTTTCTGATATGGTATTGATTTTAACATTTGCTTTAGTTAATTGAAGGAATACCTGCACATAGAAAACTAGTTCTGAAATCATTTTCACATTATAAATTAATTACTTCTAGTCTCTTAAGATAGTTTTCATTTTTTGACATTTTTAATTTAGATATGGAAAGATCTAACGCTTTCCAGTTATTCTTGAAGAAAGTATTCAACATATATAGTCATAAGATGTTTGTGTACTCTTTGTTATTTTTCATTTGACTCTGATCACATTTTTCAACATACTTTTTTGTCACCCTATCTTGATAATCATCGAATATCAATACATATGACTGGTTTAGATATTCTTATCAACTTGTAAGTTTTGTTGTTGTAAGTTGTTTTGTTTTGTTTTTTGGGTTGAGGAGGGTTTGAATTTCACCTCAATTCTGATTCAATATGGAATAAAAAGAGATATCTGGTAGATTTAAAAATCAAAGGATCTAGATTCAGATATATTGTTACTTATTAGTTGTTCAGAAAAATATCTTAATCTCTTAGTAATTCAAGTCATTAGACATGAATTTTCTCCTGTCACTATACCTTTGTACTATTTATGAGATGCATTTTAAAAAATTAAGCATGACATTGCTTACTTTTAGAATTTAGAATCTAGTGATGCATGCACAATAACTATAATATAATAATAGTATGAGGTGAGTGTTGAAAAGGACATACAGAGTTGTACTATATGAGATCTGAGAGGAAAAGTGATGATTGAATGAAGAATTCCTGGAAGGGCTGGCATTTGAGGTGGACTTTAAAGAGTAGGTAAAAATTCAATAGCTGAATGAAGCTTTTGAGAGATTTTAGGGATAAGGAGTAGCACAGAGTCATGGAGGACTATGGGTCTGGGAGTAAATAAGGAAAATGACAAATTTACAGATTTGTCTGGAGTAAAAAGTATATGGAGAAAATCCATATTATATTTGTTTAAAAAGTTAACAATTTTTAAAATCAAGTTATAAAACAGAAAATACCTTTTTTCTTAAAACTAGTATAAATTATTTTAAAATACTTTTCAAGATTAAAAATAAATTGGATCAGTAAGAATTATAGATATAAACAATTAATATTGAAGGAGTAATTTGAAAAGTTCCTGATTTTTAATTAATTCTTATGTAATTGTAATTTAGCATGGATATCATAATGTATATGTTTTTACCTGCATGTGTCACTGTATATGCAAGTATGAATGACAATGAAATCAGAGAGAAAACATGTATGGTATAGAATTTGGAACTGAGAATTGAAAGGTGAAGTCATGCCTTCTAGAATGGTGGTTTAATTTTACTTATAGTGGTTTTCTATTCACTGATATTAGATGCTTCATTGATTACCATAATTATTATTAAACCTGGACAGTTATAATATAATAAATTGTCTTGTTTTATTGTTGTCTCCCATACCAAGATTATTAGTTGTGAAGTTGTGTTTTACAATAATTTCATTTTTAAATATTTAATGGGTTTTTTTCAAGTTCAGATTTTTACATTGAATTTACTGTCAACAATTTTATTTGTTGCTTAGCTAAGCTATTTTGCGTCTATGCTTATTGATTTCCAAACATTTTCAATGATCTTACACTTAAATTCATTTTAGATGTTTTCCATGCATATTTTTTCTGTAAGTACTAATGAATTTTTGTATTGAATCAAATGTTTTTCTTTTTGACAAATTTTCCATTATTATTGATAAAGATTGAACCCCTTCAAAACATTTAAGTGTATACATTTCATTATCAAAAGTGAAGAGACATTACAATAGTCATGTTTTTCTAAATACTGGCTTTCATTTCTCATGATCTCAGGGATTTACAAAATGACAGATGACAATTTTAGATAAGAATTTCCATGGATAGAAATAAATATGGCCATTTTTACTGAAAGTTTGGTGTGATGGATAAAATAAACTGGCTTTTGGTCAAAGCTTTTATTTCAAAGTATTTTACTTACTAATGCGTGCATTTCACCAATGTGAAAATTTTCACCTGTAGAATACCACGTGAGGTAGTGACCAGTACATTTAAGGGAGAGTTGCTATTTTCAGAAAAAATAATTTTTGAGAAATTTCTGGAAATTTTTCAGGGTTTAAGTGAATTTCAGTAGTTACTTCCTATTCAGTCATAAGATCTTTGAATGGTTTTATAGTAATATTTTAAATTCATTTGACATTCACTATTAATTGAATTAATTATTCATCCCTTCCCTTTCATGTTTACCCTTCCTACTCAAAGCCGTGATGGACATCTTCTTCCTAACTCCTCATCAGCCTATCATTCTTTTATAAAAGCAATTAAATAAATAAAAAATCTGTCTTTTAAAAAAAATATTTTAAAAGCAACTTTGAAGTTTAGCTATGAAGAAATATTGTTGAGCCATTTTCTCTGCCTTGCACATGCTCTATGTTCTTTTTTTTTTTTTTTAATAAACAATTTATTGAGTCCTCCTTGGTTTTTTTTTTTAAACTTTTCACTCTGAAATCAGAAAAAAAAATTCTTAAAAAAATAACCCAAACTGCAGCAATTACTTAGGAATTAAAGTTATTGTGGAGACAGTGCTTTAAGAAGCAGAGGAAAAAAATTAAATATGACTCAGAAGTAATCAGAAATGAGGGTCTTTTTCATGGTCATGTTCTCTTTAATTCATGAATGACCAGTGCATGATTTGGCAAAATGCAATAGCAGAAGCTATAAAGGCACCAGAACAATATAAGATATGTCTTTTTTCTTGAGCTGTGATGAGAGGGAGACAGAAGGAATGATAAGTTAGAAATTGTAAAAGAGTCTCTTTCTCAGGGAGTATAATTAAGAGAGGGATGGGATTCCAAGGGAAAAATATATAAAAACTAGTTTAGGAACAGAGTAGTTCTTTGCCTCCCTGTTACAGATCACAAACTAGCAGTGATAGAGGTGCTTCTCTTAATTGGACATGTACAAGTGAGTCTTCTCATTTTCAACCAGATAGTTTTGATAGCTTGCTGATAAGTTAATTACTTTTTCTTTTTTTTCTAATCATGTAAATTTCTTTTTTCTTTTTTCTTTTTGTCTCCCCTCCCTTACCACACTCTAGAAATGGCTACCATTAGACAAAAATAATCTATATGTAAATTTATTCTATACATCTTACATATCATTTTTTTTCTAGATGCAAATAGCATCCTTCTTTATATATCTTTGTAATTAACTTGGGCATTTATAATAGTCTCTTCTCAATCACTTTTATCTGAGAGGTTATGTTTCTTTTGAGACTGGTTTTTAACAGGATTCTATGCAAAAAACTTTGTTTCTCTAACATTTTCAGTAACCCAAATTACCACATGACTTACATTAGAAACTTTTTATCATCCATAACCATGCTAATCCCATGACCTCAAACTCTAGAAAATGATTTTCCTTAGCATTGTAAGTATTGTTAGACAAATGTCTGTCTTTCTGTTCACCTCATACATATTCTTCATTCTCAACATAAATTCTGGTTATTACATCCCTCCTCTGGTCTCATTTAAGATTCTCTTTTTGACATTAAATCATTGCTTCTTTAAAACATAAATGAGAAAAGAGAAAAATGGAGATAGGTGAAAAACACAGAGACAAAATTAGATTCAGATCAGTTCAAAATCCATATGATTAATCAATTCAACTCTACATTTGTCTCCTCCCTTTTAAACACTTGCTGCTTTGTCTTAATACAATTTATATCCTGCAAATACTTATTCCTGGGCCACTACTACTTGCTTGCTATCTCCACTCCAATTACCAAACTACTTAATGCTCCTGAGGGAAATTCCAAAATAATGACAATTAATTTTATTAAAAATAGCACCAAATTATAATTTCAACAGTAATAGAGTGGCAATTTTCCCACATTCCTGACAACATTGAATTTTTTTTTTTTCACTTTAAATTATTTTTTGGAACATGCCAGATAATGACATGATGATCTGAAAAGTTATTTTAAATTTAATTTCTCTTATTAGTTTGGAAACTTTTTTTTTCAAGATAGTACAGTTTGTGTTTCTACTTCTCATAAATGATTTCTATTCTTTGCTATCCATTGAGGATTGGACATTAAAACTTACACTTTTGTAGCAGTTTCATAAAAGAATCTGGATTTCAGACTTTTGCCAACTGTATTTCCTGCCAAAAATCTTAAACTTTCACTTTTTAAAATATATTTTTGTTGTGCAGAATTTAAAAAATGCTAATATAGTGGAATCCATCTTCTAGTAATGTTTCCATTTATTTGATTGACTTAAAAATGTATCTCTTCTTCAAGTGTGATAAATATCCTTTTTAACTTTTTTCCTGATTTAGAAAAATGTTTAATTACCAGAGTCAGAGGACATAATTCCTTCTCTTGTTAGTATTTTTCCTGTTAATTTATCTGCTTATGTTCAAAATCTTAAAATTCTTCTTCCTGAAATTTCTGGTATTTTCAGGAACACCTCCTCTTTGCCCCCATTTTATTTTTCTTATTCACATCCTGACTCTCTCCCCTCTGATTTTGATTTCCTTTAGGGCTGTATTTTAAAATGGCTTGACTTTTCCAACACTGGACAATTCACATTTCATCAGCCTACCTCTCTCCCACATTGACTTTTGGATATTCTGAACTGACCTCAGCTGAATGCTTCTGCTCTTTACCTCAAGCTTGGTGAATTAGTACACAGCTCAGTGTTCTGTCCTGGTGATCTGTCCCATTCCCTCTGTTCCTCAATTCTCTGGCATAGCACTGGCAATTCAGAGCCTATTTTTTCTGGCATTGATAGTTCAGAACTTTACTGCAATGTTCTGGGTTACAAAATCCTGGCTGGTTTTTGCTCCCTAAGGGCAGTGACCAAGTTGACTGTTGAGGTTTAAGGAAACTTCTGCAACCTTGGAACAGGACTATCCATGGAATTGGAAAGGGAGGAAGGACTGAGACATAGATGGTGGTTTTTGATGTAAGTCTGTATTGTGTTCTTGAGTCTGCTAGTGCAGTCTTGCTGCTGATAAAGTGGGAACTAGACGAGGGGGTGCTAAGTGAGCTCAAAATCAGTGGACATCATATCTCAAATTTGGGGAGATTGGTTTCTGGGTGTCCTAGACCAAGAAAAGCAACTGAAGTTGCTTAATTCTGGGTACATAATTCTTACTTTGGAGAAGTTTCAGAGGTTTTAGGGATCAGAGAAAATGTTTAGTCTGCAATCTCTTTTGCTAATATGACCCAGGAGTTAGTATTCTCTTTAGTATCATATGAGATTTATAAAAGAATATGTGAAGAACTGACACTTTTATTATAGTAGATTGTCTTAAGGGTGTACAGGGGACATCCCTATACTAGTTTGCTTCTTCCTTAATGATTTAAAAAAAAAAAACTATTTTAAAGTCACATTTTGTGTCTTCATAAATAATTACCAACATATCTTGTTTTTGTATTTGATTTTTTTCTGATTGTTTTTATAACTGGATTTCTGCTTTAAAGTTCAACCCAATATATTATTTAGGTGAATATAATATTGAATTCTTAATGACTAGGCAGCCAAGATTATAACAAACTTGCAAGGCTTTAAGTATGGACCCACTGATGGACTAGATTTCTGTCACCTGAGAAATATCCTGCCTAAATTTGGAGAGGTTTAGCATCATTTTGGTAGGTCATTAATTTTTTTGATTATAGCCTCTTTTTAGAACCATCTAAATAATTTGTAGTGGGATTATAATCTACATTGTTGAAAGCAGTGTCGACAGTAATTATAAATTAGAGACCTTTACGGTATTAAAATATTTATAAATATTGCCTTTTTTTTTTTCTTAATTCTTGTTCTTTTTTTAAAGTAACATGTAAAAACAAATGATGTTCATGAATTTGTCTTATAAAATTGCTTTGCTACAGTCATTTATTATTTCACTTTCTTGTCATTTGTTAACCTGGCAGCCAAAAAACAGACACATACACACACACACATACACACACACACACACACACACACATACACACACACACACATAGAGACAGAGAAAAGAAGATAATTCTACACTAATTAGACCATATTTTGGAGTTTTCTATTTAACATAATATGTTTTGGGAAGGGAATCTAAGGAAAGAGAGCCCAAAGTAGTCAAAGATGATAAGAAAATGTGTCATAAGATTCAGATTAAAGATCTGAGTATGCTTCTCTTGGAGAAAAGATTTGGGTAGAAATGGATGAACAAAAGTTTATCCATGATCTTATAAATGTGCAGACTGGCTATTGAATCCTGATACTCTGAAAAGTTCTTCAGGTTGTTCATATATTACATATATATATATATATATATATATATATATATAATATATATATATATATATATATATATATATATATATATATATATATATTTCCATTTTATAAATTCTAATTACAAGCCCTGAACAGTATAGCTACTTATTGGCTTTTATATTTGTTCCTTTTCTTTTTTTATAGCATCACACTCACCAATATATAGACATGTATTTCTACACTTATCTTCATATTTATATCTACATTTATTGTATTTATTTTGATCCATATCTATGATTTCATTGGTATAGGAACCTTCCAGTGAGGAAGATCTCTTTGCTAATTTAAGTCAGCAACCATTCTACAATTTATATTTTTAGATTTCTGCAGCACTATAAATTTAAGGGAGTTATGATAGTAACAAATAATATTAATAGTAACAATAATAGATAGCATTTATATATTATTCTAAAGGTTTGGAAGGTGTTGTGCATACATTTCCTTTGACCTCACACCAATTCTGAGAAATAGGTGCTATCATTATTCACCTTTTACAAGTGAGAAACTGAGGCACAGAGAGTTAAGTAACATGATAGTCACACAACTGTTAAGAGTTTGGGGCAGTGTTTGAATTCGGGTCTCCCTGACTCCAGGTCTAGCACTCTAACCACTCTTCAAGCTAGGAATGTGTCAGGCTTGAACTTAAATTATTCACACTCTAAGGCCAACCTTTGAATATCCTACTAGAAGAAAAAGGGGAGATCTTACAATCTGGCAGAAATAAAGTAGGAGTTGTCCCTATTTTGGCAGATTTTAATTTACCTTAATTTACTTAGATTTCATGAAGTATTGCTGTATTTCAGATTTGATTAGAAAGCTAACTATCAAACAGAAGTTATGAAAAAGAAGCAAAACACCAACCTTCTAACAAGTAAAGAATGTGAGAAATTTTTCAAAAAACAGCAAGAACTTTATGTACTGATAACAAATGAGATTATACTATAATCTTAGAGATAAGTAGTGATATAAAAATTCTTTTGAAGGCTTAGATTTTATTTAGTCAAAAAATGAGTTGTTCCTTAAGATTTTTCAGATTAACATTTCATATTTATGTTTCTTAAGTTTTTAAGTCTTTAATAAATATATTTTTAAAAATTTTATATTACAATCCTACTTTATTTGAAAGTTTTATCTGATTATATTATAGGAAAGCAAATATGGTGAGGGAGGAATAGGTAAGTAGGTTTCTAGAATAAAAAAAGACAAATGGGAACAAAAGGATTTGTGTGGGTATGAGAAACAAAAATAGAACATTAAAGCTGAGGGTATTTCACTCAAAATCCTAAGTTGGAATTGTTTTTCTTTCTATTTCTAAACTGTCAATGAATTACTTGTGATTCTATCTTTCTGGGGTTTTTTCCTGCCTTTTGTTTTGTTTGGGTATAAGTCTATTGTAGGTATAGTATATGTTTTTGAAACTATTTAGGCAGGATGGTCATTTATTCATACTTTGGAAATGTTTAAGTTGTAATCATTTCAATCTCATTATACATGGCTCATTCATTTAACAAATATTATAAAGTTTATGTTCTGTGTATATCACTGTAGCAAGTATTATGGTGATATAATATACAATTTCTGTCCCTAAGGGAAAAAAGGAGGGATTTGAAAGATATTGGGGCAGGAAATATAAATTCAGGAAATAGTCACACAGAGAGCAGTAGTTGGGGAATGGCTGTGATCAAGGGAGAGAGGGTAAATGATCAGAAGAGAACAGTCAATAATGCAAAACTTTCAGGAATCACCAGTGTAAGATAAGGGTCAAGAAAATTATTAGAAGTATAAACCAAGATTATGGAAGAAAATAGAAACTATGAAAAAATAGGTAACTAGTATCACATGCTGCAGAGAGATTAAAGGGATTAAATAAAGTCTGAGAAAAAGCTATTGAGCTTGGCCGTCAGTAAATTTTAATAATCTTCTCAGGAGATATGAGGCTTTCCCCTTAGAGTATGAAACTGGACCATATGAAGAAGAAATAGTCTCTGTGTCATAGAATGATGATGAAGTTACATAGATATCTCTATTCCTGGTCACAAGAAGAGGTACTTGGTGAGTCTGCTACAGGGCAGTGAGTGTACATGACCATTGTATCTGGTGCATGATGGAAATATTCATACATATGTCAGACACGGTGAGGGTGCTACTGTGAGGAAGTGCATATGCATAATAAATAATGATGTTTGTCTGAGGTTTATCATTCTCCTTAAGAAGATTTCAATACTGCAAATCAAACACAAAAAGAATATTATCCCCATAATTCTACCCCAAGATTAAGCCAGAAAAAAGTATATATAATAGTTAATTCACAGGAAACATTTGAAGGACATTATTAATGCCCTAACATGTCCCCATCTAAACATGCTGAAGATAATACTTTAGAAAAAAAGGAAATCTAGACGTCTTAATTCAGAGAGATAAATACAAATCCATTGCCATTCTTGAGATTTGATGGGATTTTATACCTTACTGGAATGAGATGAGGAAAGTTATTTATTCAATAGGATTAAAAAGGTGTGTGTGTGTGTGTGTGTGTGTGTGTTTGTGTGTGTGTGTGTGTGTGTGTATCAATCATTATGTCTCAAGAAGATAGAAATATGAAATCCAAAGGGAAAAAGCATGATGAATATCATTTGGAGAAGTAGAAAAGAAGGGGGCGGGGGGGGGGAGAGATTGTGTTGATAATTTGTCCAACCAGATAGAACAAATGGCAGTATACAGTTGGCAAAATATATTAGACATTGGAGATTTCTGCCAGAGGTTTTTTTTTTTTTAATAAATATGAAAAAGCTGAAAAAATCTTTACTTCTTGTGAATAATTTCATCATTTAGAAGGTAGAAGGGTCAATTAAGTTCAGTTCAGCAAGTGTTATTAAGTGCTTGTTATATGCAAGGCACTATACTAAGCTTTAAGGATACATTATGTTTGGTCAGAGAAACAACATATACACAGACTATACTCTATAACAACTTATTTCACTACAGGGTAGAGTGAGTTGAGGATCAATTAGTTCCTATAGTTGGTTGCACTTGAGTTGGACTTTGAATGAATGAACAAATTTACTGCACAAAGTGATGATTATTGGAATGATGTTGGTTTGGAAGGAGCTCTCTTGTGTAGTGTCACAGGGCTCTGTACTTGCCACTATTTATATTAGCATTTTTGTCATTTAGTTAAATGAACATTTTAGGGCAAATTTATCAATTTTCTAGAAGACATGAATCTTGGGAAAGATAGCTATTATGTTGAATGATTTCTTAATTTCAGTTGTATAAAGTTTACTGAGTGAATAAACCGGATTGTAATGTGTATCTCCAAATATCTTAAGAGGCTGACATAATGGAATTCATCTAAGATTAATACATTAAAGTGAAAAATCCTACATTTGGATTCCAGAAATAAATGACACAAGTTTAATAAGATTGTGACAAATGATAGTAAAATATTTCTATGAAAATGTACCGGCAGAGAAGATAGCTTTAAGAGTTTCATGTAATGTGGAAGCTGAGAATTTTCATTGAAAAAGTTACCAAGACATATATAACATCTATTTATCTTGGGTTTCCACAGGTAATTGTTATTCACCAAATTCCTGTAGGTATTATTACTCATTGTTACATTTTTATTTGATCAGTGGCCAGTTACATGGCTACAAGCTTTGCAAATATAATATATTTAAAATACATTTTGGTAAAAATCACTTGAAAGCTAGAGTGCCTGAAATCATTTTGAATTGTCTAAAATTTTCAGAAATATAAAGTGCTTGTTTTATTTTAAGACAAAAGAAGTAAAATTTTCACTGTGCTCTAGGTTCCATAGAGCCATAGGCTTTTAAGAGCACAAAAAATTCCTGAGATTCCATAATATCCTCACTAACAGCATAACACTTTTAGGTTTGTGACTATTGTTTTGTGTTCTCTGTGTTACAGCATTTGTTTATATTCTAACAAAGATAAAGAGAAACAGAGGTATCTGAAAATAACAACAAAGTTTTAGACCTAGAAAATAATTTAGGTCACCCTCCTCATTTTGCAGGTAAAGAAATGAAGGCTCACAGAAAGAAGGTAATAGAAAAACTAGATTAGAATTCAGGTCTTCTGTCTGTTCAGGTTTAATGCTTTTTCTCCAGTGTATCATTATTGCCTTTTATATCTTTCCATCATCATCCCTTTGGGGGAGTGGTGTGGGTTTTTATATCATTGGTAAGGAAACCTCCAATTAGGAAACTTCTCTTATCAATGCAGAGCAGCAATTACCCTACCATTTATACTCATACGGATTAAGTTATTTTCACTTGAGTTTTCAAAGGTATGAAAGTCATTCTTGGATTAAAATGTGTCAAAGGAACAACTGTCGTTCTTTTCAAAGGTAGAATGGAAATTAAACTTGACTACATATGTTTACTTTTGTTTTCTTAAAATTATTCCTTTGGAGAAGTTTAAACATTAATATTCATATGAAATCCAATGATTCTGTTTAAATTACACACACACACACACACACACACACACACACACACACACACAAGCCCTTTGGCAAACCATTGGCATTATCTCTTGTAGAATCAGGAGGACCTAGCTTTAAGACCTATTTTTGAAAGATAAGTTAACCTGGGCAAGTCATTTTAATTTCATATTATCCCAGAACAATGAACCTATAAATTGGAGAAGTTGTCAATCATCATTGTTAAAGGGAAATTCCTTTCTATGCACTAGTGAAACCCTAGCTGTATTCTATCTTTACTCCATCAATTTTTTATTTGGTGAGGGAAATGGAATTTTAAAATTAGTCAGATAGATTTGCTCCTAAAGGATTGCAGCCTTGAGTTAGGAGGACCTGAGTTCTAATCTAGCCTTAGATATTTATTAGCCCTGTGACCCTGGACAAGTCATTTATTTAGCCCTTTTTTCCACTCCATAAAAAAAAAATTTCCTAGAAAACCCTAATTTTCTACTCTCATGGTAAAATTTCCCGTAGCTATCAAAGACTAGACTTTTCTCTCTCCTTTCTCATCTAGGTGCATTTTATTCATTCAAGTGCCAAGTCCTACCAGGCATTTGTTAAACTCAACTCATAACACAAGGTTTCTAACTTTAAAAGTATGTTCCGGTTTTAAAAACCTGCCACTGACATTTTCCTTTCTTCTCTTTAATAAAGCAAATGAAGAAGCATCCTTGCCGCCAGTGTGACAAATCATTCAGTTCATCGCATAGCCTCTGTCGCCATAATCGAATCAAACACAAAGGCATTAGAAAAGTTTACACCTGCTCGTAAGTGATGGTTTTTAATATATTAGGTCATGAAAGAATTAAAATAGAACTTTTTGTTGGTTCTATTTCCTATTGACTTTTTTTAAAAATTAAAACTTATTGATATCTTGTTTTTACATTACCTACATTGCCTACTGGGAGGGATTTCAGAGGCCATCTATCTAACGCCTTCATTTTTGCAGATCATAAAAACATAAATTTAAAAAAGGAAGAAACTTTAGGAGCATCTAGTTCATTTCTCTCCTTATTTTATAGATGAGGAAACTGAGACCAGAGGGGTTAAGTTACTCAGTAATAAGCATTGGAGGGAGGCTATGAATCCATGCTCTTTGACACTATAGTCAAGGCTTTTTTCACTATAGCACTTTGCTTTAGAATTCATCTCATTTGATTTTTGTATAATTTTGTCACCTGATTCTTTGATATGTGGTATGACATTAAAAGACTTTTTAAGTGAAATAATCATTACAATCTTGATTGCTTTGTGCTTAATCTCGCCTAAAAAGTTCAGCATCATATGGTGATAGATTGTATTGCAGAAAATATTTCTTCAGAATAACTGCTTGGCTTTCCAGTCACTGCCAAGCTGTCACCTATAAAATCTTTATCTTAAGTGAAGCCCAATTGTTTAAAGGTTTATGTCAATAAAGACTAAGATTGTGGCTTCATTCCTTATCTGAAACATCTTTTCAGAGATGTTTAGTTCTAACCCATGCAAATCTTTTTGCTAGTTCATAGCATTGGTGACAAAGGGAATCAGTAAAAGAAACATTGAACCAACTTTATTATTTGTCTCTGGCCACTATTTTCATCTTGATAATTAAGGATAGACTGTCATATTATTATCAATAAAAATTGTTCTTGAAATAGCCTACATGTGTTGCTTTCTTAATTTTTACACAAAGTGAGTTGAAAAACTTGGTACCTTCCTTTTGGATGCTTAGAGAATTCAACAAGCACAGTACAAATAGATATTAAATACTAAGTTGCATGGTAACACTATAGGTAGAAAAGCAAGAACATATATTGAAACAGAATCATGGGAATTTCATGTTTAGACAAGGATTTGGCATATTAGAATTCCTATATCTTTTGAGGCCATTCAGGGAAATTTCATAGAGGGCCTGGGAGTTATCTGAATAAAAGGAAAAAAGAATGAGAGTTTATTTAGGCGACTACAATCTAAGAATATAGTACAACCAGAAGGTAGGCTCAAATTTGGTAGTGTGATGCTCAGAAATAGAGAGACTTCATTGAAGAATAGAAGAAGGTATGGAATTTAAGGGGATTCAGTGTGACTTTAGTGAAACGCTTTGAAATAAAATGTTAGTATTTTTGATGCAGAAGCATAAGATCATCGCTATTTAATGTATTGGAAAGCCATTGTAGAGTCACAAAACCATCCAGCAAACTCAAAATTGTCATCGTTAAAAATGATTTAACAGGAAAAAAAAAAAAAGCTGTCATCTTTTGTATTAGTGCTGGTTTCATTTGTTGCTTGTGCAGAAGGATATAGGAAGTACTTTTTACTTTTTTAGTGCCCATATACAGTTCTTCTAAGCTTTCTGGAAGGCAGCAAATCTAGTTCTGAAAAAACCCGTAGAATTTTCAGTCACCTGTTTGTCTCTTCATTGAAATACTGTTCTTGGTGTCTACATTATAATGTACAACTCTGAAGTAGCTACTGAGTTAACAAACTGTAGGATTTCCTAAGCTGTTATACAAAAAACGATGATTTCTCATCTTCAAAGAAAAAGGAAATGAAATAATATGTTTGTATGGATATCCCTTGCCTGTTACAAAATTGCTTTTTAGAGAGAGGAGGGGTAGTAAAATGGAAAAAGTACTGGACTTGAAGTCTGAAGACTTTGGGTTCATTTCCTAGCTGTGTGACTTTGAAGAAGTCACTTCATGTCAATGAGCTTCCACTTTGTAAAGTACACTATTAAATTGGAGCTTATTGTACTCTTCCTTTTATCTTTGATAACTCTCATTTAACATAGACTAATGTTTTTAATGCCTGCATTTTAACACAGTTGATTACTGAAAAACAATTTATCCTAAAATTAAAATTTTTAATATATTTATTGGATGATTTTTTTTTTTTAACAAAGAAGTGCCCATGATGCATGTTTCCAAAGATAAAGAACAGGTTTCTCTGTATTATATAGCTGGAATCACTAATTACTAGGTGATAGAAGAGCACTTTGTTTCTCTCATATTACAGCATCTCTGAAGGAATACTGTTAGAATCATTTTAAAGGGAAAAAAACTTAAATTCAAATTTTTCCTTTTTGAGAGAGTAAAGAATACAAATGCTAACTAGGAATATTTTACAATGTGCTCAAATCAAAATGAACTGAGTCTACCAAAAAAAAGTGACACCAAACAATTTAAAATGTTAAATAAAATGGAAAATAAGACAACAGGACCATGGACCTAGAGCTTCTAAGGGACCTCAAAAGCCTATCTAGCCTAGTTGCCTCATTTTAGAAATGAATAAACTGAAACCCAGGGAGGATAAATGGATTTTCGAGAGTCACCTACGTAGTGTCCTAAGTGGGATTTGAACTCACCAGTGCTCTTAAGCTGTTGCTGCTCTCCTGTGCCTTTGATCCTGGTAAGTATGAGATTGGCTTGTGAAGATCTTGAAGACCAGTTAAACATCTTTGTGGGCCTAGAGTTCTTTTGAAAATCCCTATAAGCAAAATGTGTACGTGACTTTTGTTGTTTTATGTAGGCACTGCCCAGAATCAAGGCGCACATTTACAAAACGGTTAATGCTAGAGAAACACATTCAGCTGATGCATGGGATTAAGGACCCTGATTTAAAAGAAATGACAGAATCTACCAGTGTGGAGGAAACAGAAATGAAAGAAGAGACCAAGGTAAAACACCTAAGAATTGCTCTCTTTCAGTGAATATTAGTATAGGAAGCTAGGTAGAGTTATCTCCGAATGATGATTCTAAAACAGTACAAAATAGACATTTGACAGATAATCATAGAATGTCAAAGCTGGAGGTACCCTAGAAGTCATCTAATCTCACCCCTTCGTTTGACAAACATCCTGAGAAAACCAATTAGGGAATTTGAAACCAGATCTTTGGATTCTTTTAAGTCCAGTGCTTTTTCCACTGTATAACACTGCAATGTAATGCTTATTTTTATTTATTGATTTGTTTTTATTCTGAATTCTACAAATAGAAAAAGAGATACCTTTTTCTCTATACAAAGTAGAACAGAAAGGTTATATGTGAAACTGCTATTTTTCTATTATGTATAAGCTTGCTTCTTAAACAAAGAATATAATAAACGTCAACATGTTAACATTCACACCTGTCCTACTTGTCTGTTTCTTTCTGAACTTCCTTCCGTTCTCTCCTGTGCATTTTAAATAATGCTTAAATGATCCTCTTTGATGTAATGCCTATTAAAAATTGCTTAGCTGTAACAATAACATATGAATTAGGACTTGGATATTTACTTGTGTCAGGGATTAAATACAATATCCCAGTATTTTCATATTGTTTTTCTCTTTTTTGGGCTTAGATTAGATTTACAGGTTAAATCAATATGTAGATTTTTAGTGAATGCCCTATTTCAGAGTACTGTTTTAGGTGCTGTGAGGAGTACAGAGAAAAGTATAAGATAAGTACTTAGGAAGTATAGCCAGTGAAAAAGAAGCTTTTCTTTCCTTTTCCACAATTGAATAAAGTTTTCTCACAAGACAAAAATTGGACTAGACCCATAATTGAATAGAAAGGGAACCAAGCTAGCTTTAGAATTGAGTTAAAAGATGGAGTATGATTCATTTATTTGCCACTACCACTTATTGTTCTGATCTTCCTAAGAGCTGACAACTTGAGTAGAAAAGATAAATTTTTAGAAAATTCAAAATTCAACCCTATACTTCTAGGTAATACATAACTGTGCACAACTGTCTGGATATCCCATTAGCACTTCAAATTATTGTATTCAAAATATCATTTGCCTCTCTCCTCAACTTCTTTTTATCTATTGATGTCACTATCATTCACCTGAGTCATACAGAACTTAAAATCTCTGACATTTTTTTTTCCTTCTCTTTCATCCTCCTTCCCTCTCATCTAAGTAGTTACCAATTCCTATTGATTTTGTGGCCACAATACTTCTTATACCCTTTTCCTTGTTGCAATATCTTAATTTCATACCATGTTAGTTTCAGGTTTTTACATCACCTGGACTATTTAATATCACAATATAATAGGTTCTGTCATTCAGTTGTGTCTAACTCTTCATGACCTTATTTGGGGTTTTCTTGGAAAAGATGCTAGAGTGGTTTGCTCATTTTAGAAATGAGGAAATTGAGGCAAACAGGGTTAACTGACTTATCCAGAATGATATGGATAGTAAGTGTCTGAGGCCAGACTCGAACTCAAGAAAATGAGTCTTCTTATCTACAGACCCAGTGCTCTGTGCACTATGATATCACCTTGCTGCCCTGATATAATGTGACTATGATGCCAAATGATGGTATAATACAATATAAATATTTAATCTATTTGCCTCGTTTTAGAGATGAGCAAACTGAAGGTCAGGGAACATAAATGATCATATCACAAGTGGGATTAGAATTCTGTCTTTTGACTCCAAAGTCAGTGCTCTTAGGCTTGGTAGTCACATAGCAATATAATATATCACAATATCATATATATTATAATAGCTTCCTAACTGGTTTCTACCTTTAAGGTATTGACCGCCTTTAATCTAGAATATTACTATTACACAAATTTAAGTCTGTGCTCAAATTCTGTACAAACAGCCTTGATTCTTCTTAATGCTTTGAGCAGTAGTTTTTAAACTTTTTCATCTCAGGACTCTTTTAAAAATATTTCTAAAATTACTGAGGATGCCCCCAAAAGCTTTTGTTTATATGGAGTCACAGCTATCAATATTTATTAAACTAGAAATTAAAACATTTCGGTATTGTTATGAAAATAATCTAGACTTCTGGGATCCTCTCACTCTTGGATCCTTGGGACACTTTTTGAGAACTAATGACCTAAGGACACAATAAAACTATTTACCTGTCAGTTAAAGCCCCCAAAATCTGGCTACAGGGTACCCTTTTCATAACATTTCCCTTTATATACCTTGTGATCCACCCATATTGGATTACCATCTTTTTTTTTTTTTTCAATTTTATCCTGTACCTCTCATCTCTGTGCTTTTATGTAGATCTTCCCCCACACTTGAAATATTCTTCTGCTTTACCCTCACCTGTTCAAATCCTTCTTTCTTTTAAGCTTAACTCATGTGCTAAATGAAGACTTTACTTTTCTTCTCAAAGGAAAGTAAGCTTTCTCCTAAGATATAGCTTGATTTTTGCTTGGTCACATTTCGTCTCATTTTTATTTAAAAATACATTGGCTCCTATTCAGTCTTAGGCTTCTAAAGAACAGGGACGGTACTTATTTTTATTTTTGTTTTTTACTCTCTCAGTATCTCCCATGTTACCTGGCATATGTTGTTGTTTTCAGTCATGTCTGACTTTTTGTAACTTGATTTGGGGTTTTCTTAGCAAAGATACTGGAATAGTCTGTCATTGTCTTCTCTGGCTCATTTTATAGATGAGGAAACTGAAGTAATCAGAGTTAAGTGACTTGCCCAGGGTCACACAGCTAGTAAGCATCAGAGGCTGGATTTCAGCTCAGGAAATTCAGGAATTTGTCCACTGTGCCATCTAACTGCCCTCGTATTTGGAAAATGCTTAATAAATGTGGAATTGGATTGAAAGTTGAAGATATTCCAGTGGAGAGAGAATTACAAAACAATAAATGATTAAGTGCCAAATAAATGGTAAGATCAGGGAGTAGTAGAAAAATGCAGAAAGAAAGATCATTGTGAGCTAGGAAAATAAGCTACTAGGCCTGGAAGGATGATCTCATTAGAGAGGAGGAAAAAGGAGGTACAGCATGAACAAATGTGAAGAGACACAGTGGACAGAGAGGGGACAGGCAGTGGAGCATAGAGTTGGTGTAAGAGAGCCCTGGGAGATAAGACTGAGACATGGAAGATTTAATAGCATGTTTTTAAATTGCATCTGAGGTCCCTGGTTTCAGCAGATGTGGAACACCACTTTATCTTCCTGAGTACTGATTATCTATTTCCAGCATTTGGCAACAAAGAGGCACAAGACCTTTGTCTAAAATAAGCATTTTAGAAAAAGTAGAATGAGTTTGGTATTTTCTTTGTATTACTTTTCATTCCCCAATGAAATGGGGGGAATGAATGTGGATAAACTGAGCACAGACTTCAATACCAAGTAGTCCTTTACACTTGAGGAAACAGATTCAGAGTAATTAAGTGACAAAAAATAGCAAGGCCCATCACAGAGAATAAGCATCAGAGCAGGGTTACAGTCTTTCTGGTACTCTATTCAGCAAGATTTTTTGTTGTTGTTCAGCCTTTTCAGTCATGTTCAACTCTTTGTGACTTCCTGTGAGGTTTTCTTGGCAAAGATACTGGAGTTGTTTGCTCTTTCCTTCTCCAACTCATTTTGCTGGAGGAAAACTGAGGAAACTGAGGCAAACAGGATTAAGTGACTTGCCCAGAATCATCCAGTTACTAAGTATGTGCAGCTGGATTTGAAGGTCTTCTTGACTCCATATATTGAATAATGACTAGCAGTAACATAAAGGACAGCATGAGAGTGAGATCACAATTTTGGAAACAGGGTCAAACATTTTCAGAAGCTTGTTTGTTTGTTTTTAAATTCACAATATCATCTTCTCTTTATACCGACTTTAGCTCAATCAGAGAAGACCATTCTTCAGGAAAATAGCAGAACTATCTTAATATGATCAATGTTTTTTGTTTGTTTTCTCTTATCAGGCCCCCAGTCCAAAGCGGAAATTAGAAGAACCTGTTTTAGAATTCAGACCCCCACGGGGAGCCATTACTCAGCCATTGAAGAAACTGAAGATAAATGTTTTTAAAGTTCACAAGTGTGCTGTGTGTGGCTTTACAACAGAAAATCTCTTACAGTTTCACGAACATATCCCTCAGCATAAGTCTGATGGCTCTTCTTACCAGTGTCGAGAATGTGGCCTTTGCTACACCTCCCATGTCTCTCTCTCCCGGCATCTCTTCATTGTCCACAAACTAAAGGAACCTCAGCCAGTGTCTAAGCAGAATGGCTCTGGGGAAGATAATCAACAGGAAAACAAACCCAGCCATGAAGATGAATCCTCTGATAGCCTGATGTCAGACAGAAAATGCAAAGTGTGTGCAAAGACATTTGAAACTGAAGCTGCCTTAAATACTCACATGAGAACACATGGCATGGCCTTCATTAAGTCTAAAAGAATGAGTTCAGCTGAAAAATGAGTATTCCAAAAGGAAAATCTCTCTCCACATTGGAATGGAAAAAACTTTTTTTGTTACAGAAAGTTTGCAGTATAATAGAGTTGACAGTACTGTTTAGGCTGTTGCAATATATTCTCCTTAAATGTATCCTCTTCACCTCATCGTATATACCCTCAATAAGTATTAAAACAGTATTTGAGTTTAAAAAGAGTTTGTATATATTTAAACTAATAACTTTTATACTCTTTGTTACGTGTTTGTATCAGTATTTAGTGGAAAATGTTTTGAGTTATTTTTTGTTTAGAATTTTTCTTTTTTGTACTAAGTTTCTTTAAAAACAGAGTTCTTAGCACTGGGGGCAGTTCCTTGGATTCAGATAAACTGTTTTGTACGCCATGAGTTTGAATGATTTAGCTTATTAAATTACAGGCTAACACAATGCCTTTTTTAGTATTTTTTATTTTTTAGAATTCACTACATAATTGTAGCTGGTTTTAGGTGTCAAGAACACTAGGCTCTTCAAGTGTCTTAGCACTAGTACTTGGTGTATCTACTTTGAAAGACGTATGTGTGCGCCTTGAAACTCATCATTGCATATCTGTGCATCTCTAGGTATTTTTAGGGCCATAAGAGAAAGTTTTTTTTAAAGCAGCCTTGCAAATAACCCACTGGTGGTGGATAAGAATTTAAACCAGGCAAATAAAAGGGAATGATGTTTTCCTTAATATTGTCTGTGAAGAGAAAGGGAAAGAGTCTATTATAAAATTAGCTCAGAAAAAATTGTGGACTGGCAAAAAAAAAAAAAGATTTTCGTATTTATTTGCAAGACTTTTAAGATCACAGGGATGTAAGCTTGATGAAAGGGCTGGACTGCTGTAGAAGAAACAAATATGTAACTAGATCAATAGATTTTTATACAGTCTGGTTTTTGTCTTGTAATTTATTAAACATAGAGACAAATTAAAAAATCAAGTATTTCTTTGGCTTTTAAAGGAAGAAAATAGTTCATTTAACCCTGTGCTGTCTCAAGAATTGACTTTTCCTATTCTGGGTGCTAATGCCAAATGTTCTGGTACTTAGAGTTAGGATGCACAATTAAAGCTGCTACCTATCAATGTGTTAATACAGCAGCCTATAGAATCACAATTGGCCATTTCAGATTGAGCACACAGCTGCCAGGTTTTCGTTCTGTCATTTCAATAAATATATCTAATATTGGTAGTTATGCTTTAATGAAGCACAGTAAAGGTACTGTTCTGTCCCTTCCATATATAGTTCTCTGTGAGAGTTATATTTTTTGTGTTTTTTTTTTTGTTTGGCATTTTATATCTTGTATTTATCCCTAAACAAGTTTTGTACTTTTTTTTAATAAAAAAAACTTTTGTGTATATATAGATACTTGCATGATATACTGTAGTTATTGTTCCGTTCCTTAAAGGGTCTTGCTGCTGTCAGATGTTATACACTACGTTCATTATAACTGTATTAAACACATTTCATATGTAAATAAATGTGGCACATTTTGCCCTTGTGCGTCTGTGAGTCATTTTTATTTATAATTCAATTCTGACAACTTTATGAACTTTAGAAAGTTATTAGTTCCTGAAAAATGGACTGTAGGAATAAAAATTTTTAAATTCCCATTCTAGAAATATAGAAGTGCTCATTCCCATTACCAGTTGGTTATTTGAGGATCTCCACTATTCAACAACTATTGAGTCCCACTGCTAGGTAAAAGGCAGTATATTAGGCTTTCTCAGGATATGTGGTTGATTTGAGGGTCAGGAAGGGATAAAGATAAGGAAGTGCCTATTATGTTCTAGGCATTAATACTAAGTGCTTGACAAATATCTTATGTGAGCTTTGCAACAACCCTCTTATGTAGATTCTGTTACTCTTTTTTTTTTTTTTAACAGTTGAGAATACTGAGGCAAACAGGCTAAGTAACTTGTCCAAGTCACCCAGTTAGTGAGTATCTGAGGTTAGATTCAAATGATGGTTGTCCTGAATCCAGGTTCAGGGTTGTTTTGTTTACTGAATCACCAAACTGCATTTAGGAAGGTTACAGTTTAATGGGAAAATGAAATATATACAAATAGCTGTGTTACAAAGTAGAATAATAATGGCCTTAGGACAGATATGATAAATAATAACTAGTTAGTATTATATAGTACTTTAACAATTGCAAAGCACATTACAAATTAGCACATTTTAGCTGCACTTAACTGTGGCAGGTAAAAAGGTATCCCCTCTTTAGAGATAAGGAAACAAGTAGATTGAGGTTTAGTGACTTATGCAGGTTAGTAAGCAAGGCTGGATTTGAACTTGGGACTTCCTGGCTCCAGATCCAGCATTAACCCTTGGAGCTGGGAAGCTAGGTGGTGCAGTGGATAGAGCACCAGCCCTGAAGTAAGGAGGACCTGAGTTCAAATTTGACCTCAGATACCTGAGCAAGTCACTTAACTCCAATTACCTCAGCAAAAATAAATAAATGATGCAATTCCTAAGAAAGACAGGATTTCTGAGGTGAAGGGAAATAAAACAAAACTTTTTATATGTGATGTCATTAAGATGGGTTGGATTTGAAGGAAAAGTGGAGCAAAGCTGAGAAAACAGCTGGTCCTAGACTCAGGCCCATAGGCCTTCCAGTCAGTCCATTCCCACTATTTAGAATGTCCACAAAACCCATCTTTGTTTTTAAGTTCAAATCTGGCTTCATATACTTACTAGCTATGTGATCCTGGGGGAGTCACTTCATCTTAATTTTCTGTCTCTCCCTCCCTCCCTCAAATTTAATTCACTAGAGAAAGAAATGGAAAATTACTCCAGTATCTTTGCCAAGAAAATTCCACAAATAATATTGGTGTTTTGTGAGTCAAAGGGTTACAAAGAGTCAGATAGAACTGGACAACAACAAAGATGGGGGATATGGTCATCTTCTAAGTGATGGGAATTGCCTACCTAGAAGGCAGAAAGGTTATGGAGGTTAAGGCATATTCATTGACAGTATTCATGGACCAGTTTAGCCAGAGAAACAGCTGTGCGGAGGGACACAGTGGCACATAATAGTAGGAAGGTAAATTGGTTTTGAATCTGGATCCTGGCTTAGGAATTTCAACTATTTGGAAATGAATAGGGAGCCAATAGGGATTTTTGAATGGGAAGTGATCATTACAAGATAGATTAGAGGAAAAATGGAGTAACATTGGAGAGAGGAGACTAGTGAGCAGATGTGTCATTGTGATAGCTGAGAGGTAATAGACTCAACTTTATGTGATGTGACTGTTTATGGAAAGTAAGGAGCTCATGGAAGATATATGATAACTAAAATCAAAAGAATTTGGCAGCTAATTGGATTTATTGAGTGAAGGTGAAGTGAAAATTATTCCAAAATTTTGACTGGGCAAAGAAAGATTTTGCCAAAAAAGTTGGGAAAGATAGTGGAGTTAGTTTTAGACATTTATATATTTTTATCAGATATGTATTCATTCTTTGTTTTTACCTGTTGATATGAGTAATTATAAAAATAAATATTCCCAAAACAGGTAGTTTTTAAAAATTAGTCTCAGAAAAATAAGTAATTTCAGATGCTATTAATTCAGTGTCTGATGGATACTGTTTTTCTTAAAAGACTTTCTCTAAAAGCATCTTCTATTGGCCTATGAAAAATAGTTTATTTCCTTAAATATGAGTGGGAAAGAACTTTGAATTTTTGAGTTCTTTTTTTAGAGTGGTTCATTAAAGAATTCTAAAGAATAATATTAATAATTCTAAAGAAGCCTCAAAGTAAGGCCAGACATCTTATTTCTAAGATGCTTAACCAAATTTGGAGTTTGCCCATAAAAGGCAGCCAAGAGTTTAAAATTATATAAGGATATTTTACATTAATATAGTCATCTTACAGGTCTTAAACTATCCTATTTCTGTATAACGTTATTGAAAGGAAAAATAGAAAAGGAGAATAAGAAATTAAAAGTTTTTCATGAATAGCATAAAAAGGAATGATTTAGTGATTTCCCACTTTGTCTTCCTGATAAGTACTTATAGGATCAGTCCCACCAAGAAGGAACAAAAAATACTAAATATGTAGTGAAACTGAAGTTTAAAAAAAAAAAAAAAACACCTCTTAGTTTAATTTAACCAGCACCAAGATTCTGGGGCAACTAGGTGATACAGTAGACAGTGCTGAGACAGTAGTTGTAAGGATTTGTTTTCCTGAGTTCAAATCCAACCTCAGACACTTACTTACTGTGTGACCCTAAGAAAGTCACAACCTTGAGTTCCTCATCTATAAAATTTGCTGGAGAAGGAAATGATAAGCCACCTTAGTATTTTTGCCAAGAAAACCTCAACTGGGGACACAGATGTGACTGAAATATAACTGAACTAACAAGATTCCAGGTTGTCAGTCTGAATTTTTGCCTTTTATCTTCAAACAGATTCAAAATAATTTTTTATTCAAAATAATTAGCTCTTCATTTATTCCTACTTTGTTTCATTCCAGTTTTATAGAAAGTTCATCCTACGGAGCTTCATGAATATTGGCACTTGACATATGGTAATGTGATGTGCAACTCAAAGTGCCTTTTTATTCAAGAATCTTCTGGGAGGATTGTATACATGTTAATTCTCAGCTTCTCTCTTTGCCAAAATAAAGTATTATTTTTCTTCTTTGGATAAAGGAAATAATGTGCATCCTAGGCCTGTTTTCTTAAGAGCTAGATTTAGTAGGAAAAAAATTTATTTTGTCTGGAATACTAGCTATAATTCCTTTTTAAAATATCATTTTATTTCTTTGCATTGGAATTAAAAGGCATTTAGAATGAAATTGGGCAGCTAAGTGGAGAAGTAGGTAGAGTGCTGAGTCTGGACTTAGAAACACTTATTTTCCTGAGTTGAAATGTGGTCTCCTATGTATACTTGGGTAACCCACTTATCCTCTGTTAAATCTGTTAAATGGATAATCACACTTCACAGGGTTGTGTGGATCAAGTGAGGTATATTTGTAAAGCACTTATCATAGTGTCTGGTGCATAGTAGGTACTTAAGAAATGCATATTTCATTCATTTTCTTACTTTCCCTAGTGGACTATAACCCACTGTGGAATCATGAGTCAATTAAAGAATGAAAGTTTATTTCTCTCATCCCAGGAAAAAAAAAAAAGTAAACTTTAGGTCAAGGATTATTGTCTTATACTGATATTCAAGGATGGATAATATTTAGGATGAGAAAATTTCAGTTTCAAATTACAAATTAATTTTTTCCTTTGTGTGTATATTCACACAATCTTAGTGAGAAGACATGAGAATTGATTCTAAATACAATTTGTCTTTTCTCCTTTCCCATCTGTGTCTCTTTATTATCTCCATAAATTGGAGCACACATTTTTTATGGTGAGTTATAGCTTACAGAATGCTCTCCCCTAAATTAACTTATTTGATCTAAAAACTATCATTGTAAAATATGCTTTTTTTCCCCCAATTTATAGATGAGGCACTGAGGCTTAGGAAAATGATGTAACTAGTCAGTAGTCACACAGTCACAGAGTATAGCATCAACACACACAAATCAATGCCTTCTTATTCCAAGTCTAATGCTTGTTCTGTTACTGTGTTTCTGCTGCTCTGATGTTTGTGTGTAGATATATATGTATATACATATGTATATTTATATATACATACACACTGCATATGTATATGTGAACAAGTATATGTATATGAGAGAGGTGTGAGGAACCATATTATACCCATATTTAGTTATCCTCTATAATCAAAGATAATTTAATAAAATCATAATCCAGAAATGGAAGAGACCCTAAAGATCATCTAGTCCAATTCCCTAATTTTACAGGTAAGAAAGTCACAAAGGTGTCACAAAGGGTCACATGGTAGTATGCAGTATCTTTTTTTTTTTTCTGTCTCCTCAGAGTATGTTTCAAGTTTAAAAAACAATCTGTTTTTGTCTAGTGCAATAGAGCACTGAGCTGGATCTTGGAAGGCATGGGATCAAAATATGTGGGACCTTAAAGGAGACATTTAACTCTGTTTATCTCAGTTTCCACATCTGTAAAATGAGCTGGAGAAGGAAATGGTAAACCACTCTGGTATTTTTGCCAAGAAAACCTCAAATGGGGTCATGAAGAAGCTACTGAACAAATATATAACTGACACACTTACAGACTACACGAAGAAACTGTGTGACCCTAAACTTAACCTCCATCTGTCTTAGTTTCCTGTACTGTAAAAAGGGGATGTTAATAATCTTTATTCTCTAGCATTGTTGTGAGGATAAAATGAGATATTTGTGCAGCCCTTAGCAAATGCCTGGCACATATTAGGCATTTAATAAATGTTTGTTTTTTCCCTTCTCCCCTCACTTTGGGCATTAGATTATAGCAATCATAGGTTAATTATCATCACAAGATTGTTGCTTTTCAGATTAAGGATCCCAGAGAAAGATCAAGAGAGGTGAAGAAAGAAAATGTTGGCTCTTTAGATGTTATTTGTCCTTCGTTCTCAAAGAGTCCATGACATTAGGGAGGTGATGCCGTGGCAGGCAAGTGATTTGTATTTAAGTGATGGAGGGCTATGCAAGGTCACCTGCCTCAGTTTCCCCTCAGGGCACTCTGGGTCCAGTGGCCAAATATAGATTGGGACAAGTGCAGATGGCCCTGAATGCAGTGGGAGACCTTGGTCTTTTTAAGCTAAGATCTTTACAGGTCTCAGTGAGATACTTGTCTTATTACAGACTAAACAGTGTTGACAACTGCCTTTTGATGAACCGAGAAAACGGTTTATAAGGCAATTTTGTGGCAGAGTAGGTAGAGTACTGGGCCTGGAGTCAGGAATACTGGGTGCAAATTGACTCTCAGACACTCAGTAGTTGTGTGATCCTAGGCTAATCACTGAACTTATGTTTTCCTCACTTACCTCAACTATATAATAAGGATAATAGTACTTACCTCCCAGGATTCTTGTGAGGATTAAATGAGATATTTGTAAAGTATTTAGCACAGTGCCTGGCACATTGTAACCATATAATATATAAATGACAACTATTATTATTTATATCACACAGGAACAGCATCAACACAATCCTGTGGACAGCTTCCATTTATGGAATCAAGTTTTGCAATGAATAGAGATTCTGCCTAAATAAGGCCCTGCAATTTCAGTTGTTATTACAGAAGTGTCCTAGATGCCAAGATAAATTGAAATATGTGCCCTGCTGATGGCTGAAACAATTGCCCTGCTTAACCCTGTATAGAACTCTCAGCGGTTTGTGGTTTCCACCTGCTTTACAATCTGTCTAATATTGTTGACACTGTGCTTAGCACTACTTTTCATTCTGTCACTTTAAAGGCAAATATTCTGAATGGATTTATGTATGTGTGTGTATATATATATATACACACATATACGTATATATTACATACAGATATACATATCATGAAGATTTTTTTCTTGATTCAACAAAAATAAAAGTATGCTTTCTCAATTTACTTACAATGTTAAGATGCTTAATAGTTTTACTTTATTTGTGAAGTTTTTTTTCCTTAAAATACATTCACAATGCCATAAATATGTATGTTTCTTTCAATAATATGAAACCCAATTCATTCATGTCTTCCTTTACTATTCATATAATTTGTTCACATTTTCCCATAAACTAAAACTTTCCACTACAAACAGTCTACCTAACTTATTGGGGGCCTTCCTTACTTTCTCTTGTAATTAAGATCACACCAATAGTTCACATGAACCATTTGCCTCTCATCCCTGGACCTTTCCAAGAAACCTGACTTCCTAGCTTTTGCTTCTACATTTTCTTGATAATGTCTTTACTCTAGACCTTCTCCAAAATTCTTTGTCATGTGTTCCATTCTGATTACACTCACCACAGACAAATATTTTCTACCTCTCATCAGATATTTATTTTCTTTCTTTCAGTTTGTCCTTAAATACCCTCAGAATGACTTTGTTTAATTGGATCTCTTGCCAAGTTTTCTTTAAACTGATGTTATACTTGATTGTTCCTCTCTCTTTTTGAGTTGATATTGCTTATAATTTTCTACAGTTCTTTTCTGTGAGATTTTCAGGAAAAATGATTCGATTCTGAGTTGCTGTTGCCTTTGGCTGCTGCATCTCCTTGTTTGATAAGTTGTGATTTTAATTAAGACACTTTTAAAGTTCTTTCTTATGATGACAATGGATTTACATTTGTTAAATATCCCTCTGTGAATCATTATAATAAGTAGAGCTATTTCAAAGATTCTGAAACATTCTTCAGAATTAAAAATAAAATAAAATTATATTTAAAATTTTTAAGTGAAAAATTTCTGCAGAATTAGTAATCATCAATAAATGCCTTGTTGTTGCTTTAGGAAATAATACTCAAGTATAACTTACTCCCCATCATTTATGTCACCTATTTGGTAGCATATTGTGATTGAATTAACATGGGATTTGGAAATTGAGAGTTGGGGTTCAAATTATGATTTTTGCCTACTGTTTATGTGAACATGGATAAGTCATTCCCCTTTTATTTATAAATTAGAAAGTTGAATTCGACCTCTAAGAAATTTCTGATTCTAGATCTTTGAGCCTATAAACTTGAAATGCATTTTCCTATAGAAATAATATCATCTATAGGGATTTATTGATAATTCAAGTTGAAAAGATACCTTAATTTGGCCCTTCTTCCTAATTTTACAAATGAACAAACAGATGCAGGGAAATGTTTAAAGGCTCCCACACAAATTTGTGTTGAAATATTGAATTGATAATTCAAGTTGAAAAGATACCTTAATTTGGACTTTCTTCCTAATTTTACAAACGAACAAACAGATCCAGGGAAATGTTTAGGTTTAAAGGCTCCCACACAAATTTTTAAAATTCCTTTAATGCATTTGAAGAGAACCTTTCTCAGAATTCTCCCAGTAAATTTCTTCTCCCATTAGTTTTGCCTAAGAGAAGAATTAGGGTCTTCCCTATCCTTATCCTTATTAGGATCTTCCCTATCCCTCACTTCAACTTTTTCCAAGTTTCTTTTTTCTGGTCTAAGTTGAGGTGCCAAGCAGCAACAGGAATGGTTCAAGGAGGGGGATGGAATAGGAAAAAATACTCAGGAGCAGACCATTCACATTTAAGGTAAAACTTAACTTGATGTACCTCCATGACTATTTTTAGAAGCTATTGCCTATGTTGATGATCTATCATTATACCTTGCACAGTGCCTAGCATATACTTTAGAGATTAAAGGTACTGGAAATCATGTGAAATACAGACTACTTGCTCTGTGCTATCTACGTATGTTCTTGCAACATAGTTTTAATTTTTGTCAGTGCAATCATATTCTAAGTGAATCAGCTTTTGTGTGTGGGAATAGGTGTGAACTATATATAGCTATTTAAAGCAAACCTTTTTTTGTTAATCAAATTCATGTTATTGTTGGGGACCTAGTCATTGTCTTCAACTGTCTCAAGGGCTTGTAAGTGATTTGGGGTTTGCTCAGTCCACAACAGAGACAGCTCTATGTGAGAAAGGCCTTGAGGCATTAGTGGTGCAGGTGCTGCTAGATGTAAACATATCTACACATGCTTAACTGCAGCCATGTCCACCAATCAGCAACTGTTGTTAATTCGAGCTGTTACAACTGAGATGCCCAGGGGAGGTGAGGGTGCAGGTGTGTTGTAGACTGGAAGCAACCTTACATGAAGCACAACTAGACCCAAGGTACTTATTAATCACAGATCCCTCCCAGAAACAGTTGAGGACTAGGTGCTTTTAAAAAAAATTATTTTGAAGTTAAGCACACAACAGATACAAAAGAAATAGTATTTCCATATAGAAAGCAGGACACAATGTAGAATTATATATGAAACTGCTAGTTTCTATTTCATACCACTTGGGTTAATATATATGCATATATTGTTTAATTGTATTAATTAAATTAATTAAATCTATACATAAATGTGTATAAAGTTCCTTACATTCCTTTCATCCTTTCATACTGCATGTTTTTGTTTCCTTCTGAAAATCCTTTTTATTTTTTGTGTTTGTTCAAATTGTTCTCTTCTCATCTCACTGATAACCTCTCTCTTGTCTTATTTCCTATTATTAAAAACAGAGAAAAAAATCTTTGTAACAAATCAGTATAAAACAGCAACATGAATTCCCAGAGTCCCCATATCCAAAAATGTGTTTCTCTTTCTGCACATTCAGTCCATCACATCTTTGTTAAGCCTCAAGGGATGTGAGTAGTCTTTGCTTTGATGAGAGTTCTTAAGTCTTTAGAGATGTTTTTCTTTATAAAGTTATTATCTTTGCATATCTGATTCAAATTCTGTTCACTTTATATCAACTTCTGCTTGTTAGAATGCTCAAAATCATCTCTTTTTCATCATCTTGCATGGCAATACTATTTCATTACAGTCTTATACCACAAATAGTACAGCCTTTCCCTAATTGATATACATCTTAAATTCCAGTTTTTCTTTTTCTCCTTTAATCCCTGTTTTGTGATCAGAAAGTTTATTTTACTTGTAACTATTGTCCTATTATCCTCCTTCTTACTCCTCCTTTCCATATCCTCATTCATTGTCTGTTGAGTTTAATTGCTTTCCATACAAAGGTAGGAGTGTGTGTGTGCTGAGCACAGTAGTCCATAATTCTTTTTAAATTTATTTACAAAACATATGCATGGGTAATTTTTCAACATTTATCCTTGCAAAACCTTCTGTTCCAAATTTTCCCTTCCTTCCCCCATCCCCTCCCTTAGATAGCAAGTAGTTCAATGCATGTTAAATATGTTAAAATATATGTTAAATTCAATATATGCATACATATTTATACAGTTACCTTGCTGCACAAGAAAAATCGGATCAGAAGGAAAAAATACCTGAGAGAAAATAAAATGCAAGCAAATATTAACAGAAAGAGTGAAAATGCTATGCTGTGATCCACACTCAGTTCCCATGGTCCTCTCTCTGGGTGTAGATGGCTCTCTTCATCACAAGATCATTGGAACTGGCCTGAATCATCTCATTGTTGAAGAGAACCACCTCCATCAGAATTGATCATCATATAGTCTTGTTGCTGCTGGGTACAATGATCTCCTGGTTCTGCTCATTTCACTCAGCATCAGTTCATGTAGGTCTCTCCAGGCTTCTCTGAAATCACCCTGCTGGTCATTTCTTACAGAACAATAATATTCCATAACATTCATATGGTATAATTTATTTAGTCATTCTCCAGCTGATGGGCATCCACTCAGTTTCCAGTTTCTGGCTACTACAAAAAGGGCTGCCACAAGCATTTTGGCACATACAGGTCCCTTTCCCCTCTTTAGTATCTCTTTGGGGTATAAGCCCAGTAGTAACACTGCTGGGTCAAAGGGTATGCACAGTTTGATAACTTTTTGAGCAGAGTTCCAAACTGCTCTCCAGAATGGTTGGATCTGTTCACAACTCCACCAACAATGTATCAGTGTCCCAGTTTTCCCACATGCCCTCCAACATTCGTCATTATCTTTTCCTGTCATCTTAGCCAATCTGACAGGTGTGTAGTGATCTCTCAGACTTATCTTAATTTTCATTTCTCTGATCAAAAATGATTTGGAACACCTTTTCATATGACTAGAAATAGTTTCAGTTTCTTCATCTGAAAATGGTTTGTTCATATCCTTTTGGTTCATAGTTCTTTATCCATTTCAGATAAGGATGCAGTTCATCTGATGTCCATTTCTCTCACTTTTTCCTCCATGTTTGTATATTCTTGTTCTCACACCAATTATGAGAAAATAAAGTTCCACCTCTTTCTTCTTCTCGTCTGCAATATTCCTTTTCTCTCCCTTTTCTTTCCCTTCTTAAATCCTCAGAAGAGAATCAATCCACCTACAGGAGCCATAATAAAATTTTGCTTTCAGTTTTCACTGCTGAAGACATTAATGTTTTCAAAGGAGACTTGTTTTCTTCTCCTCCTAACAAATAGAACTACATCATTTCAGGGCCCCTTCCAATTACTCAAATAAACTTAGCTTTCTAGATTTTTTATTCTGGTATATTTTAAAGTTCTTATTCAATAATCTTTAAAAGTATAAAATAGTTTCTATTAAATCAAATTAAAAAGGTTTTGTACAAACAAAACGAATGTAGTTAAGATCAGAAGGAAAGCAGAAATTGGGGGGAAATTTTTTACAGACAATTTCTCAGATAAAGTTTCTCAGATAAAAGTTTTGTATCTCTAATATGTGAAGGACTTTATAAAATCTGTAAGAATACGAATCATTCCTCATTTGATAAATAGTTAAAAGATATAAACAGGCAGGCAGTTTTCTTTTTTTTGAAAATTTTTTATTAAAGCTTTTTTATTTTCAAAACATATGCATAGGATAATTTTTCAGCATTGACCCTTGTAAAACCTTGTTTTCCAAATTTCCCGCCTTTCCCCTACCCTCCTCCCCTAGATTGCAAGTAATCTAATATATGTTAAACATGTTAAAAATATATGTTAAATCATATTACATATGTATATATATTTATACAATTTTCTTGCTGCACAAGAAAAATCAGATCATAAAGGAAAAAAATGAGAAAGAAAACAAAATACAAGCAAACAACAACAAAAAAGAGTGAAAATGCTACATTTTGATCCCCAGTTCTCTTTCTGGGTGTAGATGGCTCTCTTCATTACAAGATTATTTGAATTGGCCTCAACCATCTCATTGCTGAAAAGAGCCACATCCATCAAAATTGATCATCATATTGTTGTCGTGTACAAAGATCTCCTGTTTCTGCTCATTTCACTTAGCATCAGTTCATGTCTCTCCAGGATTCTAAGAAATCATCCTCCTGATCATTTCTTAGAGAACAATAATATTTCATAATATTCTTATACTATAACTTATTCAGCCATTCTCCAACTGATTGATGGGCATGCACTCAGTTTCCACTTTCTTGCCACTATAAAAAGGGCTGCCATTTTTGCACATGTGGTTCCCTTTCCCTACAGGCAATTTTCTAATGCCTGTTTATATAGTTATATAAAAAATTTATATTTTTATAGTTATATAAAAATTATCTAAATCATTATTGATTAGAGATATAAATTAAAATAAACTTGAGATATCATTTTATACCTACCAGATTAGCAAAAATGATTGAAGGAGAAAACAACAAATGTTGGAAGGCATGTGGAAAAATTGGGATGCCAATTCACTTTTGTTGGAACTGTTAACTGATCCAACCATTTTGGAAACCAACGAGTTGTTAAACTTCCTATACCCTTTGATCCTTTATTAAGTCTATCTCCAAAGATGATTAGGGAAAAAGAAAAAGAACCTATATGTTCTAAAATATTTATAGCAGCTTTTTTGTGGTGTCAAAGAAATGGATATTGTGGTGATGCCCATCAATTGGGGAATGGCTGAACAAATTGTTATATGTGGTCTTGATGGAATTCTTCTGTGCTATAAGAAATGATGGGCTCAGTCAACTTAAAAAAAATGAATAGACTGGAATGAAATAATAGAGAAATCAGCAGAACCGACAGAAAGCTGTATATAGTAATGGCAATATTATTTTAAGAATAACTTGAGTGCCTAAGTCATTTTGACAAATTGATTACAAAAAGGAAGATATCTTATCTGCATCCCAGAGAAAGAATTGTATATATGAATACATACATTTGTATAAACACATTTATTTCTAATGGTAGCCCTCTAGACTGGGGGGGGAGGGAGGTGAGGAAAGGAAAAAGGGGGGAAATTTTATTATGTATTGAAATGGAATAACAAGTAGTATTTAATAGATTTGCAGTTTCATCTTTTTTTATTATTCTATGATGTTATGAAAATTTCCTAAGTTAAAAATAAAAAAAGAAAATCTTCTCTTCAACTAAAAATCCATTTCTTTTTTCTGTAGTATTACACTCAGCTTTGCAGAATCAGTTATTTTTGGTTGAAAACGCATATCTTTGTATTTTGGAATATTGTATTACCAAGTTAACTGTCATTCTGCATAATAGATGCCAGGTCTTGTATGATCATAAGTGTAGCTCATAGTTATTTGAATTTCTTATTTTTGAATGCTTATGACATTTCTTCTTTGATGTGGAAGCTCTGGATTTTGGTTATGACATTCTTGGTGGCTGCTACTTATTTTTGATCTCAATTATTTGGGTTCCTTTGTTAAGCTGCTTGGGGTTAAATGCCTTCAGGAAATAGTTAAGGTTCAGAGCATTGGATTTGCATGAGTTTTTATGGCATTTCAGGAGAAATAATGCAAGGGTCCTTGTAGTCTTACTAGGGTGTCCATTCTGAGGGCCATCAAACCCATGGGGCAGCTAAATGACACAATGGACAATGGCCTGGAGTCAGGAAGAAGTAAGTTCAATTTTGACAGCAGACTTACTGTGTCACTATGAGCAAGTCACTTAATCTGTTTGCCTCAGTTTTCTCATCTGTAGAATGAACTGCAGAAGGAAATGGAAAATCATTTCAGTACCTTTGCCAAGAAAACCCCAAATGGGGTCATGAAGATTCCCACAGGACTGAAGAATAAAAACAGGAACCATGCCCACATTGGTTACTGCCACTATTTGTGGCTTCCAAGGTCCCCTGATGTGGGCTTTCAACCACCCAACTTTCTGGGAAAGCCCTCAACTTTTGCTGACTCCAGATACAGAGCCCTGCAGGCTATTAGTGCCTCTATTATTTCTCTGATCTTGCTGGGCAGCTACTGGCTTGTTTGCAGGAATATATTGGAGCCAACTCAAGCTCACTGAGCTAATTGTTAAATTTTCAGAAGCTGGCAAATCTACAAACCAGCACTTGATTTACTATTTTGTTGACTGCCTAAACTTTAAAAAGTGATAGGGAAAATGTTAATAATGCAGATTAAACTTGAAAGTGTGTCAAGGCATACATTTTTCCCTCTCTGGAGTGTAGGTTGTTAAACATTTACCAGCACATCCCTGATTATTTGTACTGGTGGTTTCAATTACCTATTGGAATCTGGTTAACGTTTTGCATAGTTCTGAGCATAGAAGAGTAACTTACTGCACTTTCTAATTAGAGTCCTTCATCATTAATCTGCCTGCTATAATTTTTAGGTTTTTGTTGGCTTTGGTTGTGGAAAAGCTTATCTCCATTTGGGCATCCATCTTGGTTTATTTAGAATCAATGAAGGGTCGAATGCTGGTGATCTAAATAAACTACTTTTTTTTGCCAAAGGAAGGGTGTTTCATTCTTGAGTTTCTGGGAAAGTGGGAATCTCCAGAGAGGAGTAGAATGAGGGAAAGATAAGGAAACCAGAACAGCTATACTTTGTCTTTCTGTGTTTATTTTTAAGTGTATGAAAGAAGTCAGAACAGGTCTGAACTAGTCAGGTTGCTTAAGGCAGTGATTGCTAGTGAAATCTGGTGCTAGACTAGCTTAATTAGGCTTTTGTCTAGGAGTGAGGATCTGAAGTTCAGCCTCCCACTTGTCATCAGGGAGGAATATATAGATAAAAAGACAAAACTCGAAAGAGGGATTAAGTGTGTTTTACATTCCAAAAAGAATCAGAGTCAACAAAAGGGTCATGAGAAGGCAAATTTCAACTCTGTAAATAAGAACTTCCTATAAAATTTAGATTTTTTCCAGAAAAATGAAATGGTCTACTTGTGAGTTGAAGTCTGGCACTGAAGGTGTTTAAGCAGAAAATGGATGACTTAGTAAAGCATAGAGTATTGTGATAGAAAGAGTAAGTCTCATCTCCAATATTTACTGCCTGAATGCTCTTGGGCAAGTTATAAGCTTCCTGAGGTTCAATTAATTCTTCTATAAAACAAAGGAGCAGTATTATATGAATTCTGAGGTCCTTTCTAGATCTGTGACCTTCTGATATCCAGGGCTTCATAAAGGAGATTTAACCGTTAGATAAGTTAAATTAAATGTTCTTTACTGGCCCATTCAACTCTATGATTCTTTTTGTTATTTGGTCATTTCTCAGTCATACTCAAACTCTCTCTGACTCTGTTAGGGAGTTTCTTGGCAAAGACACTGGAGTGGTTTGCCATTTCCTTCTCCAGCTCATTTTAGAGATGAGGAAACTGAGGTAAATGGGATTAAATAACTTGTCCAAAGTCACACATCTCATAAGAATATGGGGCCAGATTTGAACTCAGGAAGATGAATCTTCCTGACTATAGCCTGGTGCTTTATCTACTGAGGCACCTCGCTGCTCCTCTACTCTAGGATATAATAATCATACTCTTAACTGTTCTACTTTGTAAGTCCATGTTTTGGACAGCCAGGTAGCTCAAAAAGTCCAAAAGGGTTACAAAGAGTTGGATATGATTGAAACAATTGAATAATAACAACAAAAGACCAATTTTGCACGTCATGTTTTCTTAGCTTTTAAACTATTTGTACCACATGATTTTAACAATCTATCTTTGTAAACAATAAAGTTTAGACTACCTTGTTTTCTGACTTGAATCTTCCTTCCTAAAAATCATGTCTACCAAAAATCTGGTCTGATTCAAAAATCAATCCTCAAGGAAATTAAGGACTTATATTTCTTTTTTTCTTTAAATATTGTATTTTTCCCAGTTACATTTTTTTTTTTTTTTTTTGCTGAGGCAATTAAGGTTAAGTGATTTGCCCAGGTTCACACAACTAGGAAATGTTAAATGTCTGTTTGAACTCAGATCCTCCTGACTTCAGGGCTGGTGCTCTATCCACTGTGCCACCTAGCTGCCCCTCCTAGTTACATTTAAAATACTTTTTACATTTGTTTTTAAAATTTTCAGTTCCAAATTTTCTCTCTTATTACCACTTCTAGTCCCCATTAAATGAGCACATGTGAAATTATACAAAACATTTGCATAAAAGTCTTGTTGTGAAAGAAAACATAGATTTCCCCCCTAAAAAAAACCTCAAGAAAAAAAGTATAATATATATGTGTGTGTGTGTATATATATATATGCACAGAGGGAGAGAGAGAGAGACAGAGAGAGAAAGAGAGACAGCGACAGAGAGACAGAGACAGAGAGACAGAGAGAGACACAGAGACAGAGACAGAGAGACAGAAAGAGAGAGACAGAGAGAGACAGAAGGAGGGAGAGAGAGAGAGAGACAGAAAGAGAGAGAGAGAGAGAGAGAGAGAGAGAGAGAGAGAGAAGAGAGAGAGAGAGAGAGAGAGAAAGAGAAAGAGAGAGAGAGAGAGAGAGAGAGAGAGAGAGAGAGAGAGAGAGAGAGAGAGAGAATGCTTCAATTTGTATTTGGACACAATAAGTTCGTTCTTTGGATATAGATAGGATTTTTCATCATAAGTCCTTTAAGGTAGTTTTGGATCATTGTATTACTGAGAAGAGCAGTACACAGTGGATCATCCTAAAACATTGCTATTATTTTGTCCATAGTACAATGTCACTTTGCTTGAGGACTTTCCAAATTTTTCTGAGAGCATCCTGTTCATCATTTTCCATAGAACAATGATATTCTATCATAATTACATATCACCATTTATTCAGCAATTTTCCAATTGATGGGCATCACCTCAATTTCCAATTTTTTATCCTGAGAAGAGAGCTGCTTATAAGCATTTTTGTACATACAGGTCTTTTTCCTTTTTTAAAATTTCTTCTGGGATTCATGTATAGTAATGGTATTTTTAGGATATTCATGATTTGGTAGCCCTTTGGACAGAGTTCATATCTTTTAATCCTTTATCAATTGGGGTATGGCTCTTATTTTTTTATAAATTTGACTCAGTTCCCTGTATGTTTGAGAAATGGGGCTTTATCAAAGAAAATTGCTTCAAAATTTATAATTACTATTGCTAACTGTATTTCCCTCCATTTATTCTATTTTCTTTCTCTTTTCACCCTAGGACATATATTTCTATACAAAGTTTCACAAAAAAATCTACATGTATACAATTATGCACAGATAAACAATGATTGTTTTCTTAGTATTTGTCTACTTTAAGGAAGATTCTATCTTCTCTAGAATAATACTTGGGGCAGCTAGATGACACAGTGGATTCAGCATTGTCCTGGAGTCAGGAGGACCTGAGTTCAAATGCAACCTCAGACACTTAACACTTCCTAGTTGTGTGACTCTGGGCAAATCACTTAATACTAATTGCCTCAAAAAAAAAAAATAAAAGAATAATATTCTGTTCCTGGCATATTCTTCATAATCACTGTAGACCAGTGGTATTAAATGCAAACAGAAATGGGGGCCACAATAATTTTTTCCTTGGGGTTTATTTATTTTTATGGTTAAATTTATGGTAATTCTTTAGCAAATAATGAGTGTTACCATTGAGTATTTTATGTGGAACATACTGTGGATATATAAAACCCCAGAATATAACAAAGGGCTTTCCAACTAAAGAAAACTAGGCTTCTCCATGTGACATGGACATTTTGATGTGCATAATTAATGGAAGCCAGGTGCTCTGGAGAACACATGAATCCAAAGATCTATTCCATTCAACAGTAAAAAGTTGTGTGTGAATTATCTTTCATGCTTTGTTTATCTTGGCTATTTTGCAGGTGTTAGAAAGAATAAAGACTCTCTCTGCAAGTTAAGAGAAAGAAGGATCACATTTTCCTCTGACACATAGTCTAAGGGCATTGCTGCATAAATATAGGGTTTGACTTCCAAGAAAAAAGCTCCAAGTGAAAAGGAAAATTATGATTCCCAAGTTTTAACACTTGGCTTCTTCTTTATTGATCTGCCTTTTCTGCAAGAAACCTGTCTTTAGAGTGCCTTCAAGACATTGCTTTCTGATCTGAATTCAGTGGTTACCAAGGCTTATGAAATAAGAAGTAAGTAAGGTTTGACAAGGTTTTTGGGGGGAGGCAGACTGCAGGGCAGTTATTGATGGGTAGATTTGGAAACTGAGCAGCCCAAAAACTGTGAAGTTGTTCATATTGGGAGATGTAGAGGAGTAGACTTGCAGTCAGGAGAGTTATTTATTGTAGGATGCTGGATAAATCATTTAAGCTCTTAATCTCATTTTTCTCTTCTATAAAATGGAATACCATTATAATAATTAGTATGTAAGATTTCTGTAAAACTAATAGGAGATCATGTATACAAAGCACTTTGCAAAAGTTAAAACACTAGAAAAATGCCATTATTATTACTATTATTTTAACATTCAAGAATTTCCAAAAGTAAAAAGACAACCAAAAGAGAGGAAAACAAACCTACTTTCCTCACTTGCACTGGGATACTGTTCTCAGTTTGATTATCTAAAAAAGAAGAGAGTTGCATTTATTCATTGATTCTATCTTGTAAAATGCTCAGTTCCAAGCCTATATTGCTCATACTCACTGTAGGCTAAATACCATTGTATTTGACACTATAGATATCAAATGCAAATAGAAATGGGGGCCACCAAACATGTTGAAAGATCTTTGCAGACAGCATTTTAATTTGAAAACCATATAACATTATTTATGTACTGTTGTATTTTTATTTATCTTGTTAAATCTTTTCCAATTACACTGGGAAATGGGGGTTTTTGTTTCTGAAAGTGAGTCCAAGTAATTACAAACCTAACTGAAAGAATTATCTTAGCACCAGCTTCTGTAATAGGATAAAAATTATTTCAAACATATGTTTTATAAAGGCCTCGTTTTCAAAATGTATAGAGAATTGACTCTAATTTATAAGAAATCAAACCATTCTCCAATTGATAAATGGTCAAAGGATATGAACAGACTATGATGATGAAATTGGAACTATTTCTACTCATATGAAAGAGTGTTCCAGATCGTTATTGATCAGAGAAATGCAAATTAAGACAACTCTGAGATACCACTACACACCTGTCAGATTGGCTAGAATGACAAGGAAAGAAAATGCGGAATGTTGGAGGGGATGTGGGAAAACAGGGACACTGATACATTGTTGGTGGAATTGTGAACACATCCAGCCATTCTGGAGAGCAATTTGGGAACTATGCTGAAAAGTTATCAAACTATGCATACTCTTTGATCCAGCAGTGTTTCTACTGGGCTTATACCCCAAAGAGATACTAAAGAAGGGAAAGGGACCTGTATGTGCCAAAATGTTTGTGGCAGCCCTGTTTGTAGTGGCTAAAAACTGGAAAATGAATGGATGCCCATCAATTGGAGAATGGCTCGGTAAATTGTGGTATATGAATGTTATGGAATATTATTGTTCTGTAAGAAATGACGAGCAGGATGAATACAGAGAGGACTGGCGAGACTTACATGAACTGATGCTAAGTGAAATGAGCAGAACCAGGAGATCATTATATACTTCAACAACGATACTGTTTGAGGATGTATTCTGATGGAAGTGGATCTCTTTGACAAAGAGAAGATCTAATTCAGTTCCAATTGATCAATGATGGACAACAAAAGCAGCTACACCCAAAGAAAGAACACTGGGAAATGAGTGTAAACTGCTTGCATTTTTGTTTTTCTTCCCGAGTTATTTTTACCTTCTGAATCCAATTCTCCCTGTGCAACAAGAGAACTGTTTGATTCTGCACACATATATTGTATCTAGGATATACGGTGACATATTCAACATGTATAGGACTGCTTGCCATCTAGGGGAGGGGGTGGAGGGAGGGAAGGGAAAAGTTGGAATAGAAATGAGTGCAAGGTATAGGGTTGTAAAAAATTACCTAGGCATATGTTCTATCAATAAAAAGTTATAATAAAAAAAATAATTAAAAAATATGTTTGTTGTTTCAAAAAACAATTCATTTTAACAAACATTTATGTTGACTCATTTGAAATGAATCCCAGTACTGAGTAGTAAGAAAATACTGTTTAATTTTGGCTTCTTGATGTCTGACCTAATCTTTAAAATGAATTCATTCTCTCATTTTTCAGACAATAAGTCCTGCTTCCTAAATAGCCCATAAAAATGCTATAAAGTGTTGTTAATGAATTTGTCCAATGACCAAAGGGGGTAGGGTGGTGGTAGTTGGGGAGAGAAAGTAATGAGTGTTGACCAAGCTTCTGGGCAGAAGAGATGAATAAATTGGTAAGTGATATTTTTGCTTCATTGATTTCCTAAAATTATTCTTCATGATCACGCACAAACCCAACTAAACAGAAAGGACTTAATGCTTCTCCTAGGGGATGGGGCAAAAAATATATGGAATTATAGAATTAATGCTAAATTATCTGGAAGGAACTTGCTGATTATCTAATTTATTCCTCTCACTTGACAGATGAAGAAACTAAGACCTAAAGGGGTGAGGCAGTTTGCCCAAGGCCATACCATATGTTTAATTTCTAAAGAGACAGTACAGAATGAACATTGATCTAAAAGATCTTATCTTGGGCCATGTTGGATTGTGAGCACACTATTTCAGGAAGAACGTTTATAAACTAGAGAATATAGAGAGAAAGACATCCAAAATGCCATGTGAGGAATTGAGGATGGTTAATTGCAAAAAAAAAAAAATTGGAAAGAATGTATTAATTATTTTCAAATTTTCCAAGTGTGTTTATGTGCAAGACAAATTCACCTCTTTATGTTCAGTTTTAGAGGGCAGGAGTTGGAACAATGAGTAAATGCTACAAAGAGGCAGATTTTGGCTCTCTAAGGAAAAACTTCCTAACAATTGGTGCTTTCTAAAGATACTGCCTTAAGAATTCATGGATTTTTCCTAATTTGTCTTCAGGAAAATTATTGGAGATGTTAGAAAGGGAATTCTTGATCAGGTATGGGTTAGATGAGATGGTCTGTGAGGTCCCTTCCAACTATAAAATTATTTGATTCCATGAGACAGGACAACTTGGGTTCTAGTCTCAGCCCTACAACTAATTAGTTATATAACTTTAGTCAAGTCACCTTTTCTCTTTGTATCTTAGTTTCCTCATCTATAAAATAAGATAGTTGGATTGATTGATTTTGTCTTCCTATGGAATACATCTCCTCCATTCTGAGTCTATTGATCATCCTCACTGTAGACCAGTAGTATCAACCTGAGATAAAGCTAGGGAACCACTAACCCCTGCCTAAGGATTCTTACAGGCATTATGTTGACTTAAGAAAGCAGATATAAACACTCTGTTTTGTTAAATTTTTATTTACTTTATTAAATGTTTCCCAATTACATATTAAACTAGTTTTGATTGCACTTGTGAATGTTGTCCACCAGTGTTGGACCTCTACTGTAGACAATATGAATGATTATCCTAGTGCCTTATACATAGAATGGTCTTAATGAATATTTATTGAATTTGTGATGTTAGTGGAAACCTAGAGCTAAGACAGAGATTGAAGGTATTTGTGTGTGTATGTGTGTAAAAAGTTCACTCTTTTCTAATATAGAATAATCAAATTGATTATTTCTGGTTTTTATTCCTGTTTAGGACCTGTGGCTTACATCATTATAAACATATAATAATAAATAAGGGTATACTTTCTTTTAAGTTATAATAACAATACAGGAAAATCCACTTGCACTGAGTGGCTTATTCATGACAGCAGGTAATTTGAAACAGTTGCCTTTTCTCCCAGCTGTCTAATAACAAAAGTTATTTTTTTTAAATATAAAAAAATTCCAGTAAGCAAATTAATTATTTGTTGTTATTGCTATTATTTCTGCTGTTGACTGGGAATAATCTGGCAAACCAAAGGCCAAATCAGTAGTCTGGATCAGACCTATTTCAGAGCAGCATCTGCTGAAGGGATGATGAAGCAGAACTTTTGTCTCTAGTTCCATTCCATTTCAATGATCTATTTTATTGCTTCATTACTTGAATATCATGTCAAGAAGCTTGTATTATATACAGGATTCTGAAAATTGACCATTGGTGAAGGGTGGAGGGAGGGGGAAGAGAGAGTATGTTTTCTCTTGCAAAGCTAAAAATAAAACTAAAGTTATTGGGTCTCAGAATGAATAGAATGAATCATCATGTCATTTGGCTATATGGGGAATGTGATTTAGGTTCCTGCATGTTTGAACTTATTTCTGTTTTCATATAGCAGCCAGTACTGGTTTAAGTAATATATGCTCTTGAACTTGGTGCTTCTTTTTATAGCATAGTTTGGGATTCTGTCCCATCTTTTTTGCTGAGTTTTTCTAGTAATATAGCAATTCTTAGGGAAGAAAAAAAGATGAATCTAATTAAGCAATGACTGCTCTTAGTAGTAATCAATAAATGAGTGATCTAACAAATATTTATGGAGAAATCTCTGGATTATATGCTCAGAGAAATATGGTGTAGTACAAACTCAGCTAGAAACCAGAAACTAATCCAGGATTATGCAGACCACAGATTGATTTAGTTTTCAAATATAATGTTTTCTGTTTTTTTTTTTAATTTTTGTTATATATTTATTTTGTTATATATTTCCTAACTAAATTTTAATCTAGTTTGGAGTATACTTTGGAGTGTTGCTGGTTCATAAGCAATATGTTTAATACCTCTGGTGTAAGGGATAGCTAGCAATGAAGCCAGGAAAATCTGGATTCAAAACCTGCCTATGGTGCATACAGCCTGTGTGAACTGGGCCAAGTTCACAAATACTCAGTGCTTTAGACCAGGGCTTCTGAAACTTTTTCTACTCACAATGCTTTTATACCAGAGAAATTTTTATGCAATCCCAGGTATATAGGAATATAAAGCAAATATACAAATAAAACATTTACTGATAATAAATCATAATTTTACTCATAATTTAAAAAGCTAGGCTGTAGACAACTTTCTTACTTTGAGAGGAGGGAGGAAAGAAAGGAGGGACAGAAGAATGAGAGAGAGAGAGAGACAGAGAGACAGAGAAAGAGAGAAAAAAGAGAGAGAGAGAGAGAGAGAGAGAGGAGGGAAGGGAAAGAGAGAGATAGAAACACAGAGATAGGCAGAGAGAGAGACAAAGCGAGACAGAGAACTGATTTCTATTGGGAGAGAGAGATTGCTCACTTGGGAGTTCCATATATGTGAACAATCTATAGAATTCTTTTTCTATATAGGACAAACACTTAGAGAAAGGTCACAGTCATCTAACTCGGATAGGTGTACAAAGCAAGATATTGAACTGCTAAACTGGTAAACTGATAAAAATCACCCCCAAATGAGAAGTGGTGAATGATAACTGCAAGCACTGAGTGCATGTGTTTAATGGGTTAATTAATATTAACTTATCCTTCCTAAAGGAGGTGTTTTCTGCCATTTTTGAATATGAGTTGTATGATGATAGAAGAATATGTCAAGGAGGAACACACAATGGGAGGACCAAGAGGTCCTGCCCCTGGGTGGATGGCCCATTTCTTGCAAGAATTATAAATAAACCAACTCACTTCATATTCTACATTTTTTTAATCTTTGCAGCATATTTCTGACTATATAACAATGGGCAAATCACTCAGTTTCCTCATATGTAAATTGAGGATAACAGCACCTCCCTCAAATATGAGGATTAAATGAGATAATATTGTAAAGTAATTAGCACAGCGTCTGGCACATAGTTAAGTACTATATAAATGTTTATTCCTACTGCCCCCTCTCCTCAATGCACTCATAAGTCCAGTTCCCATCCTTATTTGCCCAGGTTGGAGGTGGGCCCTACGGGTTGCAATATGAAGAAGTAATTCCTAATGGAATTCACAATCTTATGGGAAAGGGAGGTTGGAAGAAAACAAGTTTTATTAAGTGTCTACTATGTGCCAGACAACTATCTTGGGATGTAGATGCTATTGTTTTCCCCATTTTTTTTTTTTTTTTACAATTGAAGAAACTGAAACAACTCTCAGAGATTAAGTCACACAGCTACTGAGTCTGAGGTCAGATTTTATCAGGTCTTCCTGATTTGGGGCCCAGAGCTATATCTACTGTACCACCTCCTAACTGCCTACACAGTAAAAAAAAAAATAACACTACAAATAGGGAAAATGTCCCATAACATGTAAGCATAGTGAGAGTTAGAGAAAGGAGAGATGCCTCTGGTAATCTGAAAAGGTCTCATAAAGGAGGAAGTGAGACTTGAGATGAGCTTTGATTGTTGCTCAGGTATAGATTAAGATGCAGGAAAAAGAGGTCTTTTCAGATAGTTGGAACTGCATCAGCAAAGGCACATGCATGGAAGGATGCTTAATATATGAGTAGATTAATAAGAAGTAGATAATATAAATATATACACATATGTTTATGTATATACACACATACCCATACATTCATATACATTCATAATCACATATATCCACATACATACATGCATGTATACACACACATGCACATATATGCAAAGGAAAATAAGTTCCAACAACTAGGTAAAGCCAGATTGCAGAAAAATAATCAGAGACTTTGAGACCTGTTGAGAAGGACAGAGACAAGTTGGAGAAGAGATACCTGCTCAATAGTTTCTTAAGGTAATTCAGGTGTGAGGGTAAGGCTCAATTTCTTTCTGTCTACTGGTCCCCTTTCGGCTTTCAAATGTACTTAGGCCCTCTGCATTTTAAAAAATAAACAAAACCCAACTGCTTTGGCATTCTGTTGGCTCCAAAAGTGACCCTTCTATTTAATTCACTTCCTGTAAATCTCTATTTTGATGCCTCTATTTCCTCACCACCCACTCCTTCCTCAATCCTTTTCAATTTAGGCTCCATTTCCTTTTCACTCTGAGTAACCTTCCTTTGGGTCAATTTCATGACTTTTTAAAAGTTCTTTTTATGCTTGGCCTTTCTGTGATGCTTAATACTCATGATCACAGCCATTTCTTTCTTGAGACTCCTCGCTTCTGTTATACTGTGGCATGGCTTGTCCTGGAAGTTTTTCCTGTTTTTTTAGTTTCTTTCTTCTTTGTTCTCTTTGATAATTATTTCTCTTTTTAACGTGAGCCTGTACTAGGACTAGTTTCTGGCTCCTTTTACAAATAAGTTTGTATTCTAAATTAGTGTTGCTATTTGTTCCACTTTTCTGTCTCTTTTCATTCCTCCCTTCCTCCCTCCTTTCCTTCCTTCTTTATTTCCTTCCTCCTTTCTTTCCTCTTGTCTGTATTTCTCTGTTTCTATTTCTCTCTCTTTGTCTCTCTCGACCTCCTCCTCCCCCCGACCTATTTCATGACTTTAAATATTAGCTTTCCATTGATGACTCTCAAATCTAACCCACAGTCTTGTCCTGTCTTATAATGCATTTGTTTGATGGCTCACTTTCATCTCAAACTTGACATATCTAAAACTTAATTCATCATCTTCCTCTTGCCCAATTAGCTTTCCATTCCCATATTATCCATCCACATTAATGGAATCACATTAGCCCCCACAAAACCTTATATATGCATATGAGCAACATCTTTTAGGAAGGCTATTGGAAAAGGAATCTTTCTCCTTCCATTTCCAAATTACCAAGTCCTATTGATTGTTCCATCATAATATCTTTGTACAGACATAATGAAAAATTCTATCTATCTCCAGTTAGAAAACTGATGGATTTTTGAGTACAGATTGAAGCACATTTTTTCCTCCTTCTTTTTCTTGTATTTTTTTTCCAACATAACATGGTTAATGTAGAAATGTTTTGCATGATTTCATATGTGTAATGGATATTGTATTTCTTGCCTTTTCAGTGGGTGGGGAAGGGTGAAGGAAGGGACAGAATTTTTAACTGAAAGTAAAAAAAAAAAAAAAAAAAACCTACAAAAACCTAAAACAAAAAATAATCTTCTGCTCCTTCATTATCTTTCTTAATCAAATATAATACCTTGTCTGTCACTCATATCTGCAGAATTTCTCCTCCCCAAACAAAGGTACCAGGAGGAACTCAATAATAAAAAAATGGGACTTGCATAGTGAAGGGATACTCCAGGGTTAGAAGAACATGGGGAAGGATGAATGTTCCAGTTTCAGAAGCTCCAGACATTGAGGGAAGGTGCAGTGTGAACCTACCCCTGAGGCTTGGTATGAAGTCTTAAAACTTAGAAGCACAGCCATGAGTGGTGTGAGACTAAAACATTTTGGGATTTAGAGCTTAAAAGGGACCTTAGATCATTCAAACCTCTATCATAAAACTGTCACCCTTTCAGTCACACTACTCTCATGCCCTTTGCCCCAAGAAGAATAGAAGATTTAGAGGGAAAGAATGGTGAGAATTATTTAGACTTTGTTGAGTTTGAAAACATATCCATCAAACAACTGGAAATGATCCGGGAACATGAAGGAAGTGTTAATGATTTGGTAATCATCTGCACTGAGGTGATGATGGAAATCTCTGAAAGAGTTAAGATCACCAAAGAAGGAAGTACATAGAAAGCAAGATATCCTACTTAGGAAAGAGCCTTGGAGTTTATCCTTTCTCTGTAATTTCTAAGAGGGGAAGGAATATAAAACAGCCAAAGAAACAGAGAAGGTGGGATAGAGTCCAGCTACAGTTACTTTAGGGTAAGTTGAAAGGCTGTGTCAGCTAGAAAAAACACTCTCTATAAGAAAACAAGCACCACAAATTGCACTGGTCTCTACTGAACTCAAAACTCCTATTTTCCCCCCTTCCACATCCAATTGCCTTACCTGAACTAAAAACCATCACCCTTCAATACTTATTGGTTTTGTGACTTTTAGCTTCAGTTTCTTTATAAAACAAGAGATTTGGACTAAAGAATTTCTTTATTTCTGTTGGTCACTAAAGTTCTGTGATGGGGTAAAAAGATCAACACACTAGAAGCTGAGGACCAGATCTGGCTCTGTGGCTGACACTGGACACAACATTTAACTTTTAGGGGATTCATCTTTTTGATCCAAAATTGATCAAGTATAGTGGAATCATAGTCAGGTCTAACAGCTTCTACATTAAAAGACCAGAAGGCTTGGAATATGATATTCCTGAGAGCAATGGAGTTAAGATTGCAACTGAGTATAATCCTTCAGAGGAAAATGTAGTCATTCGATGAAACAGAGGATTTTCAAACATTTATGATGAAAAGACCAGAACTGAATGGGAAATTTGATTTTCAAATACAGGACTCTGGAGAATCATAAAGAGGTAATCAAGAAAGTGATGTCATAAGGGACTTAATAAGGTTTATCTGTTTACATTCCTACATAGGAAGATGATTTTTATAACTTATTAGAACATTCTCATTATTATGGAAGTTAGAAGGAGTTTACATATATAGACAGATGGCATGGGTATGAGTTGAATATGAAGGGATAATATCTATTAAAACAAGTTTCTTTGATGGAAGATTATTATTCTTTGGGGAATGATGAGTAGAAGACTCTCAGAAAAAAAGCAAAAACCCTGAAAAAATCTAAAATTGAGAGTGTTGAATTAAATGATATCTTCCAGTTATAATATTCTATGATATTCTAATCTTTTTTAGGAAAAGCAGTTTTTTTTTTCTTTCCCAGATCTATAGGATAAAGTCATAGGATGGAAATAACTCTTAGATAATCTAATCTGATTTCTTCTTTTACAGTGGTTAAGGTCAGAGGTCAAGAGATTTCAAAAAGCCCATACAGGAAATAAGCTAAAATGTCAACTTCAAACCAGTTTTCTGACTCAAGACTCATTAATTTTCCATTGTAATGTGCAAATTTTTTAAGTCCATTTTCCATAGCCTAATGTATGAGGCTTTCCATACCCTGACCTATACTGCCTATGCAAACTAACCCCTTCTCCCCCCAGCTTCTCTTTTGTTTTCTGTCTTTTCACTATCCTCTCAAAGTCACATCACATTCATTCTGGATCTTAAGTCTTGCTGAAATACCTCATTTCTAGAGTTCCATTCTCTCAGTCAGAACTCTGACACTGAAGGCTTAACTTATGTTTCACTTCCTCCATAATGCTTTACTCTGCTTCATCCAACTGTTGTTGACCTCTTCTGTCTCTGAACTCTTATGGTAGCCACCATATTATTCACTTTGAGACTGCCTTTCATTGCTATTTAACTATCTTCTCTGTGTTAGTCTTATCTCCCCACTAGACTCAGAGTACCCTGAAAAATGGCAGGATTTAAAGGTCATTTAATCCAGTCCCTTTATTTTCATTTCTAAGTTATAATGTCTATTTCTAGCTATAATCTTTTTCAAATTAAATTGTATTTTTTCAATTATTAAGCATTTTTTCTTCTTCCCACCTATGAATCACTTTTTTTCCTATGAATAATATTTTATTTTCTCCCCGATTACATGTAAAAACAATTTTTAACATTTGGTTTTGAAAATTTTTTGAGTTCCCAATTCTTTCCATCCTTTCTTCTCTCTCCTCCCCCCGCTTGAGATGTAAGCAATTTGATATAGGTTATACATGCTATTACCCTCTTGAAAAAAATAAAAACAAATCCCTTGTAACAAGTATAATTAAGCAAAGCAAATCCTATAATTGCTATGTCCCAAAATGTGCCTCATTCTGTATATTTAGTCTCCTCTCTTTATCACCTCTCTGTCAAGAGGGTATCCTTCAACATTTTTTATAATCAGTGTTCTAGAATCACAGTCTATAACCTCACTGATCAATTTTTTCCAAATCTTTCAAAATTCTTCATTTTTATATTTATGTTATAATACAGACCATTCTCATTATGCTCTCTTCACTTTACATTAGTTCATAGATCTCTTCCTAAGTTTCCCTGAAATGATCTCGTTTGTCATTTTTAAGTTCAATAGTATTCCTCTACATTATCATATCATAACTTTTTCAGCCATTCCTAAGTTAAAGAGTACGCCTTTAGTTTCCAGTTCTTCGCCACTACAAAAAGAGGTGGTATAAATATTTTTGTTCTATAGGACCATATCGTCTTTCTTTGATCTGGTCTAATAGGGGTATCTCTGGGGCTAAGAGTATGCAATATAGCAACTTTCCCACCCCTTCATCTTGAAGAAGCTGAGACCCAAACAGGAAGTGTCTTGGTGAAGACCACATAGATAATAAATGACAGATGAGAAATGTGTTCTCCTTTCACTTCCCCCAAAGTGTCTTGCCCAGTACTACTCACAACTGGTTCTCAGGAGAGTTTTTACTTTCCTCTGCTTCATCCTGTTCTCCTTCCTCTTCCCTTTTCTTTCTAAGCACAAGCAAATCTGGATTTGTTAGGGACTCATTATCTAGCTTGTAAGTTATTCAGCCTCTGTGTCTAACTGGATTCCCTTCTTTCTGTCTAATTTCAGTCCATTGTCTAAAGTCCATACTTTAGAAATGAAACTTACAGTAAAAAAAGGAGGCAAGATACAATTTAATCTATGAAAAAGATTTCCAAGGGAAAAAATTGACATTGCTGTCTATTAATTTGGTATGGCCTGTGAATGATATAAATATCCAATTGTGCCTTGGCAGAAAAAAATTTCCCCACTTCTGCCCTAAAAGAATCCCTACTCTAAAAGCCTTCATCAGAACTTCCAGAGTATAGGGTGAAAGAGCAGATCCTAGGCTGGTTAATCAATTAATCAATTGATTAAGTATCTGCTATTAACCAGGCATTGTATTAAGTAGTGGTTGATAATGGAGCAGTTCATGACCATCATTCCTTCCTGGAGGAAAAGGATTTGGTAAAGTCTAAAAGTGAAGGGAACAGTGAGGAGAGGAAGAAATCACTACAGAGACCTTGACCATTATGGAGGCAGTTTTGCTTTCTTAAGGTAATGCCCTTCTATCTGTATGTGCAAGAATGTTTGTGGCAGGTCTCTTTGTAGTGGCCAGAAACTGGAAACTGAGAGGATGCCCATCAATTGGAGAATGGCTGAATAAATTAGTAGATGAATGCTATGGAATATCATTGTTCTACAATAATCAGTGAAATCAGCAAGATGATTTCAGAGAAGCCCGGGGAAACTTACATGAACTGATGCTGAGGGAAATGAGCAGAACCAGGAGATCATTATTTACTTCAACGACAATATGATATAATGATCAACTCTGATGGACCTGGCTATCCTCAGCAATGAGATGAACCAAATCAGTTCTAATGGAGCAGTAATGAACTGAACCAGCTACACTCAGGGAAAGAACTCTGGGAGATGACCAAGAACCATTACATAGAATTCCCAATCCCTCTATTTTTGTCCACCTGCATTTATGATTTCCTTCACAGGCTAATTGTACACTATTTCAGAGTCCGATTTTTTTTGTACAGCAAAATAATGGTTTGGACATGTATACTTATTTTATATTTAATTTATATTTTAATATATTTAACATGTTCTGGTCATCCTGCCAGATAGGGGAGGGGGTGGGGGGAAGGGGGGAAAATTGGAACAAAAGGTTGGCAATTGTCAATGCTATAAAATTTACCCATGCATATAACTTGTAAATAAAAAGCTATTAAAAATTAAAAAAAAAAGATAATGCCCTTCTCCAAATAAGAAGTCTAGATAAAGAAGAAGAAACAATGAATTCTGAGTCCCTGACAACAAAATCCCAAATGCAATGTGAAATAAAGGAAGGAAACAAACATTGATTAAGCACTTGCAATGTTCCAGGCACATTGCTAAATAGTTTACAAATATTATCTCATTTGATCTTCACAACAACCCTGAAAGGTAAATGCTGTAATTCTTCCCATTTTGAAATTGAGGGAACTAAGGCAAACAGAGATTAAGTGACTTACCCAGGAGGCAGCAGTTAAGTGGCACGGTGGACAGAGCACTCAGCCTGGCTTCAGGAATCTTTCTGAGTTTGAATCTGGCCTCAGACATTTATTAGCTATGTGATTCTGGACAAGATACATCTCTGCTTCAGTTTTCTCATGTGTAAAATGAGCTAGAGAAAGAAATGTCAAGCCACATCAGTTATCTTTGTCAAGAAAATCCTATATGGGACCAAAAAGAGTCAGATGCAACTGAAAAACAAAAAATATTGAAACAAGACTTTCTCAGAATCACACTCTAGGAAGTGTCTAAGACTGAATTTGAACTCACAACTTCCTGACTCCTGGCACTCTAGCCATTGTGCCACCAGGCTGCTTCTTATTTTTAATTTTTTTCTCTTTTTTATTTTTCCCAGTTATATGTAATAACATTTTTGTTAGACATGTACATTCATTTTTAAAATATATTTTCAAATGCACCATGTTGGGAGAGAAATGTCAGAACAAAAGGAAAAAAAAAACATCAGAAAAGAAAAAAAAGAAGTGAACATAGCATGTGTTGATTTACATTCAGTGTCCATAATTCTTTTTGGATGTGGATGGTTTTTTCCATTCAAAGTTTATTGGGATTGCCTTGGATCACTGAACCACTGAGAAGATCCAAGTAGTCGATCATCATACAATCTTGTTGTTGTTGTGTACAATGTTTTCTTGGTTCTGCTGGTTTCCCTCAGCATCAGTTCATGTAAATCTTTTCAAGCCTTTCTAAAATCATCTTGTTCATCATTTTTAATGATGAACAATAATAATTCCATTACTTTTATATGCCATAACTTATTCAGCCATTGATGGACATCTACTCAAGGCAGCTTCTTACTTTGAGGCATTTGCCAAAGCCATTGTCATCCCTTCCTGAAGTGCACTTCCTTCTCATCCTTGCTGTTTGGAATCCTTATCTTGATTAAGACTTAGCTCAGCTGGCACCTTATACAAAATAGTTCTTCCCCATCCCCCATGACTAGTGCCTTCTTTTCCCCAAATGACAATGGGTAAGTCATTCTCAGGGCTCCCGGAATCTTTATTAAATGCTTGATATGTGTCAGACACTATGTTAAGAACATTATAAATATTATCCTGTTTGATCCTCATAACAACCATGGTTGCTATTATGATTCCCATTTTACATTTGAGGAAATTGAGGCAGACAGAAATTAAGTGAATTACTGAGTAATTTTCTGAGGCTGGTTTTGAACTAAATGGATTTCTGATTCCAGACCAGCTCTCTATCTTCTGTGCTATCAGCTGCCAATTTTACAAAATTAGGAAGTAGTATATAAACAGAAAGGATTTTTTTGGACTCTAGTAATGAGCTTGATTTAGGAATTATAGCCTTCCCCTCTCACACACTTCCCAAAACTTTTATGATGGGACCCTAAATTGGGACAGGAAACATTTGGCAACCATAGGTTACTTCAACTAATATGGTCATTTCCAATATAGTATATATTAGGGTATTATATCTATTTGGGGATCTGAGGCTTAATGTACTCTCCAGCTAAGTCTCCTCTTTCATATTAATCTCCTTATCACCCTTTCAAAGCCTTCATTATTTCAGCTCTGTGTTTGGCTCTGTATGCAGGAAGGGGGTCTCCAGGTCTAAAGCAGAACTATAACCTATAAAGCAAAGTAAATGTGATGGAACCAAGGCAAAGTGGAAGGGAGTTCAGTTGTCAGCAATAAGTAAAAAGAATTGATGTTGAAATGAATTCAATCATTTCAATTAAAAACATGTAATTTGTCTAGCTGTGTAACCCTGGGCAAGTCACTTAACCCCAATTGCCTCAGCAAAAAAAGCTGAAATAAAACAACAACCAAAAACCCATATCATTTGCAAGGTACTTTGCTAGACTCTGACAATATAAAAATGAAAAAGCAATAGGGTCTCTGACCTCAAAGTGTTTGTATAGTGACTCCCTTTGCCACTTTCTTTGTAGGATGGATAGAATTTGTTGGCAAGCTGATCTTGATATAGAAATTTAAGGTTCATAAAATACTTTTTCAAGGCCCCATTACACACATTATTTCATTTGATTCTTGTAACAGACATGTAAGAGTATTTTCATACCCTTTTCACAGATGAAGAAACGAATTCAGAGAAGTTAAGTGTCCTCATTCATGGTACATGGCTAGCAAATGTAAGAGGAAATATATATCCTTGATTTTTCATGACTCCAAGTTCAGTGCTAGAATTATGAAACTGGAAATAACTAGTTCAATTCCCTCATTTTAAAGATGGAGAAACTGATGCTCACTCAGGAAAGAATAAGTGACTCTTCTGAGCTAGATAAGAGCTAAGCAGTGAGTCAAACTCCTACAACTACTAGATCACACTGCTCTTGTTAAATGAAATCAATAGTCCTTTGGAGAAAGATTGGGTTTCAGACTGTGTTTATGAACTATTACTCAAGCGGACCATTTCCCCATGACTGATTTCTATGCTGCTCCATTTTCATAAAGTGGATTGAACTGGGCTATATGACACCTCAGATTAGTTGTGAGATGTTGAATAAGCTGATTAACATTTAAGGTGTCTCCATCTGTCAGATGAGGAGGTGGTATAGGCTGGTGTCCTTCCTGTTTAGACCTTATTTGGGAATATTGTTGCCTCAGATTTTCCAGGTAGATGACCACATTTTGGCATTTTAAGGTGTTTTAGTTAAGGTTTTTATTTCTTTTCTATCCCATTTCAGAAACCAATATCTGATAATGTCTTTACATTTCCAAGTGGAAAAGGAAATGTGACTGCCATTAGTTCAACATAATTGAAATGAATTGTTTTTAATCTTTGGGAAATGAAAACTTGCAAGGAGTACCATGTTACTTTAAATAGTAGATGCTTCTAATAATCACTTTTTTCCTTTTTTTCTTCATCGTCATCATCATAATGCATTTTAACGCAGAAATGCTTCTGGGTCTCTTGTGGCCACAATAAAAGCATTAAAGAGATAACTAGAAAAGGGCAATCTGCTCTAGGGAGTTCATAATAAGAAAGGAAACAAATATAATTCAAACCTCCCTGTGGTACCCAGAATTACATCATTTGGCAAATCCTCAAAAAAAACCCAAAGTAACTCAACAACCTATAATAAACCATTTAAACAGGAAATGAGGTTTTATGATTTAGTGACAACAACACAGACTTGGGAAGCAAGAGACCTGTTTTGAATTTGAACTCTAATTTCTTATTACTTCTATGGACCTTGAAAAATCACTTCAGACCTCAAAAAGGCCTTCTTCATATGGAAAACTAAAGGATTGCATTAGAGAAAAGGTATCAAATTTGCTGCCAACAAAGCTCCTGAGTGCAGCTCAAACCAGATTAAAATGATATTGGGAAACACTTAACAAAATAACTAAAAAACACAGTAAAACAGATATTGATAAGCTGTGGTTTTCTAAATTGAAATGTATGGTCTGCAGGGATATGTTTCTATGTAGCTTTGACATTACTGACTAAATGATCTTTTAGGTTTCTTCCAACTCTGAATTCCAGACTCCTCTACCACAGGGAATGAAATTCAGTGGGTAGCTTCTTGAACATCAGATTATTGAGTAAGATGGGAATTGGGGTGGGAACTTCTCTCTATGTTGTGCCTAATCCTTAAATATGCCCTTTTTTGCTCTTAGCATCAACCCAGTATTTGCAATCTAATCAGCCTCAATTACAGAGCTGGGGACAAGTCAGTGAAGATTGGGAATGACCAAATTCTAGGAAGTTGTAAAAAGCAGTGGTCTTGGAATCTGCGAGAGTTGGGGTTAAATTCTACCTCAGATCTTTCCTGAAGTTGCTAGATGGCAGATGGGATAGGGTTCTGTGTACAGAGTAAAGAACCTGGGTTCAAATCTGCTCTCAGACATTTACTAGCTGTATGACTGAGCAGGGCACTTAACAGTTTTTTGCCTCGGTTTTCTCAACTTTAAAATAGGGGTAATAGTACCTACTTTGCAGGACTGTTGTGAAGATGAGATGAGATTTATAAAACAGTCATCACAGTGTGTGTGGCACATAGTAGGTGCTATATAAATACTTATTCCCTTTCTTTTATAGCTGCAGTTGACCTCTTTTTAAAATCTGGACTTTAATTTCCTCATCAATAAAATGAGGCAGTTGACCTCAAGGACCTCTAAGGTCCTTTCTAATTATAAATTTATATTCTTATGAGTCACAGTGGTGAGAACATGGCAATCTTTTTTTCATGAAATTTGAATTTGGGTATTCAACTGAACTTTTATGCAAAGTTCAACAGAGTAGCTAGACGAAGGGTACGTGCAAATGACTGAGTGCTATTAGTTAAAGACTTCTGAGTGCAGGGGCTAAAGTGTGTGGAGGAGGATGGGGTGGGCAGTTCTTCCCATCAAATGATAACAACCTGGAACAGTACAAACCTATTTCCAAAAAGCCAATGTTAACTTACACCCACTGGCGGCTTTCCTCCACTCAAAATAGCAGAGCTAGCCAAAAGAAGAGGAGTCTGTTGGCACCATGATTTGCTTACCAGACCTGACCAAGGTCTGTGACAATATTTTCCAAATGATGGCTCATAAGGCTTCTTGAAAAACAAAACAAAACAAAATAAACCTAAGACCTTAAGTCAGTTCAAAATGATTTCCTAAGAAAAGATTCCATTTAATTTTCAAGAGAGTTCTAGGAATTGAGTTATGAGAATTCAACTATAACAGTATGACACAGTAAAAAGGATAATAAATTTGGGGCCTTTTCTATTTGTGTGAGTTTGGATAAGTTATTTGGCTGCTCTGGTCTCTGTTTCCTTATTTGTAGATGAGGGGGTAGTCTCAATGGTCTTTGGGGTCCTTTCCATTTTTAAGGCTACATGCTATGATTCTGTGGAAACGTAATTTAGTCCCCCATTATAAGTAAAATATCATATGAGATATTGTTTTATAAATAATTATTTAGGCTTTGGGGCTTTGCTTACTTTAAAGGCTTAAAATTTTTTGTTTCTCTCACTTAATGAAAGATTATTGTCATAGAAAAAGGAGTTTGAAGCTTATGAAATAATACAATTATCTCTTTAGATTTACTCTTGCTCTAGATATTTCAAACATCAGAATCTATCAAGACTACACTGAACTAGTTGCCATAGACCCCCTTATCAGCCACTTGAAATATAAACTTTATTGTTGTTTATTTGACTCTTCATTTTTGCTTTGTTTTGTTTTGTTTTTGGCAAAGATATTAGAGTGGTTTGCCATTTCCTTTTCCAGCTTATTCATGGACAAGGAAACTGAAGCAAACAGGGCTATGTGATTTGCCCAGGATAACATAGTTAATTGTCTGAGGCAAGATTTGAACTCATTTTCTTTTATTTTTTAAAGAATTTTTTTATTTTTTATTTATTATATTTTATTATTATTATAATAAAAAAATTTGTTTTTTATTTAAAATTGGAACACAAGGTTTTTCAAGGATGAATGTTGAAATCTATACATTTATTTTCAAAATATATGTATAGATTTCAACATTCATCCTTGCAAAACCTTGGGTTCCAATTTTTTTATCCTTTTCCTCCACCTTCTCCCTTAGATGGCAAGCAATCCAATATATGCCAAACATGTCCAATTCTTCTATACATCTCTTCCTATTTATCATGCTGCACAAGAAAAATCAGATCAAAAAGAAAAAAAAAAACAAAAAGCTAGCAAAAAACAACAAAAATGTGAAAATACTATATTGTATTTTCAATCCTCATAATCCTCTCTCTGGGTGCAGATGGCTCTTCCATCATAAGTCTATTGGAATTGACCTGAATTATCTCACCTGTTGAAGAGAGCCCTGTCCATCAGAATCGATTATCGTATAATCTTGTTGTTGTCATGTATAATGATCTCCTGGTTCTGCTCACTTCACTTAGCATCAATTCATGTAAGTCTCTGCAGGCCTCTCTGAAATCATCCTGCTGGTTGTTTCTTCTAGAACAATAATATTCCATAACATTCATATATCACAATTTATTCAGCCATTCTTCAACTGATGGGCAGCCATTCAGTTTCCAGTTTCTTGCTACTACAAAAAGGGCTGCCACAAACATTTTTGCATACATGGGTTCAAGTTTTCTTGATTCCACGCCACAGGCTCTATCCATTGTGCTACCAATTTCTCCACACAGACTTATAGGATTGTAGAATCAAGCTGGAAATACCTTAGAGATAATATAATCTTCCCTATTTATTTATAGATCGAGGCCAGCAGAACCTGATCAGCTGATTATTAGCTAATTGAATGCTTGATTAGTTAATGAATGCCTACATCTAAAGTTTGAACTAAAATCTTCTGACTCCAAATCGAGAAGTCTTTCCAATATCGTTCTCTCCATCACTTCATCTAAATGTGTGACTTTCGAGAATCATGGTTTAGTTAAAAACACTGTAGTCCAAACAGTTCTCATCATTTTTCAGATAAAGAAATGGACCTGGGAGAGATCTATGGCTCTTTTGTGGTTGAGCCGGAATTAGAACTCAATCCTCTTGATTCCTGTCCCTGAGACTCTTTGTACCACACAAAACTGGACCACAGTGCAGTCTGGAGAAATGTTAGAATCGCCTCCCATGAAAATTCAATCTCTTCCCAAAGTGATTCTCCATGTAACATGGCATTGTGGCAGCTAGGTGGAACCATAGAGCACTGAGTCTGGAGTCTCATCTTCCTGAGTTCAAATCTGACCTCAGACATTTCCTAATACCATAACTGGGCAAATCACTTAACCCTGTTTGCCTCCATTTCCCAATTTGTAAAATTTATTGGAGAGGGAAATGGCAAACCACTGCAGTTGTTATTTGTCCTTCTTTTTATAAGAGGAACACTGACATCATGGGATGATGTCTTAACTCTTGTGTGAACAGTTTTAAACCATAAGCCTCTTTCTTTCAGTTTTAACTCTAAGAATAAAGTCACAACAATTGGCAAGGGCCTGGGACGCAGTTGATGATCTTGTCTGACCAAATTCTAAGGTACCACAGAGCCCGCTTCAGCCCACCTTCATGGCTCTTGGAACAAATTTTTCTTATCTGCCCATTTCACCAGGGGAAACCTTCACATGCTTAAGGTAGACACCCCCTCCAATTCACTGAAGGGTTTGTGGCCTGCCAGTTACCCTCAATTTGGTTTAGCCAGTCTGCCAGGATAGTTTACTGGGTGTGGCTGCTACATTTCAGTTTTTTGGACCTCTAAATGAGAGTCAAGGGCCAAGTAGACACCAAAGGTAGTTGAGCAGTCCTAAAAAGTATATCGCAAGTCCTACATGCCTCATACACTCTGATTGTTCTTGTTGTTTGTTCTTCATTCTTGAAGAGAACCAGTGACATCAGGGAAGGGATGCCATAGCATGTAAATTATTTGGACTTAAGTGAGAGAGAGTTGTGCAAGATGACCAGATTTATTTTCTCCTCCAGAACCATCTGGGTCCAATGGCAAGATATAGATCAGGATGTCTAGAGATGGTCCGGGGTACAGATACTCCCAGTGTCTTTGTGAAGAACACTTCAAATGAGGTCATAAAGAGTTAGAGGTGACTGAAAAAAAAAATAATGTGATTGTGATGATTTACAGTAAGATGAAATGGAAAACAACAACGACAATGGATTTGACTTTAAATTTAAATTTAAATTTCCATTAAATGACCTGGGAGAAGGAAATAACAAACCACTTAAGTATCTTTACCCCAAAAAATTCCAAATGGAATCACTAAGAGTTGGACATGATTGAACAAAAACAAATTCAGATTCTAAGTCTCATTCTAAATGAAGTTCTATTTCTGCAAACAATACAAGTCTTGGAATATTCCTCTTTACAAAACACATGAGATGATGACTCTCAGAGTTACCTTACTGGGCGCCATAACTTATAGGACGGTGGTCTCATCTCTAAGGTAATATATCCAGTTAGAGTTTACTAAGAATTTTAGAGAAATGGTTCCTCAGCCATAAGAGCTCAGCACTGTGTGAGTACAAAAGTTCTTACCAATTCCTCATCCTTAATCTCTTCTACAGTCACAGAGAGATGGGAAAATGAACATTATGGCCAATATTCAATTTTTCTTTTCTGTCCAACATATAACTAGAGTAAACATTACTTTATAAAGACAAATCAAGGTTTATTCACTACTGAAGTGGCTCTTTGACAGTCTCTACAATCCTCCTAAAGTGAACCCATACTGCATCTCTATACTTCTAGGGACTACATCAATACCCCAAGCTGAATGGAAAAAAACAGCAACTAAAGTTACTTAGGATCGTGCACACCATAATTGAAACATATGTTCCCCTCTTTTGCCAGGTCTTCAGCTTTTTTACCTTTTAGCTATTAGATATGCTAACATAGATTTTAATTTCCCAACACTAACAATTTCTTTCCTGGAGAAGAGGGTTAGAAGCACAAAACTAGGGCTGATCTGGAAGATTGGACTTAAGAATACAATAGTGTGATTGTGATGATTTACAGTAAGATGAAATAGAAAACAACAACAACAACAACAACGATGGATTAGAAGATATGACTTTGAATCCCAGCTCTGCTACTTACTTTACTATGTGATCCTGAGCAAGTCTTCTGGATCTTCTCTGGTCTCAGTTTCTTTATCAATAAAATGGAAGCACTGTGTTAGATAATATTCAATATCCCTCCTATTGTTAAATCTGTGATCAATGATGATTTTACAAAAGGACTTCTTTATTTTCAAATCACATATCTTCCTTTTTACTTTGACAAACAATAGGTTTACTTTCTCTTTAGGCTCAAAAAAATTTAACATTACAAATGTCTAAAAGAAAATCACATTTCTTGGGACCCAAATATTAAATTAAAATAATAGGGGAAGCTAGATGGCACAGAGGATAGAGCACCAGCCCTGAAGTCAAGAGGGCCTGAGTTCAAATCTGGCCTCAGACACTTAACTCGTCCTAGCTGTGTGATCCTGGGCAAGTCACGTTAACCCCAATTGCCTCAGGGGGGAAAAATCAAAATAGCAGTGGACTTTTCACCAAATGCCACACCCCAATACTTATCAAACTGATTCATATTATTAAAGAAAAAGGACAAATAAAACTGTCCTCATCATTTTGTTTGTAGTGATGAAGTAATGATTTATTAAGTTTTTAACGGGTGCATACAAATTTCTTTTCTAATATATTGAAACAGATTAATAAATTTGAATCAAAAGCAAAATGTTAATCATAAATTCTGCTTTGACAAAAACATGCCTGAGGTTTTAATTTGTGATGTTTTAATTCCTCCTCAAAAATGACATTCCAATTACTGGTCTAGGATATTAATAAAAATCTGTAGTTGATGCATTTTAAAATTATCATTAAATTGGAGAATAAAAAACGTGCAGGACAGTTGCCCTATAGTCATCAGTATTAATGGAAAAAGTCAGAGGCGCAGTTCCTTCCAAATCAAAAGACGACACAAAAAATTTCATGCTTTTGTCAAGGTTTTTTTTTTTTTTTTTTTGCTTAACATAGAAGTAACTGATATTTTTGGATATTTCAAATTAAATAATGAAATTACATTGTAAAGATCTAATTCAGGGGGAGCAAGAAGACATATTTAGTCTTCCACTGGAAGCTATATCTCCTAGTATAACCTCCATTATCCCTTTTTCCACTATTTCCCATTCTCAATAGAAGATAGGAAGATAGTAGAGGAGAAGTATGATGAAAGTTTAATTAAGTAAAAACTTAGATTTTTTTTCCTGATTTATATCTCAATATGGATTAAGTGTTTTTTTTAAGTATTTTGTTTTAAAAGGGTTTTCCTGCTTTATATTAGCTGATGTAGAATGAAATACACAGAACCAGAAAAATAATTTAAACAGTGACTACAGCAATGTGTAAAATGTGTTTGTATATGTTGCCTATCCAGGCTATGTATGTGCTCATCTGTATATCTTTTTGAGCTTCATAGGGAAGCATGAATGTTATATGTAGTTTCCTCCAAGAAACTGGGTCCCTCCTCTCCTCAGAGGGGAATAACAAATAGAATTCTATTTATCTGCCTCTCCCTCAATAGTGTCCCAACAGTTTTAATGTGGTTTTAAGAGTTAATATTATGGGGCAGGTAGGTGGTGCAGGGGATAGAACACCAGCCCTGAAATCAGGGGGATCTGAATTCAAATCTGGTCTCAGACACTTAACACGTCCTAACTGTGTGACACTGGGCAAGTCACTTAATCCTGATTGTCTCAGCAAAAAAAAGTTAATATTGCTTTCAGAATCAACAACAAAATGCTTCATTTTGTATACAAAACCCTTCAAAAACCATCCCTTTCCTACCTTTCCAATCTTTTTATACCTTACTCTCCAATAAATATTTTTTCCATTCATTGACAATGGCGTCCTGTCTATTCCTTGAATAAGAAACTCCATGCTCAACTCTGTGTATTTTCTCTTGTTATCCTCCATGCCTAAAATTTCTCTTTCACCTTTATTTCTCCCTGGCTTCTTTTAAGTCCCAACAAAGATCCCATCTTACACAGGAAGTCTTCTCCAATCCCACAATTCTAGTGCCTTCTCTCCATTAATTATTTCCTATTTATCTTATAAAGAGTTTGCCATATATATTTTTTTGTTTATAAGTTTTTCGAGGGCAGGGATTGTCTTTTATCTCTTTTTTTTATTTCCAGTGCCTGGCATTTATCGATTGATCAATAGCTTGAAACCTGCACTAAGACTCTTGAGTCATCCTGTATTGTTAATCTAGGGGAAATAATTTTTTAGATTCAAACTGTCTTCCTATTATCCCTTAACAAGGAAAGATAAGAGAACCCAAACTATATATCTAAGGCTTGACTCCCTTCCCACCAAATTCTACTTATATAAAATATAATAAAATAAATTAAAATATAAGTAGAATTTGGTGGGAGGGAGTTTATACAAGTTGATAGCAAACAAAAGATCAGAAAATTTACATAGTTGAGAACATACTAGACAATACAAAGAGTGAAAACTCTTCCACTGGGATGCAAGAAGGAGAGTTTCAGGTCTTATACAAGAAGAAATTTCCCAATCTAGTGTGGCTAGCAATTGGATTCTTCCCAGAGCCTTTTTTTCCCTTCAGAACTCTTATCTCAAAAGAAAATCTGGATCTTTGCATTTTCTCATTTGCTGCTGGAAGCCAGAAGACCAACAAACATTTATCTCAAACTTTCATTAATTTTATTTCTCATTCTCGTGTGCAGAATTCAGTAATCAATCTCTACCAATAAGATGGAGTCTTATGCAAATAGATATGCACATAGGATTACAAATGTTAATAGAAAAAATGCTGCTACATCACCACCAAGGAAACTGAATGCTATATAATTATATTGACCAAGATTGTACCCGGAGAAGAGTGGATAACATTTTCCTTTCTTCCTTCTTCAAAGAAGTGGATGTGAAATATTTTATATCTTTTCATATATGGCTAATGTGATGATTGGTTTTGCTGAATTTCTTTAAAAATTTTTCTTTTCAATCTTTGTTATAAGAGGTGGTCTGCTGGATAGGAAAGAGAGAAGGCTATATTTGCAAATGAATATGACAAAAAACAAAAACTATCCATACAATGAAATAAAATGTAAGAAAAGTGGGAGAGGGGAGAGGTGCTTCATCTAGGCCTTACTAAAGTGAAGGCTGTACAGAAGAGCAATGTTAAAACATTGTTGGTAATGATGACAACTGAAAAAAAATCAGAATACATAAGAAAATCAACAAAAATATTTTAGAATAAGATTTGCTATTTTCCCATTAGAAAATTAAGATTTGGATTATTAAGATTATCTAGCCTTGAAGGAATTCATCTAACCTAATTGATGAGCTGGAACATTACTAAGAAAATATTACATATGTCCTTGTGAGCATTTGGACTTTAGGTTTGTAACATGATGTTTCCTAGAATAGAACTAACTACATTACTGGCTTATGTGTTTCTGACTCCTGCACTGGGGAGGATATAGATCTAATACACAATTAGGTAAGACAAAAAATAATACATACTGATTTGTAGACATTGGGGATTCTGATTATAAAATGTTATGCTCTTCAGTTTTCTGAAGTGAAGAGAGACAATTCCTTCAGTAATGAATTAGTCTGTCAGGAATTAAATGATACTGAACTATGTGGATTTAGGAGGAAGGACAACAGGTGAAAGGAATGAAAAGATAAATATTAATGTAGTAAATCACCTTTATATGGTGATTTTGGAGTTACAAAGTATTTCCCTGAAGACAATTTTGCAAGATAGGGAGTTCCAAGTATTACTATTCTCATTTTATTGAGAAAGAGACAGAGGTTCAGGAAGGTTTGATAATTTGTCCAAGATCACACAGCTTTTATTTTTTAAATTATTATGCGTTTATATTTTCTTATTTTTCTTCCCCTAACATCACCACTCTTACCTTACCCCACCTCTTTCTCTGCAATTTCTAAAGTGGGAAAAAAAATCAAAACCTTTTTTAAAAATATGCATAGTGAAGGGCATCTAGGTGGTGCAGTAGATAGAGTTCTGACCCTGAAATCAGGAGTTCCTGAGTCAAATCCGACCTCAGACACTTAACATTTACTACCTGTGTGACCCTGAGCAAGTCATTTAGTCCCAATTGCCTCAGCAAAAAAAAAAAAAAAAAAATCAATATGGAATATAAATATGCATAGTGAAACAAAACAAATTACAATATTGGCAATGTCTAAAATTGTGCATCTCATTCTACTTCCTGAGTCTATCACCTCTCTGTGAGCATGCTTCCTCTTCATCAGTCCTTTGGAATGATAGTTGATTGTTCCTATTTACACTATCATTGTTATAAAATAAATCTCATAATTCTGCCCATTTCACTCTGCATCAGTTCAGACACATCTTCCCAGGTTTTTTTTTTTTGTTGTTGTTGTTTTTTGTTTTTTTCAACTGTCCCCTTTATTATTTCTTACAGCTTTATAGTATTGCTTTACATTCAGATATCACAATTTGTTCAGCCATCCTCAAATGATGGACACCCTCCCTCCCTAGTTTTTAATTCTTTTCCATTACAAAAAGAGCTGCTATAAATATGAGTCATTTTCCTCTTTCTTTGCTCTCTATGAGATAGTAGTAAGGAGATTCAGTTTAATAGCTTTTGGGGTCATAGTTGCAAATTTTTTTTCAGAATGGCTCTACCAACAGTGTATCAATGTGTCTACAATCCAATATCCTCTTTAGCATATGTCATTTTCTATTTTGTCAATTTTGCCAATCTTATGGATATAAGATGGAACATCTGAGTTACTTTAATTTATATTTAATTATTAGTGATTTGGAGCATTTTTTCATTTTTCATTAAACAGTTTGGATTTCTCCCGTTGAGAACTGTCTCTTCATAGCCTTTAACCATGAATCACTTGGCAATTGGCTGCTATTCTGACAAATTTGATCACAAAATTTATCATAAATTTGCTCTGTTCTAATTGGATTTGTCACCTTTCCCTTAGCTACTTTATTATGTTGTCTATTTTTGACACCTCATACTTTGAATATTTCTACAATGTTGCCCAAGTGGAAAACCTCCCCTTTTCAATAAGCAGACAAACATAGTCATGTGCAAATGGCCAGATGTCCATCTTCACATTTCTGAAGGCCATCCTAAATCACTAGAACTATGAGAAAACCCTAGAAGATAGTAATATCAGAGTGAAGAAAGCTGCCTTCTAACTTTGTCTGCCACCAGATAAGCTTAAAATCAGTCTTTTCCGTTTTTTTAGCTACATAGGAACCATATACCCCAAGTTCTCTTCCAGTACTATCACTTTGATTAGTTCTGACTTCTGCTAAGTAGAATAAATAAGCCTCCACCCAATTCATAACTAAAACCCTTCAGGCTTGAACACAGGAGTTATATATGTTTTAACACGTGTATATATTAGAAGAGTAATAGAGAGGACCAAACTCCAGTGATTGTCAAAATAAGCTAATCTCTTTTTTGGGGGTAAAACAAATGCAAATATGTTGATACTAAATCACATTTTCAAGATCAATTATTAGTAGCATTTCATCTCTATTTGGCATTTTCATATGAGGTGACACTTCCTTAACCTTTGTTCATGAGAAAATTCATTCTTTGTTTTTCAGAAGTTTTTCCAAATAGATTTTCCAAATTTTACTGATAGTAAGATTAAGCACATGATATGAACAAGGGCAAATGCGTGTATATACATATATACATACATATACATATATCTCTAAAGTTGTAAAGTTCTTTACTGACATGATCTTATTTGATTCTCTCTACAACCCTGTGAGAGAGAAGCTATTATTCCTATGTTACAGATGGGGAAACTAAGCTCTTATTCAATGTCACAAAAGTGTTCATTCAAATTCTTCTGATTCCAGGTCTATTGCTACCTACTAAAGCTATCTAGCTACTTTAAACAACAATGTCAATTTGGAATTTATTCATAACTGAGTATTGATTTACACAGGATACTACAAAAGTCTTAGTGCAGTTTTACACTCTAATGCTTTAATAGCTTAAAATTGCAATAAGATACCCAGGGATACCCTACATGTAGTAGTAATGACACATTTTGGCCTATTTTGAAGAACAAAAAAAGAAAGGAAAAAAATAACACAAATGAAAGATTTTTTTGAGTTTAATAACAACAAAAAGAAATAAATATACTAAACAAGGGGCAAAAATCTTATACAAAACCTTTAACATTTAACATAAAAGAACTAAAATAATAAACAAAAATCAAAGAAATTCATTTGCTAAGTGTTTCTTTCCAGGCCATTGTATGATTTCTATCATAGAGTGATGACTGTCCTTAAGGAGATGGGGTGGGGGGACAAAAGGAAAACAGTCTAGTTACTATTTCAGCAGATTTGACATTAATTTATTTGTGGAATTTAGATCTCTGCCAAGATATTTCTCTGTCTTAAGTACAAAAACAGCTGATGGAAACGAATATATTTCCTGGACCAGGAGATTGTACTCCCTTGGAAAGGAGAATGTTTGATTTTGCAAACTGCTCTCCAAGTTGTTAGACTGCATACAAAGAATTATGGTCAGTGAGCTCCCAATCATAATCAGGTAACAGCTTGAATTTTGTTCAAAATGGAGAAAATACAAAATCGGTATTTGTAGATTTGGAGAAGGTCATTCTAATGGAAGGCTGATTCTAAAAGAAATATGTAGAGATTTTTGGGTCATGTGAGAAAAAAGATGGCAGATATTATCTCCAATCCTCATAAATTGTTCAAATGTCTCAAAAATAGAAATTGTATGCCAAACATAAGCAACTAAGGAACCCAAAATCCAAAAGAAAGTTTAAAAAAAAATGAACAAACCTGTTGATCCTGAATTTACTTAGGACGGCTCCCCAACCTCCAATACTTCTGTGAGTGAGGTTACATTAGCAAACCCCAGGACATAATACAGATTTACACCAAAAGAAAGCCTGTTTTTCCTTTTTCTTTCGAGTACTATGGACATCCTGACTCTAAGCTTGGACCTTGAACAATTTGGTCATCATTCTTCAGGAGCAAAAGGTTTCAGGTTGAGGAATTGGAAGAGTGTGTGTGTGTGTGTGTGTGTGTGTGTGTGTGTGTGTAATAGAGCTACCTTGAAAGTACTAACACTATAAAACTCTGAATTTTCAATGCTGGGGGAAAGTCTTTGAAAGTCTGTGCTGGGCCAGAGAACTGAGGGACAAAAGGAGAGGGGCTAGTCACTAAGATAAGACACTAGCCATGTAGGAAGCTGTGCAACACTCCATGAAGCCTGAAGGAAAGAGCACAGCATTCCCTAAGGTAAACCATGGTGAACCATGAATTATTGAATGTGGGAGATGCTTTAAGATTCCACCCCAAGGAAATCACAATTTCAGGAGAAGGAGTCAGGAAATGAGAGACAAGGAAAATAGGGGGAGGAGAAGCTAAGACTGAAAGTGCCAAAATTTCAGGAAGAAGAAAATTCAAAGACCTTGAACATAAACATATAAATAGCAAAGTATCCAGGGAGTGTACATAATGCACACGTTTCTGAACTCACAAAGAAAAATCTAGTGACATCAATTGACAATCTCATTTGCCATTGATATTAGCTTTTATGAGAAATCATACTTCTTACTAGCTCATAAAAAGAATAAACTTAATTCATTTAAATAATGAATTTTAATTCAGTCTCTGCTGCTGACTAATGACATATCTTTTACTTGTTCCTATCATCCTCTCAAATCATTGTTCTCTCCTCTAGCCAAATTCCTAGAAAAAAGGTTTCTGAAATCACTGTTTTAACTTTCTCTTCACTAATTTATTTCTCAATTCCTGCAATATGGCTTCTGCTCTTATTATTCAACTGAAATTTTTCCAAATTATCGATAATTTCTTAATTACCAAATTCTCAATCTTCATTCTTTTGACTTTTTCCTCATACTTCAGCCTTTTTGACTTTCTGATCTGTTGACACTGCTGAAAACATTCTCTTCCTACACACTCTACTCTATTTTTTGTTTTTTGTAAGCATTCTCTTGGTTCTTTTCCAACCTACTTCACCTTCCTAACTCAGTCTCCTTTGCTAGGTTACCATCTGTGTCATGTCTGTAACTAGATATAATTGAAGATTCTGTTTTGGTATTATCTAAGACCATAGTCTGTATATTTTTTCAAAGGTGTTTACTCTCATAAATATGAAAACATGAAGCTCATCAGACCTCTTGATTATATATATAATAATATCTTTTAGCTAAGGAGTCTAAAAAATGTCAAAAATGTCACCCCCCCTCCAAATTATATTTATATAAACTTACATTTACATGTAGGTTTATAAGAGCTCTAGTTACAAAGTGCTTTACATAATGATCTCATTTAACAAACATTACCTGCAGCCTAGTTCAGTTCAGTAAGAAAGTAATCACCTAGAGTGTTAATTAAGGCCTAGGAAAAGCAAAAGGTGGTTTGCAAAAAAGGCAAATTCAGGCTTGAAGCAAAGAAAGCCTACCTACCAATTTGTCATCCAGAAGTAAAAAGAACTGGTGGGAGTGATAATGGGTTCCTTTTCCTCAGAGGTCTCTTAGCCAATATGGAATGACCACTTGCTGGAAATGATATAGGGGAACTTCTTGTTCAAATATAGTCAGGAATGACCTCTGAAATGCTGACAGTTGGTGGTTCTATAATTTTGTAACCTTAGTAACATTCAAATTTTCTTATTAACCGTACAGTTCTCTAACACAACGCCTTTTTTAAAGACTAAAATCGGAGGTGAAATGTTTTGTTCAAGGTCACATGCCATTAGGTGATTGAGCTAAATCTCTATTAGGAATGTTCTCTTTATCTTGCACGGAACTTTGGAGCATGGAAGTGAAAGATAAGAGCATATTTTCTATTCTCCAAGCATTCTGAATCTAATTAATAGGACAAAATACACATAGAAGAGAAGAATCAATATTCTAAGGCTTTAGGAGTTCCGAGAAGAGTAAGATACACTATAGGAGCTCCATGATTTGAAAAGTGAGTTTGATGGATTTCAGTTTTCTATTCCCTTCCTGCTCTCTGTTATCATAAGTCACTGGGAATCATGGGGTTTTATATCTAGAATGGACAATGCAGATCATCTGGTCCTGCATTTTTATAGATGAGGTTCAGAACACTATAGTTAAATGATTTACCCCAACTTAATGAACAATAGTGCTAGGACTTGCATCCAGGTTTCCTGATTTTGGTCCTGGACATTTTCCACTAAGCCGTATTATTCTTTTTTTGGAGGAGGATGCACTTCTCTAGTTTTTAGACTCTCCATATAAGACCTCATCAATACAATAGGATCTAAGGAAAATCTGCTTCTATCTAAATTCCTTTGGATTCTCTGGGAGGGTCTCAACTATTAGATCTGATTTCTAATTCAGTCTGTCCTCTTCCGTCTCAATCCTGGTGGTTTCTAGATTCTTAGGATCAGTCTGAACCTATCAGAGAGAGAAGTTTAGCTAGCTAGAAGTCAGAGCAGGCTCCTTGGGTCTAGCTGAACTCTTTGGTGTGGCTTTAAAAGCTCTCCCAGCTGCTCTGGATTTCCCCATTTCTTTTGTAGATGCTCAAGGGCTTATTAGTGATAGTTACTTGCTGAGTCATAAAGTATACGTGGCCATACTCCCTGGCACTGTTGGGAAACGCCATGGTGAAGTCATTTTGCAATGACCCAGCTGGAATTTTTTTTAGGAATAAGGACAAAGAGTAGCATTTGTATTACTTGTGGGTGGGGTTGCTAGCAGAAGTTAAATGATTTGGCCAAGTTCATCCCCTTCATCAGCAGGAGCAATAATGCTTCAGATTTCTTCTCCAAGAAAGCTACCTTCAAATTACTGCCAATTCTGTAGGAGGTTAGATCCCGGGGTAATTGAGAGAACCTGTGTTGTAACTTGTTTTGGCATCTGGCGCGGATGCTGATCAGAGTAGGGATATGAATTAAATGCAGAGAGGTTTAAATATTAAACAGAATGATGGCTTTTCAAGCTGCTTTTAACTTGTACTCTTTGGGAATGGAGGACTCGAGGATGAGGGAAATGTTAAACTTTCTGAAATCATGGAATATAATGGAAATTTAATCTGGGCCCACAGAAGTACTCTTTGTTCTTTAATTTGATATTGTGGTTTTACAGCCATCATAATTTTCTGGTTTGGGTCTGTGATTTTATCAAAAAAATAATGTGGTTAAAGAGATAGCCTTGGAGTCAGAATGACCTGAATTCATGTTATGTCTATGATACGTGCTACCTGTGTGACCCTGACAAAGTCAATTAACCTCTCAATATCTTCTCTAAGACTACATTACAGGCAAGACCAAGTGGAAGACATCAGCGATTACACATCCATGATATAAGAATCCTTAATAAAGATTTAAATTTTTTCCCATTGTATATATTTAAAAATGAAAGGCAACATACCCCAGCAGATAGGAAGCCAGCCTCAGCGTCCAGAAGAACTGAGTTCAAGACCAGCCTCTGACACAGAGGGTTGTTGTGACCCTCATTGTTTTAGACATCTCTTAACAGAAGAAAAGGTGTGGATCTGAATTGGGATAATGAATTTCCTCATACTGCATGCAAATCCCTATGCCAATGAAATTGAAGGTTCCTGTTTCCACATCTCTTTACATTCACATCAAAGTGATACAGTGGAAAGTGCCTGAGAGTCAGAAATGTTTTGTTTTTGTTTTTCAGTCGTATCCAACTCTTTGTAACCCCATTTGGAATTTCCTTGGCACAGATACTGGAGTTGGTTTGTGATTTCCTTCTCCAGCTCATTTTACAGATGGGGAAACCGAGGCATATAGAGTTAAATGACTTGCCCAGAGTCACACAGCTAGTAAATGAGACTGGATTTGGACTTCCTGAGTTGGGGCCCAATGTAAACTACCTGTGTAAACTTCTGCAAGTCACTAGATCGTAGTTGCTCCATCTATATGCAGTTGAATATTAGTGAAAGCTCAAACCTCCTGGAAGACAGGGAGCTGCCCAATCTTTATGCACTGAAATCCTTGAGGACTTATAGCTTCATCCATCCTGAAAAAAGGAAGCAGAGAAGCCTCAGGAGAGAAATATGAACTGAATCAGAAGGGAGGAGGGGAGAGACTGGTCCAAGCACTCTGACACTTGGGGGGAAGCCAAGATTATGGTGGCCTTTGCACTGGGACTGGGTGTGGCAATGGGTCTGGTCTGGGCACTGTCCCCATGGACACAAGGGCAGGGGAAGGATGCTGGGATCAAGCCATAGTTAGGTGGAAGCCACAGCAGACAAATGCACAGCAACTGGAGCCATTTCTGCTGCTGAGACCAGAACTGGTGTGGTTCTTTCTAGACAGAGACAGACAGACAGACAAATAGACAAAAGATGGAGAAATGACATAATCTCCTGATCTCTTTTGTTAGGGTTTTGTCTTACTTTCTGTTTTGCGGTAGTTCTAAAACCAATTTATCAAAGCCAATGCAGTTAGCAAATGTGGTTAACCATTGCATTGCCATCTGTGTGTTTCATGATTCAAATCCAGCTGAGAGAGACCACAAACACACTCAATGAGTTGCTGAATATAAAAAGAGAAGGTGAACTAGACTAGAGGATTCAAACGTGTGGTGTTATTCAGCTCTAAATCTCTGAAGGGGAAGCAAATAAGCAAGAGGAGATTCTTTACGTCATTGCTACCCAGCCTTCATCACTGAATGGGGCAGCTTCAGTCAAACTGAGACCTTAGCTTAAAAAGGCCCAGGTCTCCCCTGCAACCAGGGCCATCTCCAGTCATCTTGAACCATGTCTGGCCACTGGACCCCGATGGCTCTTTGGGGGAAAGTGAGGCAGGGGATCTTGCACAGCCCTCCCTGCCTCAAATCCAATTCAGTTGCACGTCACAGCATTACCTCCCTGATGTCAGGGTCGTAGGTGCTATTATTATACTTATTTCTTATGAGGAAATTCAGGCAGACAGATTAAATAATTTGCTCAGGAGTATCCAAAGCTAAATTTGAACTCAGGTCTTACTAACAACAGGCTCAGCATTCTCTCTCTCTCTCTAGACCTTCATCTCTGATCAAAGTCTAGAAGGACGTTTTTGGTTTAGTCATTTCAGTTTTGACTCTTTGTGATTCCATTTTTGGAGTTTTCTTGGTAAAGATACTGGAGTGGGAGATGTCCAAGAGTCAAGATGACAATAAATAGTAAATTGCCATAACTCTACCATATTCTCCTTCAAACAACCATTAAACAGTTCTTCCAAACAAATACTAAAACAGCAGAAATAGGAAAAAGATTGGGTGAAAAAATCTTTGAGTGCAAAAAACTTGGAAGATAAGCAGAAAAAGTCCATATCATTTAGGTAAAAGAGAACACAGTTTAGCATAAGAAGCATCCCAGCAAGGAGCAACAAGTCCCACCTCAATAAAGCAGTGGTAGAAATGAGTCCCAAAGTGATGGAGCAAGCAAACACCAATATTAGGACACCCTCCGCTCCTGCTCAGCATAGTGAGAGGAGCTGGCAGATTCTAGGTCTGAGAACCATCAGGTGCTTTAGCATAACCCCAAGGAAACAGGCAGCCTCTAGCAACCAGATCGCCATGTACTTCAATATATCTCTGGGGAAATGCAGAAACATCCCACCAGCCTCAGCACATGCTATACACTACCACTAGGACCCCAGCTTAGCACCCTGTAAGCTTCCAGACTCCTAAAATTTTTAGTGGTGTCAGGCACTTCTACACATCTCCTCAGCACACTACCAGACACAAGGGTCCCTTGTGAGCCTCAAGAGCCGCTCTCCCTGGTACAAGAAGTATGAAGCAGAAAATAGTGCCCTTTCCACCCTGGTAGCGGAGCTCATATTAAAAAAAAATGAAAAAGGCCATGAAAAGATAAACAAAAAGCAACAGAAAAAGAATCTGACCATATGAAGTTATTATTGTGATAGGGAAAATCAAGACAAAAGCATCAAGAGGATGACAACTTCAAAATACCCATGGGCAAAACTCCAAAGAAAAGTAAGTGTTCTCAGGCCCAGAAAGAACTGATGGAAGAGTTCAAAAAGAAGCTTTAAGATCATATAAAAAGGTAGGAAAAAAATGGGGAAAGAAATGAAAATAATGAAAAAAGAGTCAGTAGCTTGGAAAAAGAAAACAATTATTTAAAAAGTAGGGAATTAAAGTATGATTTAAAAATGGAAAGGGAGATACAAAAATTCACTGAAAAAAACCCCACTCCTTAAAATATACTATTGACCAAATAGAAAAGAAAGTATGATAATTGAGGAAAACATCATCTTAAAAGTTAGAATTGGGCAAATGGGAGTTAATGACGCTATGAGACACCAAGAATCAACCAAATAAATTCAAAAGAATTCAAAAAACAGAAGAAAATTTTAAACATTTCATGGAAAAAACAACTGACTTGGAAAATAGATCCAAGAGAAACAATGTCAGAATCACAGGACTACCTGAAAGCTATAAGCAAAAGGAGGATCTGGACAGCATCTTTCAAGAAATTATCAAGTAAAACTTCTCTGATATCTTGGAACCAGAAAGCCAAATAAGCATTGACTGAATCCACCAATTACCTCAGAAAAGAGATTTCCCCAAATAAAAACTCCAAGAAATATCATTGCCAAATTTCAGAGCTATCACATTAAGGAAACAGTACCAGAAGTGTCTAAAAGAAACAATTCAAATATCACGGAGCCATAATCAGGATTATACAGGATTTAGGAGCTACAGTATTAAAAGATCAGAGGTCATGATATTCTGGAAGGCAAAGGAGCTTGGACTACAATCAAAAATCACCTGGCAAAATTAAGCAGATTATATCAAGGGGAAAAAAAGTCATTCAATGAAATAAAAGCATTTCAAATTTTCATAAGACCAGAATTAAACCAAAAATTTGATTTCTAAGAAAGGTATAAATAGGTAAAAAGTGGAAAGAAAATATAAAGGCTTCAATAGAGTTAAATTGTTTATATTCCTAAATAGGAAGATGATACCTGTAATTCTAAAAAAAATTACCACTGATAGTTGGTTGTTTTCCTTCATTCTTGAAGAGGACCATAATGATACTATTATGTCAAAGTTAAGTTCCATTGTGTCTGACTGTGACTGAACAGATCAATATGAACCAGAATGCTCTACCACATGTGACTGAACAGATCAATATGAACCAGAATGCTCTACCACAGGCGAGGCACAAATAACCCATGCGAATATTTCAGGTGAATTCTCTAAATTTGCACATCTTGTGTTTCTTTTGAGTTACTTCACTTCTGCTTTACTCATAGAGATAAAAATAAAGAGTTCTACTTATAATTAAGTATGGTTCTTATTATGGTCTGCTATACAGAGCTACTATTGGGCACAACTGCTGAAAGATGTTGCTTTGCTTCTCTAATAATTATCTAACTTCATTCTATGTCAGTAAAGTTCTACTTTAAAGGAGGGCTTACCTTCCTTCTAGCAATTCTCCAAGGGAAAATTCTCTGATGTCTATGCAGAGGGTAAAGGTTCTATAAATTCTACTGGAATAAGTGAGTGTGTGTGTGAGAGAGAGATGGCAAAAGTATATGTAAACTAAAGTAATGAGAGTTAATAAGCCACAGGACCTAATAAGACAAAACAGATCCTGAACCAGAAATAACTCTAATGTGACCTGGCTGGGTAAAGTGATGAGTTAAGGTTTTTTCTCACTCTAATTTTTATAATCCTCTTACAAAGATGACTTTCAATTAAGCCTGATTTAAGTAACAACTCACATTTATGTAGTACTTACAAAGTTTTAGCCCGAAGAAAAAAAAAGCAGCAATAACAAAAAAGAATATGAGTACCATAATGAACTATAATAATGACCAAACTTGACCTACTTGAAGCAATAAAAACATTTACCTCTTTCCCTCCCTTTACTGAAGAGATGGGTCTTATGGATATTGTAGCATTGCACAGAGCATTAAACACAATTGATGAGTTGGTTAGTTTTGTAGAACTGTTTTCTTGTTTTCCATTTTTCTATTTCTCTTTTAGGTATGTGGCTATTTCTGGGTCAGTACTTTAAATCTTTATAGCTTGCTGGAACTTATCTGAGTTTGTGTTCCACTAGCATAACTACTGAGAACCTAAGGAACAGAACTTATATTGGAGTGCAATTAATTTCTATTTCTCTAGGTGGTACAGAAGATAGAATGGTAGCCCTGGAATGTGGAAGATTTATCTTTTTGAGTTCAAACCTGGTCTCAGATACTTATTAGCTGTGTGACCCTGGACAAGTCACTTAACCCTATTTATTTTAATTTCCTCATTTGTAAAATGAGCTGAAGAAGGAAATGGCAAATACTCCAGTATATTTGCCAAAAAAAACCTAAATGAGGTCATGAAGAATTGACCACAATTAAAAATGATTGCAACAACACAATTTCTCTTTTATTCTGTATTAAATAGGATGACTTTCTGAATAAGAGTAGCACAGGGACATACTTGAGAATGAAGGTAATATAAAACAAAAAATAGCAATACAAATTTTTAAAAATTATTTTTTAAAATTAATCCACAGATTTCTTCAACAAAGAGATCTAACTCATTTTCAATTGATCAAGGATGGACAGAAGCAGCTACACCCAAAGAAAGAACACTGGGAAATGAATGTAAACTGTTTGCATTTTTGTTTTTCTTCCCAGGTTATTTTTGACCTTCTGAATCCAATTCTTCCTGTGCAACAAGAGAACTTCGGTTCTGCACACATATATTGTATCTAGGATATACGGTGACATATTCAACATGTATAGGACTGCTTGCCATCTGGGGGAGGGGGTTAAGGGAAGGAGGGGAAAAGTAGGAAGAGAAGTGAGTGCAAGGGATAATGTTGTTAAAAAAAAATTTACCCAGGCATGGGTTCTGTCAATAAAGTTTTAATAAAAAAAAAAAAGAAAAAAAGAAAAAAAAGAAAATTAATTCACAGCTCTTTCCTTCTTCTATATGATAGCTCACTCACTCTGGATCCAAAGCAAAAACCGATTAGGGCAAAGTGCAAACTGAGAAGTTCTGGCTCGTGCCCACTGCCTTTTTTAGCTCTTCTTGATTCTGCTTGGGGAAAAAGACTGCATGAGAAAAATAACTTCAACTAGAAACCAGTCAATAAAGTGGAACTTATGAAAAATAATTAAGATATGTACTTGTGGGTTTAAGAATCCTTTCCATATATTATCTCATTTGATCCAGCAATCCTCTGGGATAGGTAATACAATATTATCATTCTACTTTACAATAGAGATTTGGAAACTGAGACTCAGGTTAATATTTGAGGACAGAACTCAAAAGATCGGATAAAATCAATTTTGTTTTCATCAAATATGTCGGTATTTGTTTTGAAAAGCTTAATGCTTTTAAAAGTTTGGCCAGATACTAAGTAAATTATTTCTTGGAAAAAGTGAGGAATTTTTAGAGATTCAATCATTGTCTGAAACTATTAGGATTATCATGAGTAGTAAACTAGCAAAGTATCAGACAAAAAGTGTTCAGTATAATTAAAACTTAAAATGTATATTCATTGAACATAAGTGCTTTGAGGACAGTTCCTTTTTTTTGGGGGGGGGGAAGTCTTTATATTTTACAGAATTAATGCTTAATGAATGTTTGTTGAATTAAATGAAAATAAAAAGCACCCCTGAAGAAGGTAACAACTTTTTTTTGATGCAAAATACATAAAGAATATTTTAAAAGCTATTTTGAAAATCTCTACATCAATGAAATGATAGACCCTATCCTTATATCTTAACTAATACCAGAAATATTCCTGGTGTGTATACTCAACTAAGAAAAGAATTAGAGATGTCAGATGGGTTGACTTAGTCTGAATTCTTCATGAAACTATTTTTGTTGTTTAGCGTTCTTAGGAATCTTGGAACAAACTCTGAAATGTTTTTCCTGGAAGAAGAATATGCTAATGTCTAGACTCTGAAGGTTCCTGACAGGGCCTATTTCACATTAAATGGCAACTGAGACCTGAGTCTTTTATGGGTCATTTCTAGACATACTAGTCAGATGATGAATGACAGTCTCTGAGTATAGAGAGTTAATGGCACTTAGACAAAGTCACAGATGGAGTTTGGTCAATATTGTATTTTATTATTAAAAGTTGAAGAAAGAGACTTTTATAAGTCATTTATATTCATTAAGTGGCTTAAACAGCTGCCTTCTTTTTCTGACCCTACTGCTAGTAATGTGAGCCACATATTGATTTAAAAATCCACAAATTGATATTATCTGTTATATAGTATTTTATTTATCAAATCCTTCATAATTATATTTTAATCTAGTTCAGGCCAGGAGCTTTGCAGTTACTTGTGAATAGTAGTAGCAAGTTTGATATTTCTGGAACTACTAGACCATACATATGACTATTAAGGCCAAAATTAGCACAATTTAAAAGTAACAATTTTCTTTAATGTTACGTAGAACTCTTTTTTCTATCAACTAGTCATAAATATTAACTAATGTCACCTAATAATTCAAAAGATCCTTGTGTCCATTAGTGCAGGCAACATTATTTCCATGACTTAGTATAGTCTCCATAAATTTCTGTGGCCAAAAATCTTTGTCACTGAGTAGCCAAACTTCAGATGAAAAGCTTGTTCAAATTTAGTATGACCAGTCCTGAGGTATGTGGCTATTTCTGGGTCAGTACTTTAAATCTTTATAGCTTGCTGGAACGTATCTGAGTTTGTGTTGCACTAGCATAACTACTGAGAACCTAAGGAACAGAACTTATATTGGAGTGCAATTTTAATGGGAAATCATGTAAAAACAAACCAACATCCTAAACCATTACATTTGCAAGATTGTGTACAATTTTGAGCCACGATGAAAAAAATTTTAGTCTCTAGGTAAAATAAAGCACTTTATTTCCTTTTTTTTCTTGGTAAGGGTTAAATAACTTATCAAGAGTCACACAGCTAGAAAGTATCTAAGGTGGATTTGAATTCAGGTCCTACTAACCCTAAGGCCAGCACTCTGTCCATTGTACCACCAAATTAGCCCAATATTTTATTTTCTAATTTGCAACTAGTATCAATCATTACTTCTTTGACCCTGTTTTGTCTTTAAAATGTTAGGTCTGAACTAGATCATATCTAATATCCCCTTGAGTTCTAATATTTAATATCCTTAGAGAATTTGACTTATGTCTTAACAGGTAAACTACAAAGTTATTTGAGGTACTTAGAGATTATGTGTGATGCCAGGGGACAAGAACCAGGAGGTGAACCAGTCAAGATCTGAAGGCAGATTTTTTTAAATTCTGAACCCAATAAACTACCCACCATGGCATGCTGCTTAGAAAGAAATTCAGTAGTAGGTAAACAACCTTCAAACATGAGAGAAACTCATGACCTTTGCCTATTTTAGATAAATCACAAAATATTAGGTAACCTCATTTCCATTAAAATATGGTGGGTAATATCCAGCACCAGTGGACTAAAATAATAGGCAATTCATAAACAAGGGGAAAAGAAGCAAAAAAAAAAATACTTGCAGAAAAATTTAACCTCAGAAGTGATGAAAAAAATTCACTTTAAAATAATTGTGAAGTATCATTTCATACTCATAATTGCCAAAATTAGATTTTAAAAATCATAAAACCTTTTATAGAGGACACTATGAGGAAACAGGTATGTTGATGACTGGCATTGATAGTGTCAATGCAAATTGGTACCAACTTTGTGGAAAGCAATCCAGCAATATACAGCAAGAGCCATAAAATTTGTTTCTGAGTGATTTATGATAATCAAAACTATAAAAAACTGAACCGCATTAAGATGGAAGAAAGTAAAAAGCAGCCAACTTCTATGATAAAATGCTGGACAAGCTGGTCAAATATCATCTGGCTGGCAATCTTCCTTATGACTCTTTGACTCAAAAATTCTACTCCTAAAAATATATTCCAAAGAAATGTTTTGAAGCAAAAAAAAAAAAAAAAAAAAGACACCATTTTGTTCAAAGATAGTCATGGTTGTATTAATAGCACAATTTAATTAATACAACTAATAGTACACATAGTACTATTTTGCAATAGTGAAAAAAAAAGCCTGGAAACAACTTACATATTAAATTTTTTTGAAGGAAGACTATTACCATTCAGAGGGGAAAATATGAAGACTATATAGAAATATGGGAAAGTCTATTTTTCTATAGACTTTTGCAATTTGAAGAGTAGAATTTAGTACCCTCTATTCATACTGATCCTGATTAAAAATAGCACAAGGGATGGACAAGATTAAAGTATTTATTATTAATAAATTGTCATGGAGATTTAAGTATATAAGTTTATCTTTAATTGTAAAATTGACTAAATTAAGAAAACATAGGCTTACTTGTGCTTTTATTTCTTGATAATGTGCTTGAATGGAAAACCAGAGTACTTAAAAATTCCCTCTACCTTTTTTTCTTGAAGCAGTCCATTCTACTTCAGAGTTGGCACATTTTTCTTAATTAGGTAAATAATATCATACTTCATAAAAAATTATTTCCTATTTCTTTTTCTGGCACCACCTCCCTCCCTCCAGTTATCTTTTCGATAAGAAAAGGTATATGGCACAAATTTAATTTTAGCTAACTTTGAGTTTTCCCCCATTTTTATTTACTGCTTTAGAGTCAAAAACATTCTTTTCCTATTTTAAAATTTTATCTTTTTTCAAAGAACAAAAACCCATCTTTTCTTTTTAGGTACCCCGTTCCTAACTAAGAAAGAAAGAAAAGCAAAACCCTCGTGACAAATTTACATAATCAAGCAAAACAAATTCCCCTATAGTCCATATCTAAAAAGAAAAAAAATGTGTCATTCTATGTTCTGGGAAACATGTTTCATTATGAGTCTTTTAGGAATAGTTTGCATTAATTTAAATTCTTAAGTCTTTCAAAGATGTTTGTCTTTAACAAAAGTTGTTATTGTATAAATCATTCTGCTGGTTCTACTTTGCATCAATTCATACAAATTTTTCTAGGTTTTTCTGAGACCATATCTTTGGCTATTTCTCACACCACAATAATATCCTATCACATTCATATGACATATTTTGTTCAGCCACTCCTTTATTGATAGGCAAATTTCTTTACTTTGCAGTCATTCGCTACCATAAAAGAATAGCTATACATTTTTGTATGCCTGGATGTTTTTGCAGGAGTGTGCTGGTAAATATTTAACAATTGGTTCTCAGGGAAAAAATGCTCACACTACATACTTTTTTATGTACTATTATGTTATTATGTACTATTAACATATTCTTCACTGCCTTGAGTCTAGACAATCAAAAATACAATAAATAAAACTGAAAACGGTAGCATTTTCCTGTTTCACAAGTGCAAATGCTTACATTGAAATTTTAACAATCAGCTCTTAAGAGTCCCAAGATCCACTTTGAGCATACCTGCCTCAACCTCTGCCTTTGATCTGCATAAACATTTTCTTCAGTTTCTGCTTTTGCATCAAATGAGCTTGGCAACCTTCATAAAACTGGCTTTTGAACAAAGATGATCTCTCCTTAATAACTTATGATTGAGTCAAGTAACTTTCTCGGGTTAGATAATAAGAGCTTGTACAATGATAATGACAGTTCCCATTTATAGGCACACAAAACTTTCATATACATTATCTCATTAGATCCTTCCAGCAGCCTTGAGAGGTAGGTAAAGCAAATATGATTATCCCAAATCATAGAAGAGAAAACCAAGTGACTGAAACTTGCTCATACTCACATAACTCTTACATATCAGAACCAGAGCACAACTAGGTCTTTGAGGTCCTTTCCATTGTGCAATGCTGTTCCTGTTGATCTTTACAGATTTCGGTGTGCCCTTTTTGAGAAGGAAGGCTCAGTGTCATGAGTTTATTTTTCTGTTCCTTGTGATTGTTTACATTTTTTATTCCGTTTTCTTGTTTTTGGTTTTTCTCCATGGTTTGTACCCTCACACTTGTGCACATCCCTCTCTCTAAATCAGTGCTGGTAGAATATTTAAATTTCCATGGCAAGGTTTGAACTTAATGATTCATTTTACCTTGAAATGAAAAGAAAAATGAAGGTGAAATTGGAAGGTGAAATCGGAGCTGGTGGTTCTATTTCTGATTTTGGCTACATCTCCTTTGGTGGCCCCACAACTTCAGTTTCTAGTGTGAATCCTCCTACCTTCTGAATTTCACAGAAAAATACAGTATAAACATAATTAACACTTATTTAGAAATATCACCTTACATCCCATCACTGACACTTCTTTTGCTGGATGAGACATATTGGGTCCTTACTCAAACAACCAGTAAGGACTTTAAGTTGTTTTTGAAATTGTGTCAGCCTCTTTATGATCCTATTTTTAGAGTTTTCTTGACAGTGATTTGCCATTTCCTTCTCCAGTTCATTTTGCAGATGAGAAAACTGAGGCAAAGTTAAATGACTTGTCCAGGGTCACACAGCTAGAAAGTGTCTGAGGCTGGATTTTGAACTCAGATTTTTCTGACTCCAGGTCCAGCGCTCTATCCATTGTGCCATCAGTTGCCTTTCAGAAAGGACTCTTGTCTAGGAGGATAAGACTTGGAAGTCAAGAAACTGGGGATGCATTTCTTTCCTTTTTTCCCAGAATTATTAACTAACTTTATTGTTCTCTTAGCAATTTCCTCATTTATAAAAAGGGGTGTTAGTTCAAGCCCACAGCATTGTTAAGAAGATCAATTGTTATCACATATTGCAAGGACTTTGAAAACTATGTGGTGCAATATTAAATGAAAGGTTTTTCTTTTCATCAATAGAATTTTTAATACATCAATCTCATTTGATTTTTGAATAACCATTCTCTTTCTGTGGTTGTTTAAGTACAAGATCATTTTTAAAACTGTGCCAAAATTCTGAAAAAGTAATAACCTCCAAAGTCATCCTGAGATATCTTTTCAATCAATGGTATATTTATATTTCTATTTTGTCATTTCTCTGAAGTAACAGGATTAATTTGCATTTATATGCAATAAACATCATATTTCTTTGGGATTTGTGCACAGAGTGGATACTTGGAAAGTACCTGTTGAATACATAGAGGAGTTTCTTTTACTGAAAGGTTTCTCAATAAAAAGGAAAGCCAGATGAAGAAAGATACTTCTTCCTTTGTAATTTGATTTTTGGTGTTGAATTATGAGTCAAATTCAGATACGTAATGTTATAAGAATTTCTGTGAAAGGATTCACACGCCCTCAGAAAAGTCTAGGTTTCTCTTCCCAACTTTCTCCTCCTGGACTTTCCTCTCACCACAGGGTCACTTTATCTTAGCCAGGTTATAAGTGTAGAGGATATTTATTGGCTTAGTCACATGGATTGACATGAGAACTTGTATTTTGTTTCCAATGTAGGTTCATTTTCCCCTCCTTATGTAATTGGGTAACCCCCTGCTCTCAAGCTCACCATTTTAATAATATCAATGAGCTCATCTCCTGAGCCTACTATAGACTTTTTTCTCAGTCATTTCAAGAAGTGTTCCATATCACCAAATTTTCAGGCAACAAAGAGTTGGGATGGTACCTTAATTGTAACAGGAATTGTCCTGTATAATGTACATCTGCTGTGGTTAAGATGGCACCGTGTTATTGTGGAAGCTGTATTTACCTCAAGTCAGAATATTTGAATTTGAATTCTAGCCCTGTCATTTATTTCCTGTTTGAATTTGAGACAAATTATTTACTCTCTTTGAGTCTTAATGACTTTTGTTTTACAAAGATATTTAAATTCATTTGCACTCCTTCCTTACCATGGATCATTGATGTAGGCAGAGGAAACAGACTCCTAGAAAGCCAGTGACTTCTCTGAAGTCCCATAGTTAGGAATTTGGCTTTCTAAATCTAGTGTTTTTGCTATTTTACTTTGGCTTCTCATCTCATCATATCAGTAATCTAAGTCACGAGAATGAGCCAAAAACAGCTAGGAGAAGAGAGATGGTCTGACTCTGTCCAAATCAAACTCTGTCAGGAGGACCAAATGGATCATTGATAAGTTACATTTACACTGACCTGGTCTCTTGCCAGGTTGCAGTCTCTCCACTTGTTTTTAATATTTTTGCTAGTTGGATTGTATTCCATTGTTCCTTGGAAATCTGTGTATATCATCGGGATATCTGCAGGAATTCATGATGGATTAATCTGCTTTTTCAGATCATCTTCATTTCTGTAAAGAATTCTTTTTTTTATTATAGCTTTTTATTTACAAGTTATATGCATGGGTAATTTTACAGCATTGACAATTGCCAAACCTTTTGTTCCAATTTTTCCCCTCCTTCCCCCCACTCCCTTTTCCAGATGGCAGGTTGACCAATACATGTTAAATATGTTAAAGTATAAATTAAATACAAAATAAGTATACATGTCCAAACAGTTATTTTGCTGTTCTGTAAAGAATTCTTATAAGTCTTCACTTATGGAGCTGACAACTTTTTAGAAGTGATGGGCCAGGTTCTGATTCCCTTTTTGGGAGTATGCTTGCAGCTTCACTTACTGATGAACTCTGGGATATATTTTAGCAGTTTAAGGGCTGAATCTCCAGCTGCTAATTCTATCACTAGTGTGAATAGAGGATTATAATTAGGGTTCTGCTAGAAATATTAAACAAGGAGGCTTACTGGGAAAAAAGTATGTACACACTCTTTTAAGTTTTATTTGCATATTAACATTTTATTAAGTCTAGATGAACAATAGAACAGTAAATCAAGCCCTGACTTGTAGCAGTCTGTTGATTTTTGAGGTCTAAATGCTCATGCTAAAAATTTAACAAAGGCTCATAAGTCAATTAGCGCTGGTTTCATCACACCTCTGGGTATGGTGTTAACGTTTTAATTTTATTTTATGCTTACACTTTAATTATTTATGTGATAGTTTATGTTCCCCCCAATTACATGCAAGAATAATTTTTAACATTCATTTTTCAAAATCCTGAGTTTTAAATTCTCTCTCTCCCTCTCTCCCTTCCCTCTGTCCTCATTGAGAAGGCAAGCAATTTGATACAGGATCTATGTGTGCAGTTATACACATAAATGCTGTTTCTTCTCCTCTCCCTCCCTCCCCCACAAATAAAAAAAAAAGGAAAGGTTAAAAAAGTATGTTTTAATTTGCACTCAGACTCTATCAGTTCCCTCTTTGAAGATAATATAGCATCTTCTATAACAAGTCCTCTGAATCATTCCATTGCTGAGAATAACTAAGCTACTCATAGTCTATCATTGTACAATGTTGTTATCACTATGCACACTGTTCTCTTGGTACTGCTTGCCTTACTTTGTATCAGTTCATGTTAATCTTTCCAGATTTCTCCTAGAGCATCCTGCTCATCTTTTCTTATATCACAATAGTATTTTGTAACAATTATATTCCATAATTTAGTCATCCATTTCCTAATTGATGGATATTTCCTCAATTTCCAATTCTTTGCCACCACTAAAAGAACTGCTATAAATATTTTTGTACATATAGATCCTTTTTCTTTTTTTTTTTTTATCTCTTTGGGATACAGATCTAGTAGTGGTTATTGATGTGTTAAAGT